>NW_008354345.1:1566833-1596957 GCF_000622305.1 Nannospalax galili
ATGCCAGGAGAGGGTGCTGGAACCTCTGGAGATGGAGTTACAGGCAGTTGTAAGCTGTCTGATATGGGTGTTAGGAACTGAAATCAGATCTTCTAGAAGAGCAGCAAATGTTCTTAACCACTAAGCTATCTCTCCAGCCCCCTTTTATTTTCTCCTTAAATCATCAAGACCTTGCATTTCTCAGAATGACTTGATATACCCCAATGCCGTCACATTCTTGAAGATGAATACATTTCTATCATCAGAGAGGGATATTGCTCCATCACGAAGGTCTCGTCTATTGAGCATAAGAAAGACAAAGTGAAAGAGGGGTTTGTTTCCTTTTGTCTCAAGCCATAAGCTGGTGGTCACTGCTGATGCAGTTTCCACTTTAGAGTATAAGCTATTTAGAATCTTATATAAGATGATCATTAGAAAAGAGAAATTATGTCATTTTCACTTGTTTGTGCATATGTGTATGTATTGTGTTCTCACAGGATGTAGGAGTGTGTGTGTGCATGTGCGTGTGTCTGTGTGTGTGTGTGTGTGTGTGTGTGTGTGTGTAGAGGCTACAGGCTGATGTTGGATGTTTTTCTCAAATGCTCTCTACCTTTTTCGACACAGGGTCTCTCACTGAACCTGGGTTCACCAATGTGGTAAGACTAAGCAGTGAGCTCCAGGGATCAGCCTGTCTCTGCTTCCCAGCATCCGGATTTCAGGCATATGCTGGGACACTGGGCTTATATTCGGATTTTAGGAATCCAAATGGAAGTCTTTGTGCTTGCATGACATGTATTTTACTTACTAAGTCTTCACCCAATCACCTCATTTAGGATTGTGTGTGTGTGTGTTTTGTTTTGTTTTTTATGTATATTTGAGTGTTTTACCTGCATGTATATAAGTACCCCACATGTGTGCAATGGATGCAGAGGCCAGAAAAAGGTGTCTGATCCACTGGAACTAGAGTTATGAACAGTTGTTAGCTGCCATGTGGGTGTTGGGAATTGAACCTGGGTCCTCTGCAAGAGCAGCCAGTGCTTTTAACTGCTCTCTAGCCCCTCACTTGGTTTTGTATGAACAAAACCTTTCATTCCTGTCCTTGGCAGCAAGTCTTGTCATTTCTTCCTTATTAATGGAGTGGTATTTACCAAGTTACCTTAACTCGAGCATGATGCTCTTTTGGGAGTAGCTGTGAAGAGTGAAATAACATAGGCAAGATGCCCAGAGCGGCCTGTTTCTTCAACAGATGTCTATTCTTGCTCAGTGGAGGCTTCATAAGCCTAACAATGAGTAGACTAGGACAGGCTAGGTGGTCCATTTGATCACGTTATCTGATGCTTAATCTCCTCATTATATTTCTTTTTTTCAAAAAGCTAGAACTACAGTGGAAAACAGATTTTGTTCCTGTGAGTGAGTCAGACCTCTGCCCCCAGCTGCCCAATGGTAGAGCCTCTTTTGAACCATTATGTATATGACAGATTGCGTTTTCTAGGGCAGCATCTAAAGGTGGAAACCAGAATGCAAGAAGACTTACAGAGCACTCAGTACCTGTGCAGGAGAAGGGAAGGAGTAAGAGCTGATGGAGGGAAAATCAAATTTCAGTCTCATCAGATGTTTCATGCAATCTCATCAGAAGTCTTTTATTATCTCTTTGAAGTAGGGTCTAACGCAGCTGAGGCCAGCCTCAAACTTTCTCTGTAACCAAGGATGGCCATGAACTTTGGATCCCCCTCCTCAACCATGCATCTCCCCATGAATTCTGGGATGACAGGCTTTCACCACCACACCTGTTTTCATGTAGTGCTAGAGATTAAACCCAGGGCTTCATGCATGCTAGGCAAGCACTCTACCAACTGAACTCCATCCCAAGGCACTTGTCAGGAGTTTTAAAGATAATACCTGGGCCAAAGAGAGACAGGACTGCATATTCACATACTGAATAGTCTTTGCACTGTTAAGAAGAAAACCTGATTTTGGACAAAATGAGTCAGTACTTAAAGGAAGATGATGGTAAGGATTGTTTATAGGCAGTACCCTAATACTATAAGTCCTTAGTCCGCAATCCCACTAACGACACCTGACTGGTATTTCATAGCACCCACTTGGGTGAAGACCTGGGCCTATGTAAGGAGGTATATTAGTTAATTTCCTGTTGCTATGACAAATCACCAGCCCACTTGGGTGAAGACCTATGTAAGGAGGTATATTAGTTAATTTCCTGTTGCTATGACAAATCACCATGATCAAGGCAACCCACAGAAGGAAGGGTTTATTTGGCTTACAGTTCCAGGGGGATGAGTCCATCGCAGCAGGGAGACATGGCAGGAGGCAGCTGGGAGGGAAAGCTGAGAGCTCACATCTTCAAGGACACAAGGGAAGCAGAGAGAGAAACTGGAAGTGGAACATGACTTTGAACTCTCAAAACCCACTTCCAGTGATGTGCTGGAAGGAAGGCCACACCTCCTGATCCTCCCAAAACAGCACCACCAACTGGAGGTAAAGTGTTCAGATACTTGGAGCCTGCAGGGGACATTAATTCAAACCACCACAGGAGGGTTTTATTTTTCAATTTAATTTTACTAGTTTATTACCTGCTTTTGATTTATTTTCTTGCAGGGCTGGGAATCAAGGCCTGGGCCTGCGGCATTCTAGGCAAGCAAGCCTTCCACAGAATTACATCCCTAACCTGCAAAGGAGTTTGAAAAGCCTGGGGCATAGTCCAGGACCAAGCCACGCGATTCTAAGTGCTGGTGTCTTATACTAAAGTGAGTAGACATGGTACCTTATTCTTGAAGGACTTATTATGATGGAAGCAAGCACAACCTATATCCAGGTTGAAGTGAAGAAACAGATTTACTCTTTGTATCTGAAAGGGGAGAAAGCATCTGTGAATCAGGTCCAGGGTACCAGTGTGGAGTAAGTGTTCAACCAATGGGAACCGAATAAGGAGAAGTGAGGGAGACTTGGATGACGTTACATCAGCCTAGAGGGTGAAGTTGGGTATTGATTAATCCACCTTGGAGCCCAGAGATCATGGGAAAAAGCAGTAGCTACAATAAAGAAAGTTTGAGGGTAAATATTTAACATGTCCGTTGAAGTAAGGAATGTAATGTTGCTGAACCAACTGTAGGGTTAAGCAGCAGAGAAGTGGGGTAACTGGCATGGTGAGAAGCTTTGGTCAGAAAAAGTTAAGGCATGTGCCTGGGCATCATAGACAAGGCAGGGCACATAGGAGGTGAGCTGGGCAGTGCCCTTCAGGATGAACTCGTGAGCCGAGAGTACTGGAAGTTGAGAATTGGAGAGGAAGCTGCTTCCGTAGTTCTAGGAAGTGCAGCAGCGAGCTGTGGTCAAAGCAGAGAATGAACAAGCTACAGGTGAAAGGATTCAGAAAGGTTCCCAAGAGACACAGCTAAATGCGTCGTACTTAGAAAATATTGTATATAGGACTTAAAGTCACTTGGGTTTACAGTGTGCAAGTATATGGCTGTGAAGATTAGGTTTTGAAAAGAAATGCATTCGAGAATGAAGAGGGGATGGGGAGGTAGCTCCGTTGACAGAGAACTTGGCTCCCGTGCATGAGGCCCTGGGTTCAATGCCACATAAACCAGGCATAGTAGCACATTCCTATAATCCCAGGACTTAAGAGGTGGAGACAAGAAGATCTGGAGTTCAAGGTCATCCTCAACTACGTAGTAACTTTGAGGCCACCCTGGTCTAGATACGTGTGAGTTCCAGTCTTCAAAAGAAGAAATAAAAGCAAAGAAGAAAATTAAAATGAACTAAAATTATTAATATTAGAAATATTAGAAATAACTAATTTCCTTTTTCTCCTTTGTTCCATCCCTCCTTCGCTCTTTGCTGACACCAGGGTATAAAACTCCAGACATGGAAAGGATGTAGAAATTGCTTACTTTACTGCTTTCATGTTACTGGACGAGACCGACGAGGGCAGAGCAGGGACCATCGTGCTCAGAGTTGAAGAGCAGTTGTCCCCAGTCCATGCGGTCTTCAGTTCTGCGCCTGTCCCCATCATCTTGTCTCCTAGATGCAAAGAAGACCGTGTGTCACCCACCGTTCTAGACTGTGGTCCAACATCTACAAGGAAGTATTAAAAACAAACAGGTAAACATACTTCAGGTTAACCCTGAGCGGCAGTCACACGGCCTCCACCTTGGCTTCTGGACAGAACCACTGAATGAGCTTTTCCAAAAACATAAATTTAAGAGTACATTCTGAAAGTTCCAAATGATGCTTTAGTCTCCAGAAGAACAGTTAAAAATGTAAACATGCTAAAGCATAAGCAAGGATCAAGGATATTAAATGCACAGGGAAAAACTGCATGATGTCATGTGGAATATATTTAGTGTGTACATTTGTGATTCTCTAAAATTCTTTGCTTTCTCAAGGCTTTCTGTGCAGGGATCCTGGCTGTACTAAGGCATTTTACACATGGACACGGCTGCCCTCAGAGTCCTCGTACCCTGCCAGCACAGGAGATCAAGGAAAGAGGGAATTTTAGACCTCCCTCAATGTAAAATATTAAACTTACCAAGTAGTAAAAATAGCATATTTGTATAAAAATAGCATGTACTGCAAACAATCTAGCTGTTGGCAAATATTTAAAGATGTACAAAGTTTTCCAATATTTTGATATCTGGTGAAGCCATGTTTCAACATAAAACAGACAGCACACATTCTGTTTAGAATATACTCAGTCTGTTCACATGAGTGAGATCTGGGTATAGAGGATTCACCAAGGATAATGCAGATAATTTTACACATTTTTCTTCAGTGCTGGAAATTGAACCCAGGGCTTTGAACATGCTAGCAAAAATCTATCATTGAGCTACATCCCTGGTCCTTCATGTAGGGCAATTTGGTTCATGTCATTAAAGCTTTAATTATTCTTTCTGCTGTAATTTTAATATTCCCACAGGCCTCTCTGTTTGGATACTTGGTCCCCACTGGTAGCACCGTTTGGAAGGTTGTCCAACCTTTAGGAGGTGGAGCCTTGCTGGAGGAAGTGGGTCAGTGGGGCAGGGCCTTGAGCCTTACCCACTTCCTATCCATCTGCTTCCTGGCTACCAATATGATATGGCCAAGCACCTCACACTCTGGCTCCTATACCTTCCCCACCACGATAGACCAGATCTCCTTAAACTGTAAGCCAGAACAAACCCTTCTCTCAAGTTGTTTCTTGTTAAGTATTTGACCACGGCAAGAAGAAAAGTAATGAATACGTTTTCTCTCAAGGGATGGCAGCAAGAAGCGGTTACAGAGGTGCTAAGATGGAAGAAGGGAAACTGCACAAAGAAAACAGCCAAGTCAACAGGAGGGAACAGCAGGGGTCTACATGCTCACCTCACTCCCCTCTCCAGGCTCCAATGTGGTTCCTCATTGGCCAAATCCAAGAACTAGTCAGAGTGAGGAGAGTGGAGTGGGGCAGAGAGTCGATCCAGGGAACAAAGAGGATATACTCAGCACAGGGGTAGAGTGGGAGAAGCTGAGGCCCTGTAAAAAATATCTGTTGAGTATCCCTTTATGCAGTCATTAGGCACGCACCAAGTATTTACTACTGTTAGGCACCGTTATAAGTCCTAACAGGACTTGGTGGATATCACTCAGTACCCAACACCAGGGAGTTCAAGGTTGGATGGAAAGGGCCACAAATACAGAGAGGACCGTAGACAAATTGAGTAAAACTCCCCTGTAAGTGGAAGGTTAACATTCCAACTACATGACCAAACTTTTCAAGAAGGCTTTAAGCAACTGCTTTTAAGGAGAGATGTTTCCTGTACTTAAAAGATAACAGGAAATCCACTTCCAGGAAGACTGTTGAATCTGATCCTGTGATCAGGGAGGGAAAAAAAGAAACAATATCAGGACATTACATAAAGATTGGAATGGTACAGTTAAGCAACAGTGCCCGGATAGAAGCCCAGGAGGGGACAGGTGTTTGTCATGGAGTCCAGATCTGTCCGGTGTCCTTCAGGGAACACCTGCAGGGAGATTCCATGCAATCCAGACATCAGAGGGCCCTCCCTAGATCTGCTGTTTGAATCACTTCTTTTTCCTGAGTCAATCTGCCTCCAGGGCTTGCCAGTTTCTTTTCTAGTTTTACTTAGTTAATTTGTGCATATATGTGTGGTGTAATAAGCAGACATTGGTCAGGAAGTAGAGCTGTTTGTGGATACATTTCCCCGTGTGCATATGTGGAAGCAGAGGTAGACATGGTGTCTTCTATTGCTGTCCATCTTGCTTTTTAAGACAGGGTCTCTCACTGAACCTGAAGCTCCCTGTTTAGATTGTCTGGTCAGTGAGTGCCTGAGATCTAGATTCCTGTCTCCTCCTCCAGTGCTGAGGTTAT
Source organism: Nannospalax galili (assembly GCF_000622305.1). Lineage (NCBI taxonomy): Eukaryota > Metazoa > Chordata > Mammalia > Rodentia > Spalacidae > Nannospalax > Nannospalax galili. The sequence continues at coordinate 1,573,180 of NW_008354345.1, forward strand.
AGATACCAGAGGCAATGCCTAGCTTTTACATGGGTGCCGGGGATCTGAGCTCAGGTCCTCATGCTTGCAGAGCAAGCACTTTACCCACTGAACCATCTCTCCATCTCCCCTCACTGGTATCCAGACATTAAAAATTTCAGTCACATACATTTCTTAAAATTATTCATAAGTTTATCATCAATTTTGTGGAAAATTTGAAGTGGGGAATTATGAAAACATACTCTTTTCTTTCCTTTTTCACTTTTCCTCCTTCTACACGTTTTCCAGAAACTTTCAAGTATTTCCCTTTGTCAGTGTTTATTAGGAAGCCAGGCTACTTTACCTCCCATTAATCTTTCCAAAGGAATTGTTAAAATTCTCTGAGAAATTTTATCCCTAAAAATGTTTCTAGTTGCCTCTGTTCTGAGGGCTACAGATTAAGAAGCTTGACTTTGAGACTGGAGAGATTACTGGGTGGTTAAGAGTACTGGCTGCTCTTGCAGAGGACCCAGGTTTTGTTCCCAGTACCCACATGGCAGCTGACAACCATTTGTAGGATCTGATGCCTTATTTTGGCCTCCATGGGCACTGCACATACGTGGTGTACTTATATACATGCAGGCAAAACAGTCATACAAACACACACACACACACACACACAAAAGTTCACAGAAAAAGCTTGGCTTTAAGTATAACCTAACATATCTCAGATGAATGACTTAAAATTTTCTGTGATACTGGGTGTCACAAGGTCAGATGCAGATGGATGGTTTCAGAAAGTATTCCAATAACTCTAGCAAAGATGTTTTTGTAGAATGAATGTAATCCTCTAACCTGATTAGAAATTACATGAGATCAAATCATAACATATTTCATAATTTAATTAGTTATATGAGAATCAAGGGAAGATAGTGACAGACCAGAGATTATCACATGATTTTAATATTATTCTGACACTTTAATAGATTATAAAATCTATTCAAATACATCTCAGTGCTCAAGTTACTTGTGTTGGCTTTCTGTTATCTTGACAAAATACCAGAAAGAGTCAACTTATGAAGAAGAAAGGTTTATTTTGGCTGATAGCTTTGGAGGTATGGCAGGAATTTATGTGACTGATTTTTTTAATGTGTGGAAATTGGTAAGGGGGGTATGGAGAGATAGTTCAGTGGGTAAAGTGCTTTCTCTGTAAGCCTGAGTACCTGAATTCGGATTCCCAGCACCCATGTAAAAGCCAGGCATTGCCACAGGTATCTGACTAATACTGACTAATATTATTATGTATACTTTTATTCTTTTGGAAAATATTCAGCCTTAAAGGAAGTATTTAAATTTAATAGATTGTAAAATATATTCAAATATCTCTCAGGATTCAAGTTATTTGTAGTTGGCTTTCTGTTACTGTGACAAAATACCAGAAAGAGTCACCTTACAAAGAGGAAAGATTTATTTTGACTGATAACTTTAGAAGTGTCAGTCCCTGGTTATTTGATCACATGGTTGACTAATTTTGGACCTGTGATGAATCAGTTCATGTGGTGGGGAGCAGGGTGTGGTGGAGAAAGGAAATGAAAAAGGAAAGTGGAAGAAGAGGGTCAAAGATCTATGGCCTTCAAGAGCATGTCCCCAATGACCTAACGTCCTTCCTCTAGACTGTACCCCTTGGGGTTCCATAACCTCCCAGTACCTAGGACAATGCCTTTAACAGAGGGACACTTGAGAGACACTTAAAGTCTAAACTACAGCATCACCCTTCGAGGAGAAAAGCAACAAATATACATAGAGTCCTGTCCCTGAGCTCTATCCTAGGGAAGGAAAAGAATGAGTCCTGAGGAGGGCTTGGGAGGGGCCCAGGAGGAGATGCAGTCATAATGATAAACTAACCACAGTTCGCTACAGTCTCTCCAATTATTAAAGTTGTATATATTAGCAAATTCTTTCCAGTCTACTTTTAACCTGGCACTGTTCACAATTTCACAGACATGTGAGCCAATGAAAATGAACTGTATATAACTCATGAGATGTGTGGACAAGAGCTCGCCACGCACTGCTGTTATGTGCACATAGCAAACCCAGTATGTTCTCATTGTATTTTCTGCCTATATGAATAAAGTACAGAAGGCAAGTTTTCAGGTGGCTTTACGCAGATTTATTCATCTCCTGACTCAATTCACTTAACTGGGATAGAATTGGTTTATGGTTTTTGCTTGGTATAGTGAACAGCTAGATGGATGTGGCATATGGGAAAATTATCACCAGATTTTTATTTGAGTTAAATTAACTTTAAATTTGTTCACTAATCAGTTAGGAATCACCACCAGGGAGACAGGAACAGCAGATGAAAAGGAGAAAGACAAGGACCCAAAGAAGAGGAGATTGTAAGTTCAAAGTGGACATCTATGCCACAGTTCTTTTTAATTATAAACTTGTATTTAACTTTGTATTGCTATGACCAAATACCCAACATGAACAACTTAAAAGGAGAAAAGAGGGTCAGGGAGATGGTTCAGTGGTTAAGACACTTGGGGCAAGCAAGCGTGAGGAACCAAGTTCAGATTCCCAGAATGGACATAAATTCTGGGTGGGTGTGTTGATCTGCCTGTAATCCCAGACCATGAGCTCTGGGTTTGATGGAGAGACCATGCCTCTGAATAAAAGTAGATGAGTCATGGGCGTGGTGGCGCACACCTTTAATCCCAGCACTCGGGAGGCAGAGGCATGTGGATCTCTACCTCAAAAAGGCCAAAAAAAAAAAAAAAACCCAAAAAACTTAGGTACGGTTTTTGTTTGTTTTTCTGGTTTTTTGTTTTGTGTTGTTTTTAACACAATCTTGCCATGTAGACCAGCTGGCCTGGAACTTGCATCAGTCTTCCTGCCTCAGCCTCTCAAGTTGTTGAGATTACAGGTGTGTACCCACCACAGATGCAGGCATGTATAAGAGCTCTTGAAGAATTGGGAAAGGGGCTATACTTGTATGATGGCTAGCAATTGTCCATAACTCCAGTTCCAGGGGATCTGATGCCCACTTCTGGACTCCTTGGGCATTGTACACATGGAAGCACATGTATACACTTGCATACCTACAGACCAAACACTCATATACATAAACAAATAAATAAAAATATTGGCGTGAAATTTGATGAGAGAAGGAACATGACCTTGCCCTGTATTAAGTGGAAATTACCATGATAATGAGGCCATGGCTCCCACCAGTGAAGCATCTCCAATCACAGCTGTGTATACTTAGAACTTTGGAAGTAAATAACCCAGAAAAATGTGTGGTTTTGGTGATTCTTTGCTTATTTGGCTTGGGAAAGTAATTCCTTTAGTTCATTTAAGTAAATTTATCTTCCTACTTTAATATGAGACACTTGATTTGAACATCAAAAGAGAGCAAAAATGGCCAAGAGAGAGCGACTGAGGACAGGAAGCTTGACTGACAACTGTGTCCTCTTCCGGAGTTTCATCAGTATCTGCAGGTGAAAAGGATCCTTATCGGGTCATTGAAATATTTGTAGGCTGCTTTCAAGCCTTCTGCTTTCCTAATTCCCAGGAATTATAAGCTTTCTATAATTATCTAATAGTGGATTCTGAAAATCAGATATGAGTTATTTTTAAAGATGTTTAGGCATAAGACATAAGTCCTGGAGCTTTCATCATCTTTATCTGCATATGCATATGAAAAGAGATTGATCCTACAGGACAATCATTAGGGATCATTGAGTTTTAGTTGCAGGTTTGATTGGCTGATTTCCTTCCATGTTCTTTCCTTAATAATGAGATTTAGAATTATAGTTAACACCCAATAACATCATAATCAATTTCTATAGCACTCATCTCCTCTGATTATCCTTCCAGTCACAATACCTCAAGAAAATGTCCTAAGCACATGGTCCACTAGCAGATGTGTTTCCCATTCAGCACAGTGGGGGTAGTTTATTCTAGAGCTGGGGTCTAGGATATCTGTATTAGTTACTTCTCTGTTGCTGTGATAAAACAACATGACCAAGGCAATTTGTGGAAGGAAGAGTTCGTGGACTTACAGTTCCAGAGGGATAAGAGTTCATCATGGTGAAGAGGCAACTGGAACAGAAAGCTGCAGGCACACATCTTCAAGCATGCAGAGAAAGATGTCCTGGAAGTGCACAAGGTTATATACTCTCAAAGCCCGCCCCTAGGGACCTGCTTCCTCCAGCAAGGCCCTACCTCCCGAACCTCCTCTAATAGCGCCACCCACTGGGGCCAAGTATTCCCATAGTTGGCACTTGGAGGAGACATTCCTCATTCAAACCACCACAATATCTGAAGGGAAGAAAGGAGCTCAGTCCGCAAATCTGGACAGAGGGCTTGGTGAGGTGGCCTCTCATTCTCCCATCCCCTCTTCCCATATTGCCTTGTAACTGACACAGCACAGCAGTAGGGCTGGGCTGGTTCTCCTGGCAGTCCTTGCACAACTGCAGTTTTTCAGCCCAGGCTGTTTTACCTGATGCACAGATCAAGCGACCACTAGGTGGTCCTCACCTTGCACAACTACATTTTTTCAGCCCAGGCTGTTTTACCTGATGCACAGATCAAGCGACCACTAGGTCTTCACTACAGAACCTGCTCTAGAAATGTTTCCAGAAAAGTTGCTCCCACCACATCCTGGTCTAAGCCCTTTTTCTAATGGCTTCAGATGGAGGGCAAGACTGTGTGTGCAGAAATGGGGAGTCCATGGTGGTTGCCCCCACAAAAGGGCAACTGTTTAGAATGTACAAGCCCGATGAGCTGGTGGGGACTGCAGTATGGTTTTAGCTTTCTATCTGATTTCCTCATTTACCTGTTTTCTTTATCCCTTTGTTCTTACGGTTCCTCTCTCCTCTACTCTGTAGACCTGAAGGGTCTCAGGGATGATAAGATCATGACTAGGTCATGTTTCTGTCACTCTGTTCCTAGGAGTATCTTTTGATAGGGTATGGGTAAAGTGCTCTGTTCCAAAATTGCCTTTGCTGTGTCTCCCTTATACTTTTCTGCAGTTTTCTTTCTTCTATAAAATGTCATTGTATTACCTAATGTGGAGAATTGGGTCAGTGACTGAGATACCATAATGTGCCCTCAGCAGGAGGGATATTTTTCAATCAGAAACATGCAAGGGAGAAGGTTTTCTTCTAAGACGAGCCTGCGTGGCAAACACTTGCGTTGCTGTTATGATGGGGAAGGAGATAAAAATGAACAGGGCTTTCTAAATGCTAGGAGGCTTTGCATCTATATAAGATCAAACCAAACCAACGTTCTGCTCATCCCAGATTTCCAAAGAGTTTGTAGTGATCCCACTGGCCCATTGCTTCACATTTACCCAGGATTCCAAGACTCGCCCAAGCTTCCCTTTCATTCAGAGCCCAAGGAATCACATGAGGTTCCCTCTTGCACAGTGTCTGGAGATCCCTGAACTTCCCATCCAGAATCCAAGGTGCCCCTGAGCTTCTCTTTATGTTATGTGACTTGTCATCTCTGGCTCCTCATGGAAACTGTAGAAGTTACTTTCTTACAACTGTGACAAATGTCTGACAACCTGAGGGAGGGATGCTGTATTCTGGCTCATAGTTTTGAAGTGGTCCCTTCCACATAGTCCTGACTCTAGTGACTCTGGGTCCTTTGTGTGGCAAACATCATGACAATGGGCATATGAAATAGAGGAAGTTCTTCTCTTCATGCTGGTCAGGAAACAGACTGAGGGAGAAATTGAGAACTGAGACTGTCCTTCAGGGGCATGCCTATAGTGACCTATTTCCTCAAAGTATGCTCGACTTCCCAAAGCTCCCAGAACCTACAAAATAGTGCCACCAGCTGGTCACTAAGCCTTCAAATAAGAGTCTGGGGGCAGGAACAATTCATATCAAAGCACAATATTCGATCTCTGGACCCCAAAGTGTCAGAGCTATCTCTCAATAATTCAAAATGCATTTAGCACATTTCTAAGAGTTCAAAATCCACCTGGCACATCCAACCTGCTGCATACATCCCACCGTAACTATAAATGAGGTCCAACACATTTGTAGAAGGCAACGTCATGTCATAATGTCAAAAGCTTGAACACTCCTGGATAGCTTCATTATTTTTAAAAAATAAAAACTGAAACTGTCCAAGATTTCCTCCAAGAGCAAACTCTTAACTCTAAGCTACTGAAAAGTTTAAAAGAAAATTACATGCTTCCATTATACAGTGGGGCAGAGTAAAAATGCCATTTACAAGGGCAGAACAGAAGTAAGGAAGGATTAGACCAAAGCAAGACCAAAACCCAGCACATTAATCATTAACTCCCATAGTTCCATGTTCAATATTTTGGGCACGCAGTGTTTTGAGATGGGCTCCAAAGGGCATGGACCCATCTGATGGTCCTGGGAAAACCCACCTGATAGTCCCGCTGGTTGCTGTCCTCGTGTCCTCTGCTTCCATCTACTGTTTTCTCTGACAGATGCTCTACACTTCGGCCTCACAACTTTATACAGTGTTCACTCAAGGGCTTCAGGCAGAAAATCCTACCCTGCCTGCTATAGATTGCCTGGCTTTCTAGTCTTTCCTCTGAAATTTGGATGGAAGCTTCCATCGCCCCACAGCTCTTGCATTTTGTATCCCTCAAAACCATTATGGCACAGATGATGCCGGGCCCTGCGGCCAGCACAGGCACCAGCTGTACCCACTTGACCCACAGTAACTTCAGAGTGCTTGGATGGCTGGACACTGGAAAAAAAACCTCAAGGAAATAATTTCCTGGGCTTCCCTTTGCAAGTGGGTGTCTTTACAGGCAGTCTGCTCTTAAGAGAAAGTCTTTTAAACTATTTTACTTTTTCCTATCCTCAAGTCTGTGAACAGATTATGGTCAATACCATACTGTACTGCTATCAAAGCGTCTTTCATGTTACCCAGCTGCAAAATGATTACTCCTTACAACTTGTCCCACCTGCTAAAGTTTCCCATTTGGGCAAGCATAGCACCACTGAGCTACAAATCCATCCCTTAGTTTTTCTCATTAAGAGAATCTTACTATACAGCTCATACTGTTAAAACTCACTGTATACTAGCACTGGCATTGAACTCCTGATTCTTCTGCCTCAACCTGCCAAGTGCTGGGATTATACACATACCATACCACACCTGAATCTTTGACTTCTTCTATGGAACTGATTCCTCAGAAATCAAGCCTTCTTCAGCATCAATGTACATGGACTTGTTAGACCTGAAACCTTTTCATGTTTTTCTACTCTGTTTTTCATTGCTGATTCTTGCTGTAAACTAAGCTAAAAGCAGCTAGTAACAACTGTTTCCCTGACTGAATGTTGTACTGCCTCAAATTTTCCTGTGCAGGATTAACTAGTCTGTTACCTTTAAATTTGTCTTCCCTCAAAGTCTCAGGGCATGACCAAAATATAAAAAACTCCTTTTTAGGAGTGTACCGTGAATGTGTTCTTGTCCACTCCAACACTAGAACCTGTATTCTAACCTGAAGCTTTGTGTGCCTGTTGGGTTGGGTCTCTACTATTAGCCTTCTGGTCTTTTGGACTCCTGAATTCTCCATTGAGCTCCGTGTGTAGCATTCTAGGTTTTCTCTACCCTGCATCTCCAAATTTCCCATATCACCTCTGCAAACCAGTTCTAAATGTCTCTGCCAGGCATAGTCACAGCAACAAGCCCAATCCTAGTACACATTTTCTGCAGTAGTTACTTTTTTTTATTGCTGTAACAAAACAACAGACAGAAACAATTTAAGGGAGGCAAGATTTATTTTGGCTCATGGTTTCTGAGATTTTAGCCCTGGGTTCTTTTAATTTGGAGTTCACAATGAGGCAGAGTCATGGAAGCAGGAGCATGTGGTGGCACAGTTCGGCCCTTCACAGCAGGCTGGAGGCAGGAAGTGAGATTCAGCATTGCTGTGTGATGCATCATAGTGATGTAAGAATAAAGACGGCCTGATCTTAGCAACCGTTTTGGCTAAGAGCTGCCCTGAACTAGAACTGCTGAGAACCCATTCCTTCAGAATTCTCTCAAAACTGTGTTCTCAAATGAAGGTTTCTTCGTTTTATTGAAACAGTATCTCCAGCATGAAAAGTAAAAGTTGACCTTTATCTTACCAGAGGATTATGCTCCTTCTGACCCCTACTGACCTAGAATAGCACACACACAACCACAAACAGATGTTATCAATTTAATTCCACATATTGTTTGCAACACAAATGGGATATTTGTGGCTTCCAATAAGTATCCATTGTTTGCAGCAGTTGGTTGATTATATGCAGCACACACACACATACACACTCACACACACACACACACACACACACACACATACAAACATATTATTCTGGGTTAAGAGCAAGGAAGGGCCATAAGGGATTAAGGCTATGTACCCAGGTAACAAGAGGAGCTCAAGGCTCAGTGAGCTTGTCTACATGATAAGCTAGCTAGGATAAGATTAACCTTTTGGTCGCAAAGTTAAGTAAAATCCATTTGTCCAGAGTATATTCATAAAATAGCAGCTAGGACTTGGTGTAAACGTCACAGTCATGTCCTAATAGTCATGTGGTCTGCTTCTTCCAGCCAGACCCACCTGCCAGAGGTTCTATACTTCCACCACAAGCTGGAGACAGAGCATGCAACACAGGAGCCTGTGGGGGATAGTTCATGTTCAGATCATCACATGCACTAGAGGCTGAAGGGAATGGAATAATTCAGGCAGCTTTGAACAGTTCTCAAGTGTGTTTTTGGATTAGCAAGAACCAGGAGGATTAAAGAGGAAAGTTAAAAATTTCAAGCCTTTGTTAATAACTGAATAAGAAGACGAGAGATGAGTACAGGCTGCAATTTTTTGACTTTGAAGACACATTCTAGGATAAGATTCCACAGTACAAGACGTTTCCCTGGGGCTTGAGATGAAAACAAGTTCACTTTCCCGGGGGAGTAACCCATCGAGCAAGCGTCTAAAATCAACAAACTGCCTGGCTCTTGCTTGAAACAAGCAGTAGTTATCAAGATTTACTGCAACCGGCTTTGGACCTCATCCAATTGTTGACTTAATGAAAACTTTTATTAACTAAAATGGAGTCTCACTTTTGACAAATGCAAAAGAAAAGTTTCTTTTCTAATTTAGAAGACTCAATTAATTGCCCTCCCACTCCCTAGCCTGGGTCACTAACAGTCTAACAAGAGAAGCAAATATTCTAAGCATTGTTTGAAAGGTCTGATTTCAATGCTTATAAAACCAAGAAGGATACTTCATTTATAATATGTAAAATTAGAATAGCTTCGCAAACCAGCCTTTAAAAATGTAGCAACTCATTATATATTGTGTTTTCAAGTGTATCATATATGAGATGTATTTAACTGAGATAAATATACAATTTAATTTTTTTGATGAGTGGATCTTTATTGTGGAAGGTGGGGGTTCCATCACCCAGCCACACATCCCATGGTGGGGACAACAGGTGCAGGTGGGCAGAGCCCCATCCAGGAGATCAGAACTTCCATGGCTTCTCCCCACAGTCAAGGATTCTAATGTCTTTGTCATTTTCCCAAGTAACTGCATTCTACAGTAGACAAGGCAGCTTCCTGTGAGCCTGGAGAACTGGTTTGACCTTCCATATGGCTCCTCATTTGCAAAACCAAGAGGTATGACTTATATAACCTTTTAATTTAATTTCCTTTAAATATCCTAAGGATCTACACATCTTTCTTCTCTAGAAGGTAAGAAACAACATGGCGTTCTAAGGAGCCTCATTTCTCCTGTGCCTGTCCTACAAGTAAGCAGTGAATGCAGAGGTGTAAAGTGGAAGATGTGATCCAGACACGAGTTCCGTATTTCAGAGTTTGTGATGCTTCCGCAGTGGATAGGATTGTTTTATTTGGTTAGAATGAAAAGACACGGGATGAGGAAGGAAGGGCTAAGAGTGAGAAGTCTAAGTCTCACGAGAACCGTGGGCACAGTGGTTGCTTTAAAGAGTCAGCTGAAGGGGCTGGAGAAATGGCTCAGTGGTTGAGTGATTCCTGCTCTTCTAAAGGACCAGAGCTTGGTTCCCAGCACCCATATCAAGTGGTTCACAACTATTACCCTATGGCCAAAAGTTCCAATGCCCTCTTCTGGCCTCCAGGGGCCCTCACACACGTGACATACACCCACATAGACACAGACACACATATACTCATAAATAAAAATAAAAATAAATCTTTTAAAAAGTCAACGGGAGATTATGAGTATCTATCTTAGCATTGAGTTGAAGGGGAAGCTAGCCACTCCCCTCCCTTTTTCTGAAGTTATGCATTCCAGTTAGGCCTATCATTTAGCAATTTAGAATGGAGAATCAGGACACTGTGAGCAGTTCTAAGTAGATGCTCTAGCTGAAGGGTAAGCATTTCCTTTAGCTGATTCCCTTGCCTTCAAACAAACAAACCAAAACCACACAAACAAAACAGCAATCAGAACTAATTCCCTATTCAGCAGGGAAGATGATTAGTTTTTAATCAGTAGGAAATAAAGTATGAGGAATTTCTGGAAAGATAAGAAAGATAAAAAGAAGTTGCTGGGAAATCGATCAGAGCGAGCCGATTCATTCAAATACAGAGGCAGAGTTTGAGAGATGTGATTTCGCAACAATGGTCAGGAAATACCCCAAGTTCAGAGATGGATGGCAGGGGCAGACAGTGAGATGGGGTATCTCGAGGCTGGGGCAACCTTGCGCCCTTCCAAGGACAGGCACGGAGGGATCTGGGGTCTGAGGCCTCCAGGAAGCCCAGTGGCCTCAGGCCCATGGCGATAATGTGGCCCACCATGAGTGACACAGAGGAAAAGGGGAGGGTCCTCCGCTGAGTGAGGCATTGGAATTAAAGTTTTATTGATTGTTTCTTGAAATTTTTATCATACTCTTCTGTAACTTGTTTTTAAATTGCCTATTAATTACTTTAAAATATTTTATTATTTTTATGTGTATAAGTGTGTTGCCTACATGTATGTGAGTGCACCCGTGTCATGCAATGCTTCAGAGGACAGAAGAGGGCTTTGTAGTCCCCTGGAACTGGAGTTAAAGATGGTTCATAGCTGTCATGCCGGTACTGGGAACTGAACCCAGGTGCTTTGTGAGAGCAGTCAGTGCTCTGAACTGCTGAACCAGCTCTCTAACTCCAGGAATAAGCATTTAGTAAGCAAGGAAAACATCAAATATTTAAACAACATTTCTGTCATTTGAATGAAACATTTCATGTGATTATTCAATAGAAAGTCTTGTTTCTGAACTCCTTTTGTAAATCACCATTTAACATCATTCAATTTCTTTGGCAGGGGAGAAATGTGACTTTTCCCCCTTTTATTACAGAAAACATCAAACACACGTGAAGGTGGAGGCATTCATAGAAGGCACACCACCCATTCACCACTTCGCTTTTGGAAGGTTATGGAAGCTTTAGAGGGCAGAGCCTTGTGGGAGGAAGTGAGTCATGAGGTTTAATAGCCTAGCCCCACTCGGTGTGCTTACTGCCTCCTGACTGTAAGTGCAATGTGACCAGCCATTTCCTGTTCCTGCTGTGATACCTTCCCTGCCATCATCGACTGTACCCCCTCAAACTGTAAGCCAAAGTGAACCCTTCCTGGCTAAGTGGCTTCCTGTCAGGTGTTTTGTCACACAATGAGAAAAGTCACTACCATATCCACACATATCACATCTTGTGATTTGAAGAAACTTCAGACATCATTCACTCTCATCTGTAAACACTTCATTATGTACCAAAACCAACAGCAACCTCTTCGTGCCACCAGCATTCTCCCGAATTTATTATTGTCATGGCCAAGGCCCATGTTTGGTGGTAATTAGGAATATTGATAGAACTGCTTATTCAGACCTTTTTTAAAATTGATCTGTTGTTTGTGAGATGCATCTATGTTTCTGTGACTGTTAAATTATTCATCCTCATTTTCCTACAGTATTCCATTGTCTAAATACATTGAAATTTCTATATTCATTAAATTGAAGATAAACATTTGGGTTATTTCCATTTTGGGCAGTAATAGCAATGATTCAACGAACATTTTTATATAAGCCACACACACACATGCACACACACACACACACACACACACACACACACACACACACCCCTAAAGAGAGATTTCTGAGTCATGAGGTTTATTATGTTTTTTTGCTTGTTTTTCCTTTGAAATAGGATCTTGCAATGCTACCCCAGGCTGGCCACAGCCTCACAGTCCTCCTGTCCCAGCTTCCTGGGATTATAAATGAGTGCTACTACGCATTGTTTGTGCTTTGTTTCCGTGGGACCTGGCCAACTAGGTCTTCAGTGTGGTTTTAGCAGTATCCTCTTCACTTGTGGAACACCCTCACACACTTTCTGTTGCTCCTCGTCCTCCAACCCTTTATGTTTTTCAGTGAAACTGGTCTTGTAGAATAGAATGGTATTACAATCTGATTTTAATTTGTAATTTTAAGTTACTAATGAAACTGAGTGCTGTTGGATACAGTGTTGGATACAGTGTTGGATACAGTGTTGGATAAAGCATTGGATGAAGCATTGGATACAACAGTTGGATACAGCATTGGATACAGTGTTGACTTTGGGGGTTCTTTCTTTTCCGATGCTTTTTTTTCATTTCCTTTTTCAATTCTGCATTTTCCTTATTGATTTATAAGAGTTCTTTATAACTAACATGCATGAATCTTGTAGTACAAGAACATTTCATTTGATTTAATAGAATTGCATCTTATTTAATTTAGCATTGTGTTATTTGGGACTAATTCGAAGGTGTACCATAGTAAAAAAAAAAAAAAAAAAACTCAAAAGAGAAAGAAAAAAAACCACTGAAATCAAATAGGTACATTTCAGGTAACTTGTCCAGAAATGCACAGTCTGGGCTGGTGAGGCTCTATTGTGCCAAGTAATGTGGCCCACGAAGTTGATACCGTTTTTGGCTCCACAAATATTGTCTTCACCAGCCGGGTCATGGGAGGGGAATGAAGTGGAGACATAAGGGGTTGGAATTTTTCTTTTTCAAGATGTATTTTTGTTTATGTGTATGTGTCTGTGTGAGTTTATGTCACATGTGTATGGGTGCCTATAGAGGCCAGAAGAGGGCACGGACATGTGTATGGGTGCCTGTAGAGGCCAGAAGATGGCATGGGACACCCTGAGGTTGGAGTTTCAGTCTGTTGTGAGCTTTCTGATGTGAGTGCTGGAAACAGAACTCTGGAAGAGCAGCAAGTGCTCTTGACCTTGGAGCCATCTTTCCATCCCTAAGCTCAAGGCTTTTGAAACTAGAAGTTGGAATTGTTGCATTGACTTCTGCTCAAAGGTCACGAACTGAAAATGAGGCACATGGTCCCTGAAGCAGCTGATGGGTGGGGAAGGTCCAGTCTCTAGGTGAATGGTCCATTTCCAGAAAAAAATCCCAACAATTGCCGTGAAGAAAAAGAAGGGATCTGGGAAGGGGGACAACTCTCCTTCCTGGGCTTCTATCACCATGGAGGCAAACAGTATGAGAAATACTTTGAAGATAAGACCTACAATCTGATGGGGCGAGATATAGACGGTATCAGAATGTTATAATGATAAACACAATAAACAGAAGTACATATTGTGGGTAAAAGGGAAAGTTTAGTGCGAGATTTGAAAGGGGTTCATAAAAAGCAAAGGTCTGGTAGCAGTAAAAAATTTTAATGACAGCAACTTGAAAATTTGTGTGAGACGTTAACTGTGAATGTGGTCAGCAGTCAGTGGACTTGAAGTGCTATGAGGTGCTGGGAGTGAAGTTAGAAAGCAGGCCTGGAGAGCAGCTGTGCTTCGTGAAGAAGGTCTCTCTCCGAGAGTCAACGGCTAATAATGGAGGTCTTTGGAAAAACCTGTTCACCTGTACAGTTTGATTGACAAGTACATCATAATTTTACTCTTACATACAGTTTTTTTATCCTTCATTTTGTCAATACTCACTGAAGCAACCCATGTGGAAATTTAGCCTCAATTTGTGTGTGTGCGTGTGTGTGTGTGTTTGTGTGTGTGTGTGTGTATGCTTCATGTATATGCTGTGTGTGGTATATGTATGTATTTTATGTGTGTGGTATATGTGTGTAGGTTATATGTATGTGTGTGATGCATGTACATGTATGTGTGGTGTATGAGTCTATGGCATATGTGGTGTGTGTGTGGTGTATGTGTGTAGGTTATATGTGTGGTATATGTGTATGTATATGGGTAAATGTGTGCTTATATATGTATGTGTGTGCACATGTGTGAGTATATGTGTAAAGGCCAGAGGTTGATACTGGTATCTTAGTCTCTGTCTACCTTACTTTTTGAGACGGGGTCTTTCCCTAAACTGGAGCTCAGAAATTTTGCTAGACTGGGTGTTCAAAAATTCCAGGAATTCACCTGTCCCTGCTCCTCTTGCACTGGGATGTAGGAGCAGTATCTATAGATGTGTGAGGCAGTGCCAGCTTTTTATACAGCTACTGGGATCCAAACTTAGATCTTCATGCTTTTCACAGCAAGCACTTTACCCACTGGCCTCATTCCCAACCCTATCCTTCATGTTGTAAGTAATGTCTTCTTAGTGGGTAGTTTCATCTCAGTTGCCTTAGAGCACATCAGAGCTGAGGGAGGTGTGCTTTACAGCATACTTAGCAAAATCTTCATGAAGACATTAGTCCTTCTTGAAAAGGAGGACTAATGAAGATGTAAGTCCTTTAAAATGGAATTGAGCTCCAGTGTCATATTTTGACCTGACATTAAAGACTGATTAAGATTTTCATGACCTTGAACTTCAAACTGTGCAGTGGGTTACCAAGAAGTGTAATTGGAGTCACATCCTCCCGAAGTCTGTGGGGGAAATTCCCATCGCCATTGATGAGAATTGTGTATAAAGATCCTGGGAAGAGCATGGCCCTTGGGTTTCCTCCTAAACAGCCTGTAGGATTTGTTGTGGTTACCTTAATGTGCGCTGGTCCTTGGAGACACAAATTGCATCTTTTCCTCTACCTTCTCTGTCCTGAAACTAAGGGAAGACGCGGGCAGAAGCCTGGGAGAGACACATTATCTGTTGATTCTTTCTTCTTTATATACAATTAACTTATCAAAGAGGAATTTTTTTTTGTCTTTAAATGCCAAGTCATGAAACAGCAGCAGCACAGAGTGAAAAATGCTGGGTTGTGCTCACTGAGTGACAGGATCCTCTCAGGGAGTTGGACTTGGGGAATGAAGGTCATTTCCTTAAGTCACTAGAGGACTGTGAGTTCTGAGACACTTGTGTAGCCGACCCTTGGCCAAGGGTGTTTAGGAATGTCTATGGGCAAAGGGTACAGGGTTTTCAATTAGATTCTTGAGCTAAGTGGAAAAGGATAACCAGGAATTGTAGACTGAAACCATGGGATCAGGAGAAAGTAAAGCAGGGAAAGACGATAGTTCTAAGTATGAGCACTGGGTGTTTCCTTACCTAGAAATAAAGACGACATTGTAACTGTTCCAGGATACACCTTGTCAACCCAAGCCTTTGACTAAGAATGCAATTTGTGTCAAGACTCCCTTTATTTCATGCATTTATCCTAGAAGAATAAATTAAACTATTATGAGTCCATCTATGTCAATTCACTTACTTAGTCACCTTGAGGGAGGAGTTAGCGCTCCATAGGCAATGAAGGGAAAAACTCATGCTGGAACTACAAGCTGGACCACTAGACATGGTAACAGACAACAGAATCTAACAACCAGCAAGATACTAGTCAAGGTGGTAGACCAGTAACACCTGCAGAGGTGGGGAGAGGGCTGGACTTCATCACTACCCCCTAACTGGCAAGCAGTACATGAACAGAACCTTCTCGTTTCCCCAGCTGGGTCAAGGAAACATGATGAGAGTGTGGACCCCACCTGGCTCAACAAAAGTTATGTTCAACATAGAGAAATTACTTCAGTCTTTGCTCAGATTTTACCAAAATTCTTTTTTTCTTTTCTTTTCCTCTTTCTTTCTTTCTTTCTTTCTTTCTTTCTTTCTTTCCTTCCTTTCTTCCTTTTTCTTTTATATGTATGAGTGTTTTGCCTGCATATATGTAAGTGTACCACATGCATACAGTGTTCATTCATGGAGATTCATGGAGGTTAGAAGAGGGTGTTGGATCCCCTGGAATTGGAGTTACTGACAGTTGTTAGTCATTATATAGATGCTGGGAACTGAACCTCCTTACTCTAAAAGAGCAGTCAGTGCTTAAATGCTAAGACGTGTCTTCAGCCCTTTAATCACATTTTTTTTTGAGACAGGGTCTCCCTGTAGCCCCAGCTGACCTGGAACTCACTATGTAGACCAGGCTGGCTTTGAATTCACAGAGATCCACCTGCCTCTGTCTCCTGAGCGATAGGATTAAAGGCACACCCAACTCTTTAAAAAATTATTTTATGTGTATGAGTGTATGGCCTGAATGTATATAAATAAGTGCACCCGTGTCATGCAAAGCCTGCAGGGGCCAGAAGAGGGCATTGGATCCCCTGGAACTGAAGTTATAGAGGGCTATTAGCTGTCATGTGGGTGCTGGGAACTAACCCCGGGGACTCTGCAAGAGTCCTCAAATCACCCATACCTGTGCTCAGAAAGATAACGTTGCCTTCGGAGAGCTATGTCAAATTTACAAGGTAGACACTGTGTTTGTGAGGCACAAGGACGTTAATTTTATAAAGCCTCCTAGAAACTAAATGCTATCATTGAAAATTACACCCACTAGTCTGTCTGCAGAGTCTGTCCCTAACCCACTGTTCTATTCTGCCACATGAACTGATGCTGGACAGTCCTAATTAATGACATGCGGCTCCCGAGGCTTTCTAGGGGGACACTGCTTCCAGAAGAAGCAAGCCCGTGATGGTGATGTAAGAGTTCCTACTTCCATGTTTCAGAGAGTGGAAAGTGAGCACAGCTGATGTTCTCATCTGTAATTCTAGCATTTAGGAGGCCAGCAGAATTGCTGTGAATTTGAGGCCATCCTGGGATACAGAGTGAGTTTTAGGTCAGCCTGGCCTCAAAGTGAGATTTTTTTTCTCAACAACAACAAAAACAAAACAGTAACAACAACAAAACACCTACTTACCCACCTACTTATACACCCATCTCCCCAATCTAATGAAACAAAGAAAAAGAAAAGGCAACCCTCCCAAAGAACACGAAGGTTGATGGGTCTTAGAAAGGACTTTTGTTTTTAACTTGGGAAAAATGGAAAGTCATGGGAGGGTTTTAAGAAGAGGTCTGGATTAACATGGTTTATGACTCGAAAAAATATTATCACCTCTGTATTAAGACTTTGGTGGAACGGGGCTGGAGAGATGGCTCAGAGGTTAAGAACACTGGTTGTTACACAAGACCCAGGTTTGAATCCCAGCACCCACATGGCAGCTAACAACTGTTCATAACTCCAGTCCCAGGGGATCTGACAGCCTCTTCTGTCCTCTGCGGGCATTGCACGACACAGGTGCACTTACCTACATGCAGGCAATACATGCATACACATAAAATAAAAATAATAAAATTTTAAGTTAAAAAAGACTTTGGTGGAAGGAAAACCTACTAAATATTGAATAAAAACGCACATTTAATATAGAAATAAAATTATATATAAATACATATGTATGTATTATACAGATGTATATAAAGAGATACAGAATCTTCTTGTAAGGCACACATGCACATGCATGTAGAGGGTAGAGGACAGCTTTGAGTGTGTTTCCGTAAGTACCATCCACCTTTTTTAAAAAAAAAATTCATTGAGTTTTTGTACATTTCATACAACAGTTCTTAATCAAATTTACTCCCGTCCCCATCCATGCCCCTCCTACCCTTTCCCCCCACTAGACAGTCCTATCCAGTCAAGCATCTGTACCTAGATGTCTTTCAGAGCAAATTCTTCCACTGGCGTCTAATGAGACTATCTAGAGATCGTTGGTCAGGCCTACTCTCTCAGCCAGTAGCAATCAGTCTCTAATTGTTCCCAGACTAGGGCTGACCCGCCATCCATTTCTCTTGCTCCACTCTGGGCCCTTGTCTTACTGAGTTGGCATGGGCCCTGTGTTCGATGTTACCATTGCCACAAGTTCACATGAGCAAGCCTCCAGTGGCCTGAAAGCCTCTGTTTCCCTATGTTCATGGACCAACCCTGGCTCTTACAATCTTTCTGTCCCTCTTCCGAAATGGTCCCTGAGCTGTGGGTGGGAGAGGTTTGATGTAGGAATCTGATCCAGGGACGCACACCCTGCAGTCTCTTATTCTTTAGGGTTAACCTATTGTGGTCTTTTGTGTATACCACACCCTGTTTTATAAGGAGGAGGCTTCACTGCTGAGAACTGAGGGACACACTCCTTTTCTCTCTCCCCCATTCAGCTATGTTCCATGATTCTTAGGTGTAGAGGCTCCACTATAGATACGTCACATAGGACTGGGCATCTCTCAGATACATATTCTCTGTGCCTAACCAGTTGTGGGGCTCTGCAGTAGACTCCATATGCTGAAAAAAGAAGCTTCTTTGATGAGTGGTGTACAGTATATTGTCTGCAAATATAAGTCTCCATATTTAGCATACAGTAAGAAATTTCATTTGCCTAGAGATATGACAGAGATGGGGTTTGTTCTAGGATCTATGTTCTTCCCAGCAATGTGTATTTGGCTGTATTTACAGTGCCACCTGAGTTCACTCCCATTGAGAGGGCTTTAAGTGCTATTAGATAGCTGTTGATTACCACCCAGATACCAGTGCCACTACTGCACCAGTAAAGATAGTTTGCTCTGCTGGTGGGACTGGGTTGGACCATTGATTGATTTTCTCCCTTAGCAGCCTGAATAGTATCCTCCAGGACCATGGGAGTTCATGGTAGAAGGCTTCCAGGTCAGTTCCTGCTCCATTGTTCCTAGTCCTGTGTCTGAAATATGTCCTGTCTTCAGCAGTAGGGTCTTGTCTTCTAGTTCCGGGAGATAATCAAGAGATCTGGCAATAGCCTGTGTTATTTTGGGAGTCTCTTGGATCACTCTGACCAACCACTCTAAAGGAGGTCTGAGCTTGTGTTCCTTGCCGTACAGACCTCATGCATACATATGGACTAATGTTCAGGTACCATATATGCATTTCTCAGAGGGTTTTAGAGGCAGCACATTTCCCTCTGGCTTCCCTAAATCCCCAAGACTCAGTCATCTATACTTTCTCTCCCCACCCCATCTTCCCTCCCTCCTCCCTCCCCAGTCCAAGCCTCCCCATTACCCCCTCCTTCTCTCCAATAATATCCACCACTTCTCCCCTTCTGAGTCTCCTTCTCACCCCACTGTGGGCCCCTGTGTATTCCCCCCTCCTCCCCTCCCAGCTGTACATGCCCACCTTCCCCATGTCCCCCATGATGACACCTGCTCCCTACTATCCTCCTCTTTTGGTTGTTTCTTTTCCTTTACCTCCATCTTTTCTTTCCATTTTCCTGGCTCCTGGTGTTGCATCAGGATATATACTCACATATAAGGGATTGGTACTACAATCCACAGATGAGGGAGAACGTCCATTTCTTCCTTTTCTGTGTTTGTGTTACTTCACTTGGTACAACGCTCTCTAGTTCCATCCATTTACCTGAAATTTTCATAATTTCATCTTTTCTTGCTGCTGAGTAGAACTCCCTTGTATAAATGTACCATATTTTCATTATCAGTTTGTCAGTTGAGGGACATTTAGGTTGTTTCTATTTCTTAGCTATCATGAAGAAAGCAGCAACAAACATGAATGTACAGTCATCTCTACAGTAGTATGGGTCCTTTGGGTATATACCAGGGAGTGGTATCACTGGATCACATGGTAGATTCATTTTCAGTTTGTTGAGAGTCCTCCACACTGCTTTCCACAGTGGTTGCACCAGTTTGCATTCCCATAAGCAGTGACTGCCCATCTTTTTTGGAGGCAAGATTTCTCATTGGCCTGGAACTTACCATTAGGCTGGCTGACCAGTGACTCCCAGGCATCTATCTATCTGCCTCCCAGTGCTCTGGAACTGCAAAAGTGTACCACCATGCCAGACATTTTTATGTGATTCCTGGAAAGTGAACTCAGGTCCTGGAGTTGTTTACTGACTAAGCTCTCACAGCCCACAATATTCTTATTGCCTAAGACAAAACTGCATCTTTCTCATTGGCAATTTAGAAAAGTAGGTCAGAGAAGCTTTCTAGATCTAAAACATTTGTAGATTTTTAGAGACTGTTTTGTGAGGTTTTGCTTGATGCAGCTGTCACATCACCTTCTGAGTCAAAACTTGACACAGAGAATACCACCAGACCCTCTGTTGACGTTCCCATCAAGGTG
Organism: Nannospalax galili; assembly: GCF_000622305.1. Lineage (NCBI taxonomy): Eukaryota > Metazoa > Chordata > Mammalia > Rodentia > Spalacidae > Nannospalax > Nannospalax galili. The sequence continues at coordinate 1,593,483 of NW_008354345.1, forward strand.
ATGGTCACTAGGTCTTTGGTACCCAATATTGAAAGGTGGCTGAAGGAACTGTCCATGCTCTTTAGCTGGCCTTACATATGGCTCCAGAACATTCTATATTTCCTGGACTTGGAAACCCTATATCCCATCCCCACTGACCATGCCTACCATGTAGCCTGTGGTCTCTCAGAAACTGTGCTATTCCTGAGCATCAGGCAGTACTGTGCCTGTTCCCATGCCCAGTGTGGAGCTGCCTTCTGTGTTGCTCAGCTGCCTTGGAGGTAGGGAGAGAGCAAACCTTTTCCAGAATTGCTACAACATCTAATATCCATCTACAGTTCTTGGGCTGTAATATGAGGATAGATTTTCTTTAGCAACTTCTAGAGAAATGTTTCAATATTTCAACAATTGGTAGACCAACATCTATGTACACCCTGTGAGAAGCCTCTATTGGACCAGGAAAGAAATATTAGAGAAAACCATTTATATTCTGGAAATATTTGGAATGCAGAGCCAAGATATTTGTAATGGATGGTCTAAAGGTACCAGTTATGGCCTGGGTGTTGGCTGGAGACTGGAAGAGTAGAGAGAGGAATGAATTTTTTTTTAGCAGAACTAAAACATTATAGGCTTTGTTGTTTGTTTGTTTGAGACAGTCTCATGTATTGCAGGCTGACTGGCTTCAAACTATGCAGGCAAGGATGACTTGAACTTCTGATCCTTGAACATCTGCCCTTACCTCTCGGGTACTGGGATTACAAGTGTATCAGCATGCTTGGTTTATCTTGTGAGGTGCTGAATACCAAGCCCAAGACTTTGTGTATGCTAGGCAAACACTCTATCAACTGAGTCACATCCCCGCCCCCAAAGCATCGATTTTCAAACACAATAGTAAGTTTTAAACGTTTCATTAAATAGTCAGCTAGAGCTTCAAGTACTTGTTTGATTTATGAGTCTGAAGTTCCAAGTCAGACAGAGATAGGGTTTGTTCTAGGATCTGTGTATTTGGCTGAGTTTACAAGGCCACCTGTGAGTTCACTCCCACTGAGAGGGCTTTAAGTGCAGTTAGATAGCCGTTAATTACCACCCAGATACCAGTGCCACTACTGCACCAGCAGACGTAGTTTGCTGTGCTGGTCCTTATGATTATTTGTTTATCTCCTTTTAGCAAAGGGAGTTAATGCTAAATCACTACAGGACAGACATGACTATAGATTTGCTGATACGGAATGTGGTTTTAAGGTAAGAGGTAGGAGCTTAAAAGGAAAAGAACTGAGAAGAGTTCCGGGATGTCTCAAACCCAGAAAGAAACACCAAAAGGACATTTTGAAACCTAAAATGAAATAAATCCCAAACAAAAAATTGTTAGTTCTCTCTGAGAATGTGTGACTCCAGGCCTCTAAGAATTTCTTTCCTTGGGTTTTAATTTAAGATGATTATATGAGAGGAATCACAAAACTGCAAGAGTATAAAGAAACTCTTTTAATAAAATACCCAATACAGCATTTCTCAGGATAAGGCTCTCAAGAAGTGTAAAGCTGTGAAAGCGATTCTTGCTGTTGGGAAACGACTTTTATGTGAGTTAGGAATCAGCTTTTCGGCAAAGACTCCTTGCCCAGTTCTGCCCAACAGGCTGTCAGAAGAAGGATCTGGAAAGCTCCAGAAGTTGATATGAAGGATTAAGTGACTGAATGAAATCTGCTTAGAACCTGGTAGTCTTAAGAGGTTTGTCTTAGGATTCTTACCAGGTACAGCATTGTGGGAAGAACATAAGGTTGGTATATAAAAGGGCTTTCATGTGAGTCGGGATATTTTTTCCCTTCCTGCTCTATTTGTAGTTCCAGCGTGAGTAACAGAACACTCTGTGGTTTGACCAATTACATATTTCAAATAGACTTTCCTCAGCCAGATTTGGGATTCAAGGTCCATTCCTAAACTGTGTTTCAAAATGAGAGCAACGGTGGCCTCCCACTTCCTATGTCCATAAATTCGCATATCCCTGCAACATCCTTGCAACATTCTGTGTGGGTGAAACAAGTATAAGCCAAGAATCCTCTGTCTTGTGTGTTATTAATACAGAGAGTGTTGTTTCTTAAATACGAATATTCTGTAGTGCATTAAAATGTGAGTTAAATGACTATGGTCCAACCTAGTTTGGTGGACAGCCCAGTGTGTTAGTAATGGACACTCAGTGAGTGACTGTCTTAGGCTGTCTGTTGGTCATCAGAACTCACTATCTCAGATGATCTTGCTGTCAGGATTCTGATGGATTCTGGTTTCCTTCAGGAGTCATAAACTGCACCTTGGGCACCATGAGGGAAGAGTTGTTCCTCCTGATGGAGTTGTTTCGCCTCATGGAGTTGTTCCGCCTCATAGAGTTGCGCTTCCTCAGAGAATTCTGGTGAGACAGTTCACTCTTCTGGAGGGTCTGAATCAGGATAGACGGCTTTTCGTCTAGCTCCCGTGCGCTGCAGCGCGGGGCGGCCACCTTCACTGTGTTGCCAAATTTGGAGTAGTCCACAGAGTACACTCCCTCCTCCTCGGTCACAATGGACACGAAACGGTGGCCCCACTGGATCTCCTCTGCGATGTAGGAGGTCCGTGCTTGTGTGGTGATCCCGGTGGTCTCCACTACCCCTTCCAGGATCACGATGACCTCCAGGTCTTGATTGGTGAGGTCAGTGGCTGAGATATCATACAGGGGGCTGCGCTTATCAATCACGTGGCAGATGATCAAAGGGGCCACCAGGAAGATGTTATTGCTCTCAATGGGGTTATCCACCGGGATGTCCAGCTGGTGAATGGGCACCACCTCCCCTTCGGGGGTCGTTGTTTTCTTGACCACCTGGATGCGCACAGAGGCGCTGATGATCATGCTTTTCCTCAGGTCACCCACGCGGAACATGAAGCAGAGTTTGCCATTGCGGACAGCGATCACAGCGTGGCGGCTGAAAATGAGAGTCTCTGCCCTCCTGTGGGCCTGAGCTGTTTTCATGAAGATGCAGCCCAGCATGACCGCATTGATGATCAGACCCACAATGTTCTGGAGAATCAGGACCGTGATGGCCAGAGGGCATTCCTCAGTCATCATCCTGCCTCCAAATCCAATGGTCACTTGAACCTCAATGGAGAAGAGAAAAGCAGAAGTGAATGACCTGTAAAGAATGACATCAGAGAACAATGCAGTGAGATCAGATTGCACAGCACAGTGACTTAAGAGCCCAGGCTGAACTCTGCATCTCCCTCCACTGAAGCCTACTAAATGCTTCTGGAAAGATCAATCAACTTTTCAGATGCCTAATTTTAAACATAAGCACTGTTCTCTCTCTCTCTCTCTCTCTCTCTCTCTCTCTCTCTCTCTCTCTCTCCCAAACACACACTTCACTGCACCTAAGTCTATGTATGTGTCTCCATACTTTCGAGATACAATTTCATTAATATTTCCTAGGTCATATACTATGTAAAGACATTTGTAAAACAAATAAATCTAAATTTT
>NW_008354345.1:1597076-1662855 GCF_000622305.1 Nannospalax galili
TTGGTATTAAGTATCTGTGTTTAAGAGACTTGGGTCATATAAAATGACTGGGCAATGAATGGATTTTTTATTTCTAATTTAAAAAATAATCATTAGCCAATGGTTACTGGTGTTCTTTACACAATTAGCATGGTGTTAATAAGTATTATAAAAGACATCATTCCAAAATGTTAGTATTCTTAATAAAGTGTGTTTCCATTTAAAAAAGAAAAACTGATTCTTGCTGATTATCACTGTGTTTTCTACTTGATGCAGAGAATGTTGAAGGAGGAGGTTCGAGCAGAGGTTAAGAATGACTGTGCCATGATTAGAAACACAGTCATTACTGTCAGTTTTATCAGTTCTGGTCTAGCATTCTGAAAGTGGCAGAAGGAAGGTGCCAACAGGTGTCGGGACTTCCGGGCAAAGTTTATTCAACTTGCACAACTCCTCCCCGTTTAAAAGGAATGGACCAGGAATGAGACCTGGGTGAGACCGCAGAGAGACGCCTGGGTAATTCTAGCTACTTCCAGGCTGAGAATCACTACCGCTGGCTAACAGCAACGTATCAATCTGGCTGTATACCCAGTACTTCTGGGGCTTCTTTGCTGCCCCATTCCTGAGACCCACCTCAATCTTCAACTTCTCTACTTCGTAGAAGAAAAGCCATACATCCACTCTGTCAAAATGTCATCTATTAGTGCCAGGCACAGTGAGAGAGCAGAACATTTAAACATTTCAGCCCTCAGTACACACAGCGCACTTTGGAAGGAAACCAGGAGAGCATTCAGGGTCACAGAGATGTGAATTGGAGTGTCAAAGTTGTGCTTTTAACTCTGTTGTGACTAAAAAGGTTCATGGAAAACTATAAGAACTGCTTTCTGTACTAGTTCTACACCATGAAACATAAGGCGAGGTTTAAAAAATGACAAAGAGTAGAAATGGATCCCAGAAGAGGGGTGCAATACAGTATTGATTTGTAATAACAGTCTATTAGGGAACAGCCTAGTGAGGGATCTTCCCCAAATGTTGGCTTCAGTGGTCATGGGCTACATTTTCATATTATTTTAAGGAAGAATTGAATTAATTTCTCTATACAGTGTAGACCCAGTGGACACCTGCCATGCTAAATAATCTCAAAGATAAAAGTATTTAGCTGAGGGGAGGAGGGAGGGAGTGAGATCGCACTTGACTGAATAGTAGTAAGGAAAATGACATAGTTTCTATTTTCTGACTCATTAGAAAGCCATCTACACAACTGAGAAAGTGATTCACCCTAAAATGAGAGTTATCAAGTAATGCTTGGAAATACTGGTGGATATAGATCCACTAAACAGTTCTTTCTCCCTTTGATGGTTTGGCTGGATGCTGAATTTGTGAGAGAAATGGAAATGCAAACAATCAGTTACATCAGTCTCCTTCTAAGCTCTTTACGGAAGAGAAGAGAAAGATTTTTCCATTTCTACTTTTTTTAAGTAAAAAAGTATGATTTGTTATGATTGTACTACATTGAGATTAAAGTAAGAGTAGAACCTTAATATTAAAATCAGCATGACCAGATCCCTTAAAAGAAGTCAAATAATGTTAAGAAGTGCAGTTTAAAACACTAGCATTGTTATGTTCATGTCAACTTTATTCTCTTATGTTTTTGACACTGTGTCTCCTTTCTCGTGGTTCACACGACTAGGAATGCAACAGGAAGACAAATACCCTTCAGAATATCTTATCTGAAAAACAAAATGTAACGAGAAGCAGCTTTGAACAGTCAGCCAACCCTATAAAATTCTTCCAAACACTATAGAAAGAACGATCTCTTTATATTCTAAATTTGCCAAATGATTTCTTTTTCATAGAAAATGGCAATATATTTGGCCTGAGTAAAATCTGTTGTTTTCAAGGTTTGTTATTATCATTTATCTTATTTCTATTAATGTCTGTTCCTTATTAGCAGACTTGTTTGGATATGAACGTGGCTCCCTAATAACAAGAACAATACCAGTAAGTGTCTCAGAGAGAAATGCAACGTTACAGTGATACTTTAACCTCAAATGCCTGTTAAACACAGAATTGTGTTTCCTGTGTACCTAGTGCCACGTGATTGCCTAGATTTCCCATTTACATTGTCATTGAGGCAAAAGTTTGAGCCAAGTTTGAGAAAAGAAAATTCTCTCTGCTGAACAGTAAAAGGCAAGGATTAAGTGCTCCAGTTCTCTCCCCCCCATATCTGGGCTGACATCGTGGTGTGGGATCCCAGGCCTTTCTGACATGCTAGCATCTCAGGTACTTGGCAAATGCAGGCAGGTTCACACAGAAGGTGTGGCCTCCTGCCTGCCAGGCTCCTTTCCGAAGATTCCAGGGTCTCTAACCTCTCACTATCAGCAGACTCCTGGCAGGTTAGAGCTTGTCAAGGTTTCTCTGCCTTACAAATTAGGTGAGTTTGGAATATGATTCAGAAAATATTCTGGAATCTTCCAACATTATGACTACTGTGTAGTGTCAATGAACATTTTTTGCAGTCGATGTAAATTACGCCTCTTTCTTCCATCAGAACAGATTAAGAAACAAATCACTCCAGTGAAATGTTGCTGGGCCATGTGGGCATATGATAGAAGAGAAGAGGGAACAGCACTTTACCTTTGAAATACTCCAAAGTACAGAAGTCAAAATTAGGTAATCTAAAAAAAGTATCTTATTCTTGTCCTATTAAAGCTTTGGAAAAAGACTGTAAAATTATTTTGCTTTTATATAACTCCTTCCATGAAAACTTTGGCTAACTTCCATTTTTAAAAGCAGTGCTGCCTACTTCGGAATTTTAGAATGAGTTTTAACTTCTGAATCTAATGCAATCATTCATCTATGATAACCTTGATTAAGAAGGGCTTGTGTTTATTTAAATTATTTTATTTTAGCATAATTAAAAATCCAGGATTCTCTCCCTCCCCCATGATACCTTTCTTTTTCCTTATTATTTCTGAAAATGTTACCAGTTAGGGAAATCACAGGAAAAAATATTGCTTGCATTTTCACCATAAATAGTGAAATTTAGGCAGGAGGTTTGGATGCCAGGAATCCTTTGAAGCCAAATGGTTTTTAGATGGTAAAGCCTAGTATGGTTTAGATAGTAAACCTAGTAGCCTACATCCAGGGTTAGCCAAAGGGATGGCCGCTATAGACAGAGGCTTCATCCATAAAACTGCGCTGATAAGGGTGTTTAATATCCACATCCCTGCGCCCTTATTTATTTACTTTTTCTAAATGCTCCAAGGCAAACCCTTTACTGCAGGTTAGCCAAAGGGATAGCCGCTATAGACAGAGGCTTCATCCATAAAACGGCGCTGATAAGGGTGTTTAATATCCACATCCCTGTGCCCTTATTTATTTACTTTTTCTAAATGCTCCAAGGCAAACCCTTTACTGCACTTTCGACAACCCCAGAGAGCACTAAGAGAAACAACATTTAAGGATTTTTTTCTATATTGCTGGCAACCCCCGCCTCACGCCCCTGCTCATTGCTCTCTTACCTGACATTAGTCACACACACAGTGGACTCCAGGGCGCCTTTCTCCACCGCACTTTTCTCCATGTAGGCGTAGATGTCCCCGTGGGCGAAGGCCACCAGCCACCACATGATTGCAAAGAGCAGCCAGCTGCAGAGGAAGGACATGGTGAAGATGACCAGCGTGTGGCGCCACTTGAGATCCACCAAGGTGGTGAAGATGTCCTGCAGGAAGCGACCCTGCTCGCGGATGTTCTTGTGCGCCAGGTTGCAGGCCCCGCTCTTGGCGATGAAGCGGGCTCTTGGGAGCCGGTCGCGGATGCGCGGTTTGCGCAGGTTCTCCGCGGCGATGCGAGCCAGTACATATTCCTCTGGGATGATGCTTTTTCTAGCTAACATCTTCCTGTCACCATAGCCAGACTAGCCACGTTCCTGGGACCTGCGGTTCTTTCCTTCCACGGGCGTTCTCCTGCAGGAGGGAAACGCTTATTAAAATGTATAGTCCATTTCCTTTCCTGGTCTCTTGGGTCCTTGTGTTCAGGGACGTTGTTTACACAAGATGCAAAACTAAAGCTATTATGTGATCAAGACAGTCTACACGAGAGTCTAGCTGGTGCCCGAGTTTTGGGACGCCAGAGAAGAGTTCTGATCTGAACCAAAGGATCCGATTCGGTTTTGTCTTACTACTCCGAGAACACTCGGGCATAGCCTTGGCTAAGCAAAAGCTTGGAGCGGTCTTTGTAAGCAGCAGACGGGACAATAATTCTCTCGCGATTAATTGTGCCTTTGGATTAGTGCAAGGATTCAAGCGCGCTGTCAAGGATGATAACTAACGCCAGGTGGGTGCACTGTCTCCTTGCTAAAGGGTTCGGATAATGCAGCAAGATCAAAAGCGGGAGAAGTTCTTTTCAGTAGCATTAGGACTAGATTAACTGTAATCTGACGCGGTAACGAGCGATGTGCTTTCGAACTTGAAAATGAATGATTTTACATTTGAAGAACGAGATGTGTTTAGAAAGTAACCTATCCCCCCCAATCCCGAGGCATTTATCAAATTATATTCTGGAAATACCCTTACTACGAAGGGATCAGACGCACAGCTGTGGGCTGCCACGGAGTTCAAGGGCATGAGCCCAACCGGGCACACCTCGGCTGGCTCCGGTGCTTGAAACCATCCTCCCCTGTGCTCCCCTGGAGGAGAGTTGCAACTTACAGAGTCCGGGCGTCCGGCACGGTGGCCGCGGCTCCGCGCACCCCGGGGCGCAGGGCAGACTGGTCCCCGGCGGGAGCATCCCGGGATTAAGGACCGATCCTGGGGATGCTGGTCCTCCCCAGCCAAAGCAAAACACTGGAAGGTGCGCCGGACTGTGCATGCGAGGAGGAGGGCTGAAGGGAGGGGGTGGGTTTGGCTCTTCCCTCCCCCTGCGGGGCCTTTGGGAGGCCGGAGGAGTTGCTGGAGTGCGAGAAGCGGGCAGAGCCCAGACCTCCAAGCTCACCGGCTGCCGCAGCGGAGGTGGAGGCGAAGGCCGGTCGGGGGAGGTGGAGAGCTGGCTAGGACAGAGGGACCACCCCGGGGGAGGGCGGGCCTGGTCCAGCCAGCTCCCCTCCCAGTAGCCACTACCCTCCCGCCAGCGTGACACACACACACACGTCTTTAAAAGGCTGGCTGCTTAAAGCAGAGAACTTTCTGAGTCCAAGTTCACTGACGCAAAGAGATTTGCTTTTATTTATTTATTTATTTATTTTTTTTTTTTAATTGTAACGTGGAGAGATCACTGGGTTACTGCAGACTGAATAAAACCAGATTCAGAGAGATTAGGAGCGCCGGGTTTTCTCTAGCTCTGAGCGCACTGATTTATTTACATTGAATTTCCATGTAGGTCAGGAGCCGAGCAAGGTGGACGTTCTGGAAATCCACTGTATCTAGCCGTCGTCTCACCATCTAAAGCCGGTTCCCCGGGGAATTACACACCAAATACCGGAAAACAAAAATAGAAAAGAAAAAAAAAGAGAGAGAGAATAGATAGAAAACAACAAATCCCACGAGCAGGCTCTTCCAGTAAAGAAATTTTACCCTGAACAGGGTCGCTGTCCACAGTTCAGCGCCAAAACGGCCATCCGGTCGCAGTCATTGGCTGCTTTTTGACATGTTTCCTCTCCTCAGGTCTAGATTGTCAGAAAGATGTGGCGGGGTATTTGCGCGTAAGAAAGATTATACAATAAATATCTTTCTATAGCTTTTGAGAAGCAGCCAAAAAAGGCGAATGTACTTTCTCGGCAGGTCAAGCCTCCCGCCTTTGGCAGTTGTGTTAATGGAAACTTTAATTCTTGGAAATTTTATGTGTTTTCCAAGACTTGAGGCCTGAAAGTATATGAAATATAAACAACGTATTCATTTACCAAAAGACCTAAAATTTGTCTCTAATGAAAGGAAATGAAGACCCCCCCCCCCCAGGGTAGATCTGCTTAACCCCTTGAAGGCTGGAAGTCCTTCTATCTTTTGTTAGGGGAGTTTCTACTACCATTGTTTTCTGCAGTAATTCATGTGGTGATTTGATCACAGCTGTGCAGACTTGATTTGCATAGTCCCTTCCCTTGGAATTCAGTTTGTAATTTGAACTCAGCTTGCCATAGAATTTATTGTTCATTGTTTTAAGACCAAAAGCATACATTGAACATTTTCTTTTTACTTATTATTTTTCTTTTTATTTTACGTGTATGAGTGTTTTACCTGCATGTGTGTAGGTGCACACTGTGCATGCTATGCCCACAGAGGTGGAAAGAGGGCGCTGGATTCCCTGGAACTGGAGTTGCACACAGCAGACGGTTGTGAGCTGTCCTATGGGTGCTGGGAACTGAACCTGGGTCCTCTGCAAGAGTGGCAAGTGTTCTTGACTCCTGAGCCATCTCTTCAGCCATGACATTTTATTTTTAAAGACAGGATGTCAAGTATCCCAAGCTGGCCTCAAACTTGGTGTGTAGTGTAGAATGACCTTGAACTTGTGATCCTCTTGCCTCTACCTCCCAAGTGATGGGATGACAGGTGTGCATCTCTGTGATGGTTTGAATGAGAATGTCCTTCATAGGCTTCAAGTATTGGGACATTTAGTTCCCAACTGGTGGCGCTGCTTATAGAAGTTTCAGGAGGTGTGGCCTTACTGGAGGAAGCACAACACTGGCTTTGAGAGTTCTTAAGCCTTGCCAGATTTCCTATGTGTGTTTGAAGTTGTAACTGATAGAATTTCTGCTATTTCTGCTCTGGTCACCTCTGTCACTATGCTTTCCCTGCCATTAAGGACTCTAACTCCAACCATTTCAAACTTAAGCTCAAATAAACTCTTCTTTCTGTAAGTTCCCTTGGTCGCAGTGTTTTATCACATCAATAGAGAAGTAACTAATACACTCTCCCTGCCCAATTTTATGTGGTGCTGGGGATTGAACCAGGGGTCTTGTGCATGCTAGGCAAACACTCTACCAACTGAGCTACATCCCTAGTCCCTCTCCCCACTTGCTCCTGTTGTTTTTGACAGAAGATTTTACTATGTAACCCAGCCTGGCCCAGAACTCACTATGCAACCTAGGCTGACCTCTATATTTTGCAGTGACTGTTCTTCTAAACAATTTTCCAATTGCACATCTTCTATGTAGGGTTATTTTTTTAGGTCATCTCATCCAACCATTATTTTGTTGCTGGTCATTAAAGTTACACTTGATTTCCTAACTGTTCAATGATTCTCCTGATTGTTTTTTCAATAATGAGGACTAATTTGTAAATGGTTCTTTAAAAAAGACTTGTTTTAATCTTGAGTGTGTGTGTGTGTGTGTGTGTGTGTGTGTGTGTGTGTGTGTGTATTGTCTATTCTCAGGCATCCTGCTAGAATTTGCTCATGATGCATACAAAATAAATTTATGTAGCTGGGAAGCAACTCAAGGATATCAAGGTTCCTTTTAGGTATCATAAGGTTTTATTTAGGAATAAAGAGCTTGACAGTTGATTGTCAATGTGACTGAATTTAGAATCACCTAGGAGACATGTTTTTGAGTGTGTCTGTGAGTTTTCCACAGAGGATTATTGGAGCGGGGAAGACTTACCCTGAGTATGAACACAACAACTTATCAGCTGGGGTCTGGACTGAGAAAGAAGAGAGAGAGAGAGGAGAGAGGAGAGAGGAGAGAGAGAGAGAGAGAGAGAGAGAGAGAGAGAGAGAGATCTGGGCAGATGCAGTGTGATCAGTTGTCTCACACTCATGCTGACATTTCTTCCCCTTCGTGATGAACTGGAACTAATCAAACCCTGAGCCGAAACTAACCACTCCTTCCTTGGTTGCCTTTTCAGAGATTTTGTTTCAGCGGTGAATAAAATATCCAGCACAAAGATTTCTGCAATCTTTGCTTAGTCTCTGAAGAAACAAAGCCTTAGGTGCCTTCAGACAAGTGGAGGGACTTGACTTGATGTTCTTCTCCACTGTTACTTTGATTACTGAGGGCAGATCAGTCCTGGAAAGGACTCCTGAGACCAAGGGTAAAGTCTTTGCCTCTGATGACTTTGCCTTTGACTTGACTGATGAGTTTTCAGCTCTCGGATTTCTATGTTAGACTTCAGAATTTGGAGAGTCTTTCCGGATGACAATGGAAATCTTCATGTTAAAAGGCCAAATATCGGTCTCTGCTTGGTACGCTGCTTTATTCGTGTCCTCATATAAACCTCTCGAGAACGTATTGCCTTGGAATCAGCTTAATAAAACCATTACATAAATGAGTAATCAAAACAGCATGCTGTACCCTCACTTTTTTTGGAGTCATCAATTGTGAACAACAATGAAATTCTTAGTTATCTGTTCCAAGGAGTTCAGAGAATATTTCTTTCTGAGCTAGATGTGCGTGAATACATACATAAGAATGTCCCTTCTTTAAATTAGGTCACTCTTCTTGTCAAAGATACCCAGCAGCACCGTAAATGAAAAGGATTTACCTCCAGCTTGCATGTTCCCCTCAAACATAAATCAACTCAGGAGGGAGTGTGAACCAGAAAGCTAGGACAGAGGTCATTAATGCCCGTCTTTACCCTTTGCATCCAGGTAAACAAACAAAACACATTCTCTGCTCTCAGACAATTTTAGAGAGCAAGTATTATCCAGAAAAGTAATAGATTATATGAAGTATAAAAGATGATAAAGAGTCGGCCAGGGGGCTAGAGAGATGACCAGTGCTTGTCTTGTAAGTACAAGGACCAGAGTTCAGTCCCCAAGAATTCATGTAAAAAAGGTGGGTCTGATGACCAGGTTGTAATTTCAAAGCAGGGGAAGTGGAGACCAGTAGGTCCCTGGCTTTGCACCCCCCTCCCCTGCCCACCCATCCCCATCCCCATCCCCATCCGAATCAGAGTTTCAGGCCAGTAAGACATCATGTCTGGAAATTCAAGGTGCCGAGGAAGAGGAAGGACACCTGAGGTTAACCTCTGGCCTCCACACTCGCACACACAAATGGATGCATGACTACACACATGTGCACCCTCATCTGAACACATATACAGGGAATCAATCAAGTTATGAACTGCAGAATGCATGCTGTATAGGCAGGCCAGGAGCTCCTTTGAAGGCTTTGAAGTAGGAGATGGCTCCGTAGATTGAGGAATAGTAACCAGGGCAGTGGAGTTAACAGAGAGGGAGAAAGGGGGAGGAAAAGCGAGTTGTGCATTCAGTCCATCCTCTCCCTGACTTGCGTAGTGAATAAGGATCAAGTACCAGGCACCAGGCTATGAAAATCAGTGCCCAATCCTTGAGGCGGCTACAAGAGAAATAGGACATTTTCCTTATATTACCTATGAGTTGATCTGAGCTTAGCAAAATAACCTATCTAAAAATCACCTGCATAGCCCATGGAAAGCTATAACAGCTGCGGAAGGTCTCTTTCCACATCCGAGGCTTTTCCACTGGGCAACATTTCTGAGGATGGTTTTCTATCCGTGGTCCGGCTTCATGAAAACTGTCTGATGATGGTGTTTTATGATCCTCTAGGCTTTTGTTTGGCAAAGATAAAGTACGACATAAAATCTTTGACTAGAAATGCAAATGTCTTTACTTAGAGGTATAAATTCTTCCAGTAAAATAAAACACTTTCTCCCAGGAGTATGAGAAGCTCATAGATTTATCAGGAGGGTGCTGTGGTTTGAATGTGGTTGGAAAGAGTGCCACATTATAACTTGTTTCCAGTCTGCCATTGTGAGAGATGACAGAAACCTGTGTGCATGCGTGAGAGTGTATGTGGGGTGTATTTACATGTGTGTACACGTATGTGTGTATGTGCACACGCATTTGTGTGTGTATCTGTTGAGGTCAGAGATCAATCTTAGGTACCGTTCCTCAGGCTCAATTCACTTTATTTTTGAGATGTGGTCTCTCCTTGGTCTGGAGTTCACCATTTAAGCTAGAATGGGACACCAGTGAACCCCAGGGATCCTCCTGTCTCTGCCTCCCTGCACTGGGATCATAGGCATGTGCCACATCCTGGCTTTCTGTCTGTGTGCCGGGTCTCCACACACAGGTCCGCATGCTTGCAAGGTAAGCATTTTACTGACTGAGCCATCTTCTTAGCCTGTGGGATGAAGGAATTTTTAAGGTGTGGGGGTAAAGGAAGGGGGTCCAATTCTGAAGGCATGGTCTTCAGAAGAAATAATGTTGGTCATTTTTCTTAAAATTTTATTAGTATATATTCATTGCACAAAGTGATGGGTTTCGTAATCACATTTTCATTCAAGTACATCATGTACTTTGACCTTGTCCCTCCCTGTCCTGTACCCCTCTCCCTCCCACTGTCCCCTTCTTACCCCAAAGTGTCCTGTTTTCACATCATATATGTGTGCATATGTGTATGTATATGTAATCTGTGTTTTACATATGAGAGAACTCAGGTGAGATTCATCATCCCGGGTCCATTTTATTTCACTCAGTATGATGAGCTCCAGTTCTTTCTGTTTTCCTACAAATGAAACAATGTCATTCTTCTTTTAAACAGCTTATTATTTTCTGGGGACAGGCCTGTGTGCCACAACGTGTGTGGTCAGAGAATAACTTACAGGAGTTGATTTTCTCCTTCCTATGTGAGTTCAGACCACAGTCAGGTTGTCAGACTTGACTTACCTGCTGACCCATCTTACGGGGTCATCTGTTCTTTATAAAGTGCCGCTTTGTGTATATACCACATCTGGTCATCTGGTTTGTGGACATTAAAACTGATCTTGACAGATGAATTAGTTTTAGAAGAGTGTATTGTTGCCTGCACACTTGTGATCTCTTCCTCTCAAACATGATGCCATCTTCCCATGAGGCCCTCTCTAGAGACTGAACCAACAAGTATCTTTGATCTTGTCTTTTGAATCCCCCAAACAAATAAAGCCAAATAAATCTTTTTCTTATGAAGTATCTAATCTTGGGTCTTTTGATACAGAAACAGAAGATGGATTTATACAAAGGGCAAGACAAGTTAATCTGTATGAAAAGCTTGGGATAGTGCCTGCCCTGTGATAAGTGCTTAATGAACATTAACTCTTATACCTGTGTGAGGTTTGGTTATGGTGCTGCTCAAGGAGTCAGAACACAAGTGAGCACAGGACAAAGGGGAACCATAGACCCCCTTTAACTATCGTCTAACTCTCTTTCTAAGCCAAGACTAAGAAAATAAAGTACACATCATTTTATGGGTTTGAGTATTATTTTCAAGATTTTTACCAACCTTCAATGTGCTAAATAACCAATAATTGTACTGGCGTCTCCTCAACTCTTAACTGATGCAGGGAACTGAAAGGAAACCACCCCAAGTGATGAGAAAGATTCATAAATCAACATATCCTTTTCACTGGAATGAGTGCCCCAGGAGAAAAGTGGCTCCTCCAGTCAAGGAGAGAGGCTGCATAATGAGCACTTTCTGCCCCAAGCTAAATGTTAGCTCTAAGTAAAGCTGGTAGGGCCTGTGCTTGTTAGCTTTTGTCAACCTGGCACAAGCTAGAGTCACTTGGGAAGAAAGAAGCCCAACTGAGGAATTTCCACCATCCCTTTGTCATGTGACAATGTCTGTAAGGCATCTTCTTAACTGTCAATGGATGTCGGAGGGCCCAGCCTGCTGTGAGCAGTGCCATCCCTAAGCGGGTGGGTGTGGGCTGTATAAAAGCAGCTGAGGAAGTCGGCGGGAGCAAGCCAGCAAGCAACATTCCCCCATGGTTTCCGCTACAAGGCCCTGCCTTGAACTCAGGACCCTAAATGAACCACTGTGACTCAAACAAGCCCTTTCCTCTACAAGTTGGTTTTGGTCAGTGATTTATCACAGCACCAGAAAGCAAACTAGGACAGGGCCCCTCCAGAGAAAGGGTGAGGAATATTTACTGTTTGCTGTTGATTTTTCCAGAGTCTGAAGTTGGGTCTGGATATTCCAGTGCCAAGCAGAGACAGATCTGTGGGAGCCTGCTCTGTTCTGCTATAGAAACTTCCAGTGCTTAGGGAAAGAGATTTCCAAAGATGCTCTTATCTACCCATGTGCTTTCAACATTGCCGCTGTGTTGCTGTGTTTTGCAAACCCAGTGACTCCTGTGATGCTTGGAAAGAGGAACATGACATTTTCCAGACCTCTCTGTGGATTGGTTACTTACCGCCACTTTCAAAAGTGCCAACTGCAAAAGGGACTATAGAGGTTGAAAGCTTGAAAGGGACATTTAGGGACAATCGTAGCCTTTCACTGTGTCAATAAATCAGCATTATCTCTCCCCGTAGTGTCAGCATGCAGGCTGTCTTATTTAGTCAAATATTAGGAGAACAGCTGCTATGAAGATTTCTCTTCAGCCCGTTTGTGGACATAACATAGACATTCATTTCCCAGATAACATGAGTTAATTCTTGCATGCCTGCTCAGAAATGGAATTATTGGATCCTGATATAGTCACATATTTAGCCTTTCTAGAAACTTCCAAGTCTCCAAACTGGCGGTGCCATTTATATATTCCTTTCACTAGTTTATGATGTTATACCCTTATCTACATGATCTGTAATTTATGCCAATTTCTGGGTAGCTAGTTTTTTTTTACTTTATTCTTTATAAAAATGATGTTGAACACATTTTCATATGTACATTAACAAACACGCATGATTTAAGATCTCTTATGATTTGATACATTATTATTTCTGACTCATGCTAATATTTTTAGCTGTTCTGTCTTTTTAGAATTCTGAGCTAGGTGATTAATTTCCTCAAGTAGTTTTAATTTTAGATTATGAATCTAGCTAGGATACCAACGAAAAAGGAGCTGGTGGGAATTAGAAGACTGAGTTTCAGTTAGGTTTCTAACTAAATTGAGTTAATTTTAAATTCTTTTCAGTTTTGTAAGCGATCAACACTGTACTCCAACACAGTGATATTGTTTGTTCTTATCAAAACCTCAGAGGTGTTAACATTCTGGAGTTACTGTTATATAATTCTTATCTTGAACATATGATTTCATTGTTGCAAAATTAGAATATAGTTGATTTTAGCGGGAAAGTTTTATCTTGTGATGAGAAAACCACGTAGTACCCACTAAGATACATATAGTCTGTGTCCTGACTTCTCAAAGCTAATGTTTCACATCATAATGTGCTTTGTAATCACATTGTCCTCTCGCCATCATTTGAGATGAATAAAACTGGGTCCATCAGGGTAGTGGTTGTCATGTGCTTGACTTTGTTTTTTGCAAATGAAGAGGCGGGACTCAGACTTTAACTGATAAATTCAAGACCATATATCTCTTAAGTTTTGGAAGTCTAACTAAAACTCAGTATTCTAATTCTCACCAGTTCCTGTTCAGTACTATCCTAGACAGAGTCATCTAATCATCATTTTAAAAACCTGTGTGCCACTGTTCTAGTTCGCTTTCTGATTCGAGGAGGAAAGGGTTTATTTGGCTTACAGCTTAGTCCATCACTAGGGAAGCAAGGCGGTTACTCAGGGCAGGAGCTTGAAGCAGAAAACATGGAGGGGTGCTGTTTCCTGCCTTGCTTCCTCTGACTTGATCAGTTACCTTTCTTATACAACCCAGGTTCTCCTGCCGAGGACTGGCACTGCCCACAGTGGGCTGGGCCTTCCTACATCAGCTAACAATTAAGAAAATGCCTCACAGACATGTTCACAGGCCAGTCTGATAGAAGAAATTCCTCAGTTGAGATTTCTTCTTCCCAGGTGTGTCTAGGTTTGTGTCAAGTTGACAAAAAATAACTATGGCAACCACATTGAGAAAAACTCCTTATTAGAAGATGATGTCAACTCACAAATCTAGTTTTTAGTGTATCATATGCTTAAGAACACAGGGTATAAAGTCAGATTTGAGTCCCAGTTCCACAAAACCTGGGGCAAGCTAGACTCTCTGATCCTCAACTATAAAAGGAGATGATGCTTTTTACCTCCCAGAATTCTCTTCAAGATTAAACTAGATCATTCTTGTTGGTTTCATAGCATATGGACTCAATATCTGTCAGTTACCATTATTCTTGTAGCAGATTTTTTTGTAGCAGATTTTTAAAGGGATGGTTCTGCAATATGCTTTCTGTCAATATCTGAACTGATTTCATATCTCTTCCCCAGTGATTTTATTTCTCTCTTGTTGTTTGATACATATGAGATGGTATCAGACATTACCGAGGTTATATAATATTTAAGCCATAAATCATCATGTCATCTCTGTTTTATTGGCATGCATAGCTAAGCTTTATTAAAATATTGTTTAAGCCAAGAATTCCCCATGAAATATTAAGCTTGCTATTTTTTCCCCACATTGTTGGACAAAGTCCTAGACGCCGTGTGTTTCCAATATAATATTTTATCACTCTGAGTATCTGATAGAATTTCAGTCAAGTGGGCATGAAGAAGGGAAATCCCTGTTTTCAGGTACAGCTGACTGCCCCAGATCACCACCTTTTGCACCAAGTTCTCATACTTTTGTCAAAGGCACAGGGTTGCAATATCTGGGGTAAACGCTTGGCACTTTGGAGTGTCTGAGGTTGAAGGTCACCGGGTGAAATGAAGAACGCATATAAAGTCCTATGGGCCAGAGATCCTAACTTGGTGGATGAGTGCAATTCTAGATGGGTGTTACTGCTTGCTTGGAACGGTTGTAAGCAACTTCTCATGTAGGTTGTGTGGAATGTAGTCATTTCCACAGGGAAATAATATGTGGGCTTAACAAGTGAAGATTTGGAGGTGATTACTTACGGCAGGAGATTTTTGTTTTGTTTTCTTGTTTGCAAAGAAAAGTGCATCTTTAGGTTCAAGTCATTCATAAAAACTGCACAAGGCAGGGGAAAATGGAAATTGTTCATAAAATCTATGTATGAGATGAAAACACAGAGATGGAAATGTGACAGGAAGAAGATAAAAACTAGAGACAAATGGAAGTCAGGGAGTGGCCTGTGCCAGACCGCTAGACCTGGACTAATCTTTAATCTTCCTAATTTTCCTAGATTTCAGTACAGATAGATATGGCTCTCTTGGCCTTTGCTGTTTGATAAGCAGGGTATTGATGACCACAGTGGAAATGAGCAGCGTAATTTTGCTACAGCGTATTGAAAAAGAGATAATTTAAATCTTATGTGGAAGACACAGAGACTGAATATGCAATCTTCCTAATCATGATTCTATCTAGAGACAAATAAACAGAAAAAAGGAAAGAGACTAATCATCTGAATACTTTCCACTCCTTCCATATTGTGAAATGTCAGCAGTGAAGGTCTCATCTGGTCACATTTGCATACTATTAACATTTGGAAATGTACAGCATGGAAAGTATACCCTTTGGAACTCAAACTCAGCAGAATAACCAATAAATGATTCAATAGCTAATTCCGATGTAGGAAAAAGACACACTGGGTCTTCATGGAAAATTTTTATGCTTAGAGCTCTGACTGATGGCTGAATGACAAGTCAAAAGAAAAAGTGTTTGGAGTTTGAATCCTCTCAGTTAAGAGTCCAAACAAAAGTGCCTCAATAAAAAACTAAAGCAATGCCTTCCATGGCACAGAGGATTGTCATAGTAATTCAGGACAGAGTAATGTCATCAACAGGGAGAAACTGGTGTAGCCAGGAATGGTACTGCTTGCCTATATATACCAGGGAGGCGGCTAAGGCAAGAGGATCACCCGTGAATTCAAAGCCAGCCTGAGCTACACAGTGAAACTGTCCCCAAAACCCAGAGAGAGGAGAGAGACAAAGAGAAGGAGAGAAAGAAAGGAAGAGAGAGGGAGAGAGGAGGGGGAGAAGGAGAAGGAGGAGGAGGAGGAGGAGGAGGAAGGGGAGGAGCAGGAGGAGGAAGGGGAGGAGGAGGAGGAGAGAGTAGTATGATGAATTAGGTAGGTCAGTGGTCCCCAAACTTGGTTAATTATAAATCTCCTCTGGAGGCACTTGCTAAAAAATATATAGAATCTCTTGGTGAGTTTGAGCCAGGTTAATCCTATTAGTGCTTAATAAGTATTGTCAATAATGCATAGTTACCAAAGGGCTGGAGAGATGGCTCAGCAGTTAAGAACACTGACTGTTCTTGCAGAAGACCTGCGTTCGAATCTCAGCACCCATATGGCAGCTAGCAACTGTCTGTAACTCCAGTTCCAGGGGATCCAACAGCCTCTTCTGTCCTCTGCAGGCATTGCACAACATGGGTGCACTTACCTACATGTAGGCAATACACACATACACATAAAATAAAAATAATACATAAAATTTAAAAAATACATAGTTACTAAAAAAGAAAATTGAACATAAGTTTCAATTATTATAGAAACTGTTATTATTTCCCCTGTATGTCAACAGGCCAAGACTAGAAGACTGCACTTAATTTTGGATAATGGGCCAATAAGGCAATTAGTACTACAAATCATGGACATCAAAAGACTGTTAGAAAACAGGTATGTTGGAAGACAAACACGTGAACTGGTCAATGAATCTTTGGGAAAAGTCTAGCCATAGGATCACTTAATTACAGATGTGAAAATTAAGTCCTGGCACAGCTGCTCCACTTTGTGGACACAGCCCTAGAGTGTATTCAAAAGTCATGGAGAAGGGGCTCCTGGAAATACAAAACAAATCACGAAAGCAGCGGCCAGATACGGTCTGGTAAGAGGGTTGATTTACATCTACTGGTAAATAGCCTATGAAATTATTACTGAAAGAAAAATACTCCCACTGTAACCGAGCAAACAAAAGGAGTGATTTATTATGTAATATAAGCCAATACGTTTCCATCTACTATAAAGCAAACATTTACTGTAGATAATAAACACATTTCATATACTGTGGCAAATAAATAGAATAAACAACACAGAGGAAAGAGAATGACTCATAATTATAGGCACATGGTTAGCAGTAAAAAGAGTCAATGAACCAACCAACTAGATTTATTATGGGTTATACACTTGATTTTGGTGCCAAAGGCCCAAAAATGAACAAGATATGGTCCCGGATCATAAGTGCCAGTTCCTCAGAAAGCCTCTGATGTCTAGATCTAAGCAGATCATGAACAACCATGGAGGGTCATAATATTTTTATTATTTTTAAAAAAATTTTTCTGTGTATGAGTGTATTGCCTACATGTATATAAGTGTACCTGTGTCACTCCAGGCCCATAGAGGTCAGAAAAGGGTGTCAGATCCCCTGGAACTGGAGATACAGATGGTTGTTAGCCATCATGTGGGTGCTGGGCATTGAACCCAGGTCCTCTGCAAGAGCAGCCAGTGCTCTTAACCACTGAGCCATCGCTCTAGCCCCTAGGGTCATAATCTTTGAAGAAAACTATCTTTACTCTCTTAATAACATCAATAACTGTTATTTTAATGTGAATTTTGGCACTTATTGCTTTCTACAAATATTACAGAATTAAAATGTGAGAAGCCAATTTGGTTAATTAAATTCAGATTTTAACTTTGCTATAATTTTTTTCTTGTATTAACATTATTTTACTTACAGTAAATGAGTAAAATTTCACTCTGCAAAGGTAATACACATAGTGTCAGAAATGACTGATTTAAAGCATCACCCCTGACTTTATTCAGTCAATTTGGTTTGGCAAACACTTGCTTAACTATGTAAGTTAAAGATACTAGGGATCCAAAAGCCATTTGTGTGCAAGGACGTCACTGAATTCAGTCTGGTGTGATTAGATTTGCCACTACTGGTCTTCGCTGTATGACAGAATAATTTTAAAACATCAGAAGGGGTTATTCTATGACTAAATCCTGTTTCTACTGAGAATAAGCTGTCACCCGTCACAAGCATTATTGATATTCAGCGATGACAGAACGTTTTCATCCTAGCAACATTTTTGTAGATCGGTTGAAATTTTAGAAAGTATTTTTGATGTTAGATTTGTGGGTAATGATTGTGTTCTATTAGCTTTCAGGAAACAGTATTATTATTTTCTTCTGATGACATTTTATTTATGAAACAAAAGGTGGTGAATTAAGCTAAATAATATGGACCATTTTTGCTCATCTTTATGAACCTTTTTCCTATAGCATTAGGATTCTGCATGCAGGTGACAACCCAATGACATATTCTGATACACAGGTATTGTAGATTTCGAATAGGCAAGTAAACAGTCCAATCAAATGAACACAAGAAATATGGGGATGCCACATAGTTTTTCTCTTTTATCAACTATGAGTCCTTGAGACCTTGCAGTGTTTGACGATCCTCGTATGAAACTCAGCAAATTTTGTATTGGATGAGTAAGAGCTGTGGAAACTAGTTGCCAGCATAACCATGCAGGTAACTTCTAGTAACTGTGAATGTATTAATTCTCACTTAAGTGAAATATGACCCTAATACCCTGCAGATTTCCAATACACTCTTGACTTCTACAGTAAATTGCTAACAGGACAGCAACTATACGTGTGACCTCAGTGTCTACAGATAAACTGCCAAATAGAAACAGACTATGTATGTATCTTCAGAAAGTGAACTACTTCCATCCTTCCCAGGAACTGTATTGTAGCGAGTATTCAGAACCTTCAAGGAATTTCCACTTGCCAAGATTAGCATACAGTTAAGATACGGTGTGCATATTAATATGTATGACAGATAAGGCCTGCATTCCTGTATTCCTTTGAGTCCTGAATAGCATGGCATTTCAGGGTTCAGAGTCACTGTCATAGCTAATGAAAGATTAAACTGAAGAAAGCTTAGTTGTCTACCACTGAAGGATTGAATTTAGCCACTTTTTGAGCATGAATCTTAAAGTCTTTACCGGACAGAGGAAAACTGAATAATCTATGTTTTGTCCCCAAATACCCCACCTCTTTTCATGATCTTTCTACTTTACAGAGTTAGCTTTATAAAAGTACTGTAAATGTGACAACTTCTTGGTGACAGGAAATTATTTAAAAGGGATGAAAGGTAAAAAATGAAACCAATATCAATAATGTGAATGGACACAGAAAATATTCTAAGGGAGACCACGAACTTGAGTATTTCATTAGAAAAAGAATACCTTTTTTATCTTCCAATAACACCTGGACACCCCACCAACAAGGGAAATTTATCTCCCGAATAAGAGTGTGACAGCAGTTTCTTTGTATGCATCTGCTGTCTCTGCCTCTTTAATCTTTCCACCCCCTATTCTGCAATGATCCCTGAGGAGAGGATGCAGTATAAGTGTCCCATTTAGGGCTGAGCACTCTGCAATCTGTTATTCTCTGCACATGGACTATTTGTGGGTCTCTGTGTTAATCACAATCACTTATAAGAAAACTCTTCTCTGGTGAGCGGAGAGCTGCACTAATTTATGGGTATAAGAAGTTATCATGAATCAGTTTAATATTATGTCTATTTAGCAGAATGATTGTACTAGACTCTCCCCACTGGCCTGTGACCTATCTAGTCACAGGTTCTTAGACCTGAGAACAGTGTCAGGTATGGACTGCCTATTGCGAAGTGGGCTTACATCCAATTAGAAGGTGGTTGGTTACTCCCATAACATTCATGCCAATGTCACACCAGTGGGCACATTTTCCCAAGACACGAACCCACAGAACTTATGACAGTATGCATAAGAACTGTGTAACCCCATGCAGACAGGGGCCCAGCATGGATGAGGGAGGTGGGCAGGAAGCCCCAGCTCTGTCTGAGCATCCATCAGCAGTAGACTCAAAGGAGAGTTAAGTTTTTCTTACTGGTGAGACATCTGGTTGGCTGACCAGACTACAAGAGATAGATCCACACCTAAGAGAACTTGGGAAACGCAGACTCAATAGGCCTTAAAAAAAGATAAATACTAAAAGAGAAGATGAAGTAGGGGTAGTGGGGGTGAAGGGGGAAGGCTCTGACTATAATCAAAATACATTGTATGAAATTCTCTAATCAATAAAGAACATGGTAGTGCTCATGACTCATTTCAAATTGTCTGCTTGAGAGATGTTTACCACACTTAACACAAACCAATTTACTTCTTACTGTAGCTTACAGTCTTAATACATATTCCACAGTGGCTTGATCATTAGGAATACACCCGTGATGAATCTACTAAGAAGTGATATCCTAGAAACCTGTTACACAAAACTAAGAAACGGAAATGTCAACTTCTGGTACAAAACTCTGTAAAAGCATAAGGTGCCATCCTACAAAGGTTAAGCCGAAGATCTCGTAGGTATGTGGGGATTGTGTTCCTCTGAGTATGTGTGCCACTGATAGCCATCCTTTCACATGTCTGCACGAACGAAGGAGGCAAAGACTCCATCTTCCTGGGCCAAGAGGCTTTCCGGAGTGTCATATTCCAAAATGTTCCCTCGCTTCATCACAATGACCAGGTCAGCCGTCAGGATGGTGTGAACCCGGTGCTTTGTGAAAGAAAACAATACGTACATTTGTTATAAACTTGAGAGCACAAGTTAAACAATGAAAACGAATATTTCCCTGACAATTCAGAGATGCTAAGAAATGCCCTTTGACATTATTCATGTATTTATTTATTTACATATGTTTAAAGACCAACCAGTGTAGCTGGATTTTATTTAGTCTGTAATAATGTTATGAAGCTAATGTATCAGTATCATTATCTTACAGGAACTCGACATGTATGCATGCTAATGATGAATAACGAAATGCTAAGGGCAGCCATTGTGACTCAGTTGGGTTATATTTTATTCTTTTAAAAAATATTTATTTTGGAGCCGGGCATGGTGGCACATGCCTTTAATCCCAGCACTCAAGAGTCAGAGGCAGGTGGAGCTTTGTGAGTTCAAGGCTAGCCTAGTCTACATAGTGAGTTCCAGGCCAGCTGGGACTAGAGGGAGACCCTGTCCCCAAAAGCCAAAAAATTTTATTTTGTTTATTTGTGTGTGTGTGTGTGTGTGTGTGTGTGTGTGCACGTGCACATGTGTTTGTGTGAGTGCATGCAGGTATCTGTAAAAGCCAGAAGAGGGAGTCAGGTTTCCTTGGATCTGGAGTTACAGGCAGTTATGGGCTGTCAGATGTGTGTGCTGGGATCTGAACTTGGTCCTCATGGTTGAGTCGCAGGTGCTTGTAACTGCCAAGCTATCTCTCCAGGCCCGGGGTTATTTTTGGCTACAGTGATCTCTTGTGCTGATACACAATTGGAAGGCCCCTGGGAAGTCCAGTTCTGGGAAGATCGTCTGGGGCAGTAAACCCTGGCTTTGGGTTTTTGATGAATGTCCAGGGTTCTCTTATTTGCTGGAGATCACCACCACACACTAGCCCTCTTTGAAGAGGGGCATTGGCATTAGTAATTAACAATAATAAAAACTACCACTTAGCAAGCTCATCTCATGCATTAGATGCATCACATACATGTACTTGCAAATCATCCAGGTTTGGGGGCCCCTCCTCCATTTTATCTGGGATATCACTGGAGTTCAGCAAGATCAAGACAAATCAGGAGATGACATGGATAGCAAACAGCAGAATCAGCAGGCTGGTTTACTAACTTCAGAGGGTGACGTTTTTGTATCTTGCTATTGAATGCTTTCTTGGGATGCCTGCTACCTTAAAGAATGCTCACACACTGTGACAAGTGTTATGGTTACATGCCCGGGCTCTTATGTTAGAGCACCTCACAGTTTGGCTCCCCTACCTATTACTTGTGCAATCTTGAGCAACCTAATAACCATGGGTGCCTTTGCATCTGTAAAATGATAACAACAAAAATACAACTTTTCTGGCACATATAAACAAACAATAAATGTTAGCACTGTCATGCAGTCTCTTAATGATTTAGAAAAGAAAAATCAATGTACTGGCCTTTACTCTTGGTGAGATCAGACTAGCCAATAAAATCTAAGTGAGCAATATCATTTTAAAGTTGCCGGGAGACACATTTTAAAACTGGAAATAAACAGTATTAAAAGCAATGCCTGTGGAGGTCAGAAGAGGGCATCCAGTCTCTTAGAACTGGAGTTATAGATGGTTGCTAGCCACCATGTGGGTGCTGGGATTTGAACCTAGGTCCTCTGCAGGAGCAACCAGTGCTCTTAACTGTTGATCCATCTCTCCAGCTCTCATGAGTTGCTGTGTAGTCTTCTATTTGTGCTGTTTGGGATCCATGACATATTTTACCCTTGTAGCAACCCTCGGCCACATTCCAAGTTCTCAGTAGTCACTCGTGGCAAGATAGTACCACAGTGGATCATGTTGTGTGAACCAAACCTTGGTGGAATTTCTGCCCAGAGTGCCAGTAGAGAGACCATCTACTTGGATAATATATAGTCATTCAAAGTGCCTCTCTTTTAGCAAAGCAAAGCCTAGTCTAGAACTGTCCCCAGTGGCAGGGATCTGAATTTACCCCAGGAACATGGGGTAGTCTCAAAGTTTGTGCTCTTAGAAAAACTCCCAGCTGTGACTCTCAGTGAGAGGAGACACGAAACACATGAGCAGAGCAAGGATGCCAGCGTGAGACATACCCACGGCCTCCAACACTCACAGTCTATCATTCATTGACTTCGATAACAAATGGTGTGTTTTTAGAACCTGCTAAAAGTTGGAAGACTGTGTGTACTTTTCTTTGAGAAAGGGCTAGAGCCATTTGCATCTCATGCATTTAAAAAATGTAAGCATAAAGAATTGTTTAATACATGCTATGCATTTCCTCTCTAAGAAACATTAATTCATCAATAACCCTATCAGAGATGATTTTTTAAAATTTGGATTTTACATCTATGACTACATAATAGCCTAAAATAATGTTTATGAAAATAATAAAAATGTTGAATGATCTTAGCCAAAAGAAATAAATATATCTGATGTTTAGCTCATTAATTCCCTTTTTTGTTATTGTTGTTGTTGACAAAGTATGGTGTCAATTGTAAAAGTGTTGAAGTGTTCCAGAGAAGTTAATCCAACTGGGAGTGAAAAGTAAATCATTTCCGTAAGTAAATACCATGGACTAATTTGGTGTGTGACGGCTTCTCTTAAGAACCTGCAAAAAGTTGTATTTTAAAGATAGTCTGTAATTGCTCAGTGGCAGTTAACCAAAGCAACACAAAAACTTTTAGGCAGAGAAAGAAAATAACTCAGCAAAGCCGTGGATCATTCTGGAAGGAGTCTGTGGCAATTATGGTGCTGCTCTGTTTTATGAGTCACTTACAAATCATGACCCCTCTAGAGAACCTTCAAATGATGCTTCCTCCCCAAGAGCTTTAGGTATGTGTGGGAAGCCAGGTGTTTTAATGATCCCTCACACTAACGGTCTTGAAGAGTGAGTGGAATATAGTATAGAGAAAAGTATTTTGTGAAAATAGCATAGAAATCAGGCAAGAGAATATAATCTTCAGCTTCAAGACACAAATTACGCTCAAATAATCTTGAAGATACAGACTTCATGGGACTACCCAACACCACCAAGTTTCATGCAAAGTAGAGCAGACTTGGTTTTTCAGGTTAGCAAGGGCCTATATTTCTCTTTCCTCCAACTCATACAAGATAACGAGAAATTTTCTCCCAAAGTATCTCTGCATTTCACTAGTGAGACAATTCTTAAAATATCTGAGAACTATTTTTCAAGATAGGTAGTCCTCCCATGTGACCCCTGAGGAACAGATCCTCAAACGACCTTAAGAGTAAAAATAAATTGGTTTATCTGGGCCAACTGTATGGCCTTAAACACCCAAAAGGAAAGTATAACCAAAGATTAAAGGGGCCAATATAATTTCATAAGCGTCCATATGCATAGCTAAAGGCTACATAACAAGCAACAATGCCAGACAGGTGATACCTTCTTTTGAGTTGTAAGCCAGGGTGGCCAAAGGGACCCCCAGATAGTAACCCAGCATAGAACTGGGAAATAAACAGCTGACCCCAATCTTATCCAAAGGACTATTGACAACTGATTGCTGCTAGATGAGGAACAGCTGACCCTCCTAAAACAAAGACCTCTAGATAGGCTGACTAGATTCAACAGAAGAGTGGGGAATGGCTGGGGGTGCTGACAACACAGCAGACAGTAGCAGGGATATTAGTATAAGGGCTCTAGTTGGGGGAGGGAGGCTATAGGAAGGTGCCATCTGGGAAATGGGTGTATAGTTGAATAAAATGATTTGGGATGTTTTGTGTGATAAACACACACACACACATACACACACACACACACACACACAAATCAACAAATCTTTAAAAATGTATTATATTTGAGGAGGAAACACGGAAATTTATGTCATGTTAATTAGCAGAGGTAATAAACATTACCATTGAAATCTACCTGATGACTTCATAGACATACACCAGCACCAAGGATCCAAGCGCATCCAATTATGACTAGTAATAATCGGATACATACAGATTAGAGATGCATGTGCCAACATCTCAGTGTTAGTAGCAAAAACAATGAGTCTTTCTGCAAGGAACAATATATTCCAAAATGAAACGTAGATCCACCGGTGAATTTCTCATGAACTCACAGCAATGGTGACAGCATGCAGAAGTCCCATGCAAGCTCAAACCAGAATAAAATTCCAGCCTGAATCTTACCTGAGGAACTACTCTTGCTCTGGAGTGTGTTACTGAATATGTTAAAGCTGTAGTGAAAAGCTTCCAATCATATAGTTATTATAAAAATTAAAAAAAATAATGATAAAAAAATAATAATTTTTCAAAGGATAAAAATTTGCTCCTTAATAATTAGTAGATGTGAAAAACATTACCACTGAAATCTACCTGATGACTTTATATCCATGCTCAGATGCCAAGGAGCTCAGAAAGTAACTAACTGTGACTAGTAATAATCAGATATATAGAGATTAGAAACGCATGTGCAAACATCTTAATGTCAATTGCATTAAAAATGAATTTTTCTGTATGAAACTGTGTATTTTAATAATGAAATGGAGATCTTTTTAAAGGTTAAAACCTCATTTAATTTTATGTCTTATAGGGTTTAAACTGAGCACAATATTGTATAACTGTAATAATTCAACTGCAAACCTAAAATTTTACAGCCAATTTTGAAAGAGATGCATCTTAGCTCTGGAAATTGTTATTGAATATGTCAATGCTGTTGTAATGAAATGCTTCTTCTAAGTATGTGGTTATTAAATAAACAATTTTTAAAAAAAGATAGGTAGTCCTTTCCCCTCTTAAATCATAGTGTGAATGAGCTAATCTGAGTATCTTCCTTCAGGAAAGGAAGAACCACAGAGCTCATCGTCAGAAAAGTTAGCGGAAGTGAGGTTTCCTTTACCTGGACCCAATGGAAAGTCATTTCTGCCATCTTAAAAAAGCTACACTTCAAAGAATGCTCTTCCCCCCAGGAATAGCAAGCAGCCCTCTCAGCTCCCCAGTGGTTAAACTAAATAATCATTTAAATGAAAGCATTCTTCAAGACAGGTAAGGAATGTGCATGGTATTTTTCAGGGTTTTTTTTCTTAATATGTTAATTGAATTTTTGTGATTTTCATGCGATGTAATTTGATAGTGTTTAGATCCCTTCTCCTATCCAAAACCTTCAGTGTGGGTTCATTCACTAGAGTCTGGTTAATCTACCAAGAATTCCTTGCTTGAAAGAGACTGTCTCAGCTCCCAGCAGCCACTGGTTGCCAAAAGTTCCTTAGGTTGGGGTGAAAGAGAGTTTTCCATACAGCTATGCACTGTATTTTTAAGGATAGTAGCAAACATCCTCAAATGAATTGGTCCTTAGGACAGAGGTGAGTCTGGTTCTCAGGTTTCATAAATGCTGCCTTTGGCAACATAAGCTTGTTACTTGTTACCACACATGATGCAAGCACTTAGTTGAGTTAACATATGCAGTGGTAGCCTGTGGTTAGTTCCCTCCCCCAGCACTCCCTTCAATCACAGCATTAGCTTTGCCTTGCAGAAGAGATTCCACTAAGATAGCTACCAGAGAATAGGATGCCTGGAGCAGCAGATCTTGCAGGTCTACTTGTTGGTCATCACCAAAGTAGAAAAGAGGCCATTCTTGTGGGCAAGCAAGTTTGGACCAGTATCACACTCCACTAAGATACCCTCAGAAAAGACTAAAACAAGGCCTGCATCCACAATAGAAGAAACACGGTGCTGGAGAGAGAGAGAGAGAGAGAGAGAGAGAGAGAGAGAGAGAGAGAGTCAGCAGGAGGAAAATGTACTACTGCCTCACAAGTCTTTAGAAGCTGCAACCAGAACCGAGACCCACCCGGATACTAAGAGGAAGAGATAGAAAACTGTGCCTGTTGCAGGCAAGCGATCACATGAATTAACAAGTCGCTCTTCAATCTGATTGCTGCTGCCTGATGTAGACACGGTACCTGCCCTGATATGAGGTAGCTCACTGGCTTCTTTAAAATGACAAAAAAAGATAAATGGATAGAAACATAGAAATTAAGCTGTTATTTGGTAGCCAAACTTGCAAGGAAATTTGAGGATTTTCCATCTGCAACTCCTCCTTGGACAATCACATTTTTGACAAAAGGATTAGCACAAACACTTAGCAGAGGACTGGCTGGTGCCCTCACATTT
The DNA here is from genome assembly GCF_000622305.1 of Nannospalax galili. Taxonomy (NCBI): domain Eukaryota; kingdom Metazoa; phylum Chordata; class Mammalia; order Rodentia; family Spalacidae; genus Nannospalax; species Nannospalax galili. The sequence continues at coordinate 1,623,511 of NW_008354345.1, forward strand.
TGAATTTCTGTCATTACAACTTAGGGGAGAGGTAACACAGACAGTTTGGCTTTCAGAAACAGCTGTACAGAAGAAAATAATAATAATAATAATAATAACAATAAATTAGCACAGCTATGAAAATGAAGCAAAACAGAGATATGTTATTCCATCCTAAGTGAATTTTAATTGCTTAGATTTAAAGACAATAGAATCTAATCTAATAACAGGAACTTAGGAGGGACACCCCCCCCCCCAATCTTACTTACTGCTATGGTTACAACGGTGCGGTCTGCAAACGCGGTCATTACTACTTTCTGCAAAATGTTTTCCTGCCGAAAAAGAAAAGTGTGAGTGTTCTGGGGACCTCTTTCTCTTCCCATAATATTTTGCCCCCAAGACCATGCCCGGTTCTTTCCAAACACTCTCACTCCAAGATGTCTGTGGGAGCTGAAAAGTGTAGGCAGCAGCAGCTGGGTTCTGGAGAGGTCTTCAAAATGCAAACAAAATTCAGTGGTCCTAAGCAGAAGGAGCACCATGAAGAGGCGAGAAGAGGCCTTCAGGGAGGGAGAGGGAGGAAACAGAGAGGGGAAGGGAATGAATGTGAAGGGGAAGCAGACAGGAAGATGTTAGAGAAAGGAGGGAAAGGAAACAACAAGAGAGGATGAGGGGGGCAGGGACAGCCATGGGGGAGGGGGATGAGTAACGGAACTCAACACAGAGTATGAAAATGTCAGGTTGGGATGCACACTTGCATTGGACCACAAACAGCATGGACCTCAAAGCTAACCAAACCCCAAGAGAGCATTAACCTTTGACTTGGAAAGAGAGAGAGAGACAGAGAGAGGAGGGAGGGAGGGAGAGAGAGGAGAGACAGAGAGAGAGAGAGAGAGAGAGACTTGACTGTGCGGAAACACAACAGTGTGAAAACAAGAGGCATTCGAGAGAGAGAGAGAGAGAGAGAGAGAGAGAGAGAGAGAAATTGAAATCCATGCCAAAATTTTGGATTTTTAACTCAAGGAAGGCAAAGATTTTTCTTCATATCACAAAGTACTACTATAATTATATTTGAAAACTGTTCTGGGTGAAGATTCTCTCTCTCTCCTAGAGGAATCCATGTCTACTTAAGTCTTTCACCAAAATTGTTTCAAGCCACATGTTCTCCGCCCCCTCCCTCTCTCCTCCCTGTTGAAGCAATGTCATCCTTAAACCTTAGTGTTAATTCTGATTTGTGCTACTTCTACTTACTGAGTGAAACAGCTTGGCCATAGACAACTTTATTATTTTATAATAGATTAACTTTGATGTTATATCACTTTGTGATGTACCTTGATTATTCTTAATAGAAAAAAAAAAAAAAGATGTGAAACCAGGCATAGTGGTGAGCACCTGTAATTCTTGTACTCAGGAGGCAGAGGCAGGAGGATTGCTGCAAGTTTGAGGACAGCTTGGAAGGATGCTGAGTTCCAGGCCAGCCAGAGTTACAGAGGGAGATGTCTTAGAAAGAGTGGGGAAGGTAGGGGCGATGAAGACAGGGAAGGAAGGAGGAAGAGGGATAAAGAGAAAGAGCGAGAGAGAGGAAAAGAGAGGAGCAGAGAAGGGAGGGAAGGAGTCAATTAGCATTCTCATATATAATTGATTCTTAATAATCTTGAAGCTGTTTTGTTTTGATATCAAATTAAAAGGATGTTAACTACTAGTCCACACAGCTGTAGTTTAATGTGAAAGAGTCCCATTGTCCCACTGGGTCACAGACTCCCAGAAAGAGCTTTCTTGGACATGCTTGACACATTTCAGACACTTTCTTTCACAAAGCAAAGTGTCCAGACTTTCACCATGAGTGCACAGGGACAGGCCGTTCTTAAGTCTAGTCATTGTGAATCTTAGCAAATAGCTTTAGTCAGTGAATGGCTTTGGCTGTCAATCAATGGTCTACTGAACAGACATTTACACACAACAGTTTAGTGCTTCTATGAACAGTACCTGAGCACTGGGCTTACACAGCCCTTTAAACTTATCAGGAAGAACATTGTGTGGATCTGTAAAACTCATTCTTGCAGCCTAACAGAATCCCACCTCTGCTAAACAGCCTCCATTTCTCTTTCCCTTCCTTCCTCCCCTTCCCCAGACAATTCCCCCACAACCTCTGGGAACTGCCTTTCTACTCTCTTTCCAGGAGATCAATTTTTTTTTGGATTTTACATGTAAGTGAGGTCATGTAGTATTTGTCTTTTTGTGACTGGCTTTTCCTTTTTTCTTTTTTAAAAATATTTTATTATTTTTATTTGTATGTATGAGTGTATTGCCTGCATGTATGTGAGTGCACCCATGTCGTGCGATGCCTCGGAGGTCAGAAGAGAACTTCAAATTCCCCTGGAACAGGACCTAAGGATGGTTCGCAGCCATGATGTGGGTGCTGGGAATTGAACCTGGGTCCTTTGCAAGAGCAGTCAGTGCTCTTAACCACTGAGCCATCTCTCCAGCCCTGTGACTGGCTTTTTCACTTAGCATAGCACAGTGCCTACAGCTCCAGCCACATTGTCATAAATGGTCGTTGCCTTCTTTCTAAAGGCTGTGTGGTATTCTAGTATGTCTATATATTATGTTTTCATTATTAAAACATCTATCCACCGACACCTAGGTGTGTGCACATCTTGGGTGTTATGCATAATATTTAAAGGATCAAGGTCATGCAGATACCTATTTAGCATATGAAGTTTGATTCCTTTTGATATATATACCCAGTAGTAAGATTGTTGGATCATATGGTGAATCTATTTTTAGATTTTGAGGATCCTCTACATGTTTTCCCCGATGGCTGTAATTTTCATTCCCACCAATAATGTACCAGGGGTCTCTTTTCTGTATCTCCTCACCAATTCACTCTTTCTCCACCTACTGCATTTTGTGATAGCCACAGCCAGTAATAATGCCATATATTTAAAAACTGCTGAGACAGACTTTCAACATTTCTCAGTATAAAAAGATCTGGTAAGTTGTCAAAGTTAAAGATATGTTAATTGGCTTAACTGAGTCTTTCCATAACAAATATATGGATGAAAACATCACACTGTACCACACACACACACACACACACACACACACACACACACGTATATATGTATATATATGAAATCAGTAAGAAAACAAGACCAAAAGGAAATCTGGCTGGGGTATTTGAAAATTATTTTTCCTTTCCTCACAACATTTCTGAATTTACGTCAAAATAAAAGCATTAAGAAGAGGAAAAAACAAGTGTGTCTTGGTAACAGAAACTCCTTTAATGTGGTGTCTGGGTTAGTGTCATTTTCAAGGTGACCATTGGCTGACCAGGGAGATGGCTGGGGCATGATTTACAGCCACAGTACTGAGCGTTCAGAACCCTCCAAAAAATAATGCACTTTTCCTGCACTTTGCAGTGCACTCACTTTGCCACACTCACCGTGGCCATGTCAATGGAGGCCGTGGCCTCGTCCATAATGAGAATGCTGCTCTTCCGTACAAAGGCCCTAGCCAGGCAGAACAGCTGCCTCTGTCCAACGCTGAAATTCTCCCCACCTTCAGTGACAACTGCGTCTAAGGCAGAAGGAGAAACAAGAGGGTCAAATCAGTAACTTTTTCTCGGGCAAAGTCAGGAAAGCATGCTTTGTTGGAGGTCAGTGTGCTGGAGAGCCAAGGGTCACCACCAAGATTTCCTCTGAGGCAAAGGGGAGAATGTGCTGGCTCCTCTGACTTCTGACAACTGCGGGCAAATTACCTCCTGATAGTAAACACATTTAGAAGACAAAACTGAGGGGTTATTTAATTTTTTAATCTCATTCTTCCAGGAGTCTGTGTAATGTAATTATCCAAGGCTCAGAAAGATCGAGTGGCTTGTCCAAGGTCATATTGAGCTGGTATGTAGCAGAGCTTGAGAAGAAATATATTATTCCAACCCCAATTCCCCTTCTTCCAGCATCCCACTAATCTGTAATCTCTCAGTGGATACGGGTCGAGTGAGTTTATTTTTATTTATCCATGTGTTTCCAACACTGCAGTACTTGGCAGAGTAGGTCACTAAAATACGCACATAGAGGAAAGCGAATACGGCCCATTAAACTTTCTTTTCTTGGTGTCTATCCATATTTTATAAACTTCTCATATTAATTAAAGATAAATTCTGTTTCCAAACTGTCTCTTTTCTTAGAAATCAAACTCCTTTTAGTAATGCCCTGGGGGGTATTTATACTGATTAAATTCTCACTGCATTCAATTCTTATAACGTCTCATACTTAGAAGACAGGTATTAAGTCTACAGTTTCTAATTTGTGGATAAAGAGGACGCTGAGTACTGTCTGCAAGAGCTGGCCTGGAGTGGCTCTTCCTTAAGCAGTTAGTGTCATCTTTCTCAAGTCAGTGAGTTAAGTTAGTCAGTCGGTAAGTTACTCATGACCCATTTGATCTCATGTTGCTTCTACTACATCCTAACCCTCAAACTCTATGTCCTCAACTTAAAGTGCATGTGAGAAAGTCTCCTATTAGTGAAGAGGGCTCTGAAGGTATAGTTGCCTGTCTTTCTAACCATTGGTGGCACGGTGTAGGGAGTGGGTCACTAAATGCCAAGGAGGAGAGGTCTGTAAGACTATATCAACATCTCAAAAAAAAAAAAAAAAAAGAATATAGCAACATCTCAAGGGTACTATGTATGCGCCCAACAATTTTTGAGAGAAAGTTCACCCAGGGTTATGGAATTACTCCCACAACCCGATGACAGCAAAGTCAATAAAACTTTCCTTAAAGACATGCTGCATTGACTTCTCTTTGAAATATGCTTCCACTTGGAACTTAATTAAAATCATAAACCATGTTGCTTTGGGTAGGTCCCCCTTTCCAAATAAACTATCAAGTACACATGGTTTGGTTTTATAAGTTGATTTATTAAAGTACAAGATCCCCAAACAATGCAATCAATTTGGCAACTGCATTGTGAATTAAAGTGAAATTAAAAAAAAAAAAAACAGCTATTTTTTTCTATGGCTTTCTTAAATCGATTCAGATTTTAAGGAAGTAAAAGTCCCAAACTATAAATATCAGTTTTATGAAATATAGTATGAGTCACTGTTCCTTTAACACATATTGATTCATTTTGTCAGCATTTATTTGTTAGAAATTGCACTACTTGCTTGTACACTACTCTCACTGATGACCAGCAGTGATATTCTAACAAGATAATATGAAATAATTTCTTCAAAGCCAGGTGTGGCTGTTTACATCTGTGATCTAAGCACTTGGGAGGCTGAGGTGGGCAGATTGCTAGAAATTCAAGGCCAGACTGGGCTACACAGACTGGTTGGTAAGGAAAGTGTCATTTCTGATAAGCTGTCTGTGTGCCAGTAAATAACCCCCTTCCCAGGTTAGTGTAAGCAACTCTAATTAAACTCAGCGGGTCATAAAAGAACTCCCAACAATAGACATTGAGTAGGAGGGGGATCTGGGGAGAAGAGGAGTTTCAGCAGGAGAGGGAGGGGTTGGGAGAGGGTAATGGAGGGAGAAAAAAGACCAAAATTCATTATATGCATATACGAAACTGTCAATGTATAAAAAGAAAGAAACTGAATAAATAAAATTAAATTAAAATGATAATAGTAATGTCTTCAAACAAGATATAAAACATGTTATGTAAATAAAAGGGATATGCTCCCCTGACAGCAAAAAAAAAGAAAAGGAAAGAAGCCAAAATGGTTCCCAGCACAGAGACACGATCTTTGTCTCAACGGGGCCAGTGACTTGAAAGCTAACAGCCTCTGAAAACCTCTCTCATCCATTTACAGAGGCACAGTGACCCTGAGTGTTCCCGAGTAAGAATGGCCACAAGGAAACCCTTGATAAAGTGAGTGGAACCCACAAGTGCTGATGAGAACGACGCCGTCAGCTTCACTGGAGCATTCTGGAGCAGTCACAGGGAGCAGAATTTGCTACGAAGTTCCACATCTTGAACTCCATACAAAATCATCCATTTTGAAATATCCTAATGACCTTTGGTAGATTATTTTAAAAATGAGAGGATGAGCACTAGGGTTATGTGATTCTAGCAGAAAACACAGACAGAGGTGTGCAGTCTTAATCAAAAAGTAATTAGTAACCGTAATATCTGGAAAACCTACCCAGACCTCCTGGAAGGGACTTGACCATATTCTTCAGCTGGGCGATTTCTAGAGCCTCCCAGAGTCGGTCGTCTGTGCACTTGCACTCTGGATCTAAGTTGAATCTGTAAGCCAGCATCAGTGTCTCAGTCACTAATGATACAGGACAATTTATATATGTTGGTTTATCATTTTTCCTTAATTGTTAAGTGCTGACTGTTTTGGTATGGCTGCATATTCAACATCTAAAATAGTGCTCATTACAGGGGGGCTGGGAGTGATGGTTCAGCAGTTAAAAGCACTGGCTACTCTCACGGAAGACTCAGGTTCAGTTCCCAACATCCACATGGTGGTGGACAACTGTCCATAACTCCAGTTCCAGGGGATCTGGCACCTCTTCTGGCCTCCACAGGCATCGCACACACAGGTGCCTTTACATACATTCAGACAAAACACTCACGCATAAAATAAAAAATAAAAAACTAAAATATTGATTACTACAGAGCAATCTGTGTTTTAGTAAAGGAACTCATGAATGAATGAATCCTAATGTCATAAATGGTTTATTGAAAGCACTAGGTACGTTTTCATATATATGATCAATTTTATTACCTGGACCTATATTATGTTTAGCATTACCTGAATAAATCTAGTAAAGAATTTCATAGAACCAATGCTAAGTATCTAAATCTATGTTTTTAATTAGCATTTAATTCTATTTTAGACAAAGTGTGCTTCACCAATCACAACAGAAGTATTCATAATAACAATCTCAGAGTGTTCCTAAATAAATCAACAAATCTATAACTTTGAATTCAATAAATTTTATGGTTAAATAATGAGGCATGCTATACACATTTTTCTTTCCAAGCTAAACAGTAATTCTTGAATGGAAGTGGCATTTTTCTGCAATTAAATGGGCAGAGTATATATATATATATATATTATATATATATATATATATATTCTTTGAGCACAAAGAAATGATCTAGTGGAAGGTGAATGATGTGGAGGTAGACCTTATAATCAGACAAACTCCAGTTGGAATTTTAGCTTTATCATTTAGAATATGAATTTGGACAAGACACATCTTCTTTGAGTTTCAAAATCATCATCTGTAACATGAGGGAAAATAAATACATATGTATGCATACACACAAATATATGTATATATATACACCTATATATGTCAAGGAGTAAATAACTCCACTTATTTTTCTTTTTTATTTGTGGAAAATCACAAACCAGAGACAGAGACCATTGGAACAACTTTGTTTAAGCCATCTGAGAGGACTGTAAAGTTGTGAAGAAGTAGATGAAGAGAGTAACCAGTTTAGACTATCTGCTGAGGCCATGGCCGAAACAGAAGAATTAGGCCAGATATCTGTGGAGCAAAACACCATAGAAATTTCTGCCAAGGATTACTTCACCAGGCCCAGAGGAAAAGTGAGTTTTACAGAACCTAACAGAGCTCATAGCGCTAGGCTGGGTTAATGAGCCAAGACCAGAGGGCCCCATTCCAGCTACTAGGCAGTGTGCTTGATTCATCATCTTGTTAAGGCTATTTCACACCTACCTGGCAAAGTTCTCAGACCAGGCCACTCACCTGATAGAGCCACTGAAAAGGATCGGATCCTGTAGAATGATGGACAGCCTTGAACGTAGCGTGTGCAGGGGGAGTTTGGAAATGTCTATCCCATCGATGACAATCTTGCCTGTTACAAAAACAAACAAACAAACAAACAAACAAACAACCCAGAAGTTACAGGCATGCAGCAAACTTGTGAGTAAAACTTTCAGTTGCCTACAAATTAAGAGTTATTTATTTTCTATGTAACCCCAGTTCAATCCCCAGTGCCACAAATGAATATAAATGAATGAATAGAAAAAATTTCTGGGTTGAAATGCAGAATACAAAGCTTCCTATTTAAGTGTTAGAAACATCTTTCTCTAACAAAATGTGCTTTTCTGGTGATTTGCCTTTTTGATATATTTCTTCCTAAAGGAATATATAGCTATTATTCTGTTTATTTGCTCATAAAAGTCAAAATCACTTTTGCACCTTTTCTTTAGGGTCTTTTTTTAAATTCTAGAATTCCTTTAATTATCCCTTCCTGTTTGATTTTGTTTCTGGGATTTTTCAGAACCAGATAGTCTATAGTATATTTGTATTTTTTATTGCCCAACTCCACAACTATAATAAAAACTCCCTAAAGACAAAGCCTTTTGTCTGTCATTCAGTGATGTATTGAGTAGTACAGTGCCTCATAATTAGGAAAGTGAATTATAATATGAAATAAAATTTTACTAAAGTTCCCCATATGTCTGATAAATTTCCTCATCTCACCATTGTGCAAAGACAAAATTGTCTTGTGAGGCAAATGTGTAAAACTCAAAATGGTGACAGCCCATTTACTAAGCAGGTTTAAATTCAAGAACAGGAAAGGGAGATGGACTTAAATAGTGTCTTTCAAGAATGATATGTTATCTGTTAAATATTAATAGCCTCATGCTACATAAAAGGGAATAATTTGGTGATATGAGTTTTCAGGGGTCCTAAAATCACCTTTCTATATGCAGGCTAACCAAATAGGCTCAGTCATAACCACATTTTTAAAATACAAAGCATCATTAAGTTGTCTTTGGCGCATGTAATCATTGCCTTGAAACACAAATCTCACAGGAAGTCCTTAAAATATCTGTGTGCTAATATGGGTCACAGAAAGAACAAGCTACCATCTCAGTCTCATGCTCACAGGCCTCTACACCTAAGGCTCGGGGAAGAGAGGGAAGGAAGAATGTGAGAGCCACAGGGACAATACGCCTGCCACTTAAGTGGATGGAACTGGAAACAGTCACCCTGAGTGAGGTATGCCAGACTCAGAAAAACAAAGGTCCCATGTTCTCTGTCACAGCTGAAGGCTAGCTTTGAAATCCTAAATATGCATGTTTCAGTCTGAAGATCTGGAGAGGTCAAAGACTAATGAACAGTCATGGGCTGGGGGAGGGAAGGCTCTCTGGGTGGGGAGATAGAATGCAGTGATACAAAGGGAATAGGGAGATAATGGAGTAGGAAGGGTTAAATGGGGAGGGAAATAGGAGGGCAGAGCAGAGGAGGGAGTGTGGGAAGGAAGTAAAACTAAAGGCCTTTAGAAAAAGTCATACGAAAATACCGCTACAGGAGCTACTTAAAGTATATGCAAATACGTTATAAAAAGAGACTAAAAGGAGTTATGTTGTAACAGGGGACCTTGCCCCTTCTAGACCCTAGGCTAGTAAAGTAAAAGCCCAATGCCAGAAATGGAATCTCTCTTTTGAAGCTGCTGGTCAGGAGTCCCATAGACCCTCAGACAATACTGTCCATTGCCCCTGCTCTTGGTTACACAGCAGAAATCCACAGTAAGACCCTATTGCTAAAGACACTACATACATGAACTGCAGAACACACAGGGAGAGATCAAGCTGGTGCTGACTTCAGAGCCTCGTTTCTGCTGCTGAGCTTTCATGGTACTGGGAGCTGCTGTGGCAGCAAACTAAAGAAAAATTTCAGTGAGACCTTAACTCAGCTTTGAATCCTGTGAGCTGCAACAACTGGCCTAGAAGATATGCCTTCTTGTGTAATAGTGGCATGAATGTTATAGGAGTAACCAAGCATTTTCTAATTGAATTTAAGGTCTACTTCATAAGATGGAGCCCATATCTGACATTGATATCAGCCTAGGATCCTGAGGCTAGACAGTGCACAGGCCACAGGAGAGAGCCTAATACAATTATTCTGCTAAATATATATAGTATTAAATTGATTTCTAGTGACTTATTATTATACTCATAGATTAATGCATCTCTCAACTCTCAGAAGAAACGATGCCTTACAGCAGATGGTGGTTAACACAGAGAAACACAACTGGCCAATATGCAGAGAGTAAGAGGCTACAGACTGCTTAACCCTGACTAGCACCCGATATCAAACTTCGACCTCTCAAGGCTTGGGGATCACTGGAAGAGGGGACAGAAGATTGTAAAAGCCAGAGGAGGTAGATGACCACAAGGAAACAGAGATTTTAGACCGGTGGTCAGTTACTCATATGAACTCACAACAATGCTGACAGCATGGGCAAGTCCCATGTGAGTTCAAGCCAGACAAAATCCCAACATAGACTTGGGGAAGTAGGTAAGAAACCCTAACCCTATCTGAGGAATTACTGGCAACTGATGACTGCTGGAAAGTGAAGATTCAGTTTCATTTAAGGCTGAGACTCTTAGTATGTTGACCAGGCTCCAGTGGATAAACCCACACAGAAGGGCATTTAGGGACACAAACCTGACTCTGCAGGCAAATGATAGATAGATGATAGATAGATATATAGATAGATGATAGATAGATAGATACATACATACATACACAATAGATAGATAATATATAGATGATAGATAATAGGTAGATGGATAGATACATAATAGATAGATGATAGATAATATGTAGATAGATAGATAGATAGATAGATAGATAGATAGATAGATAGATAGATAGACAGATGATTAGAGGAAGGAATCAAAATGTATTGCATGAAACTGCCAAGAAATAGAAATACACAAATTCAAAAAGATACCTGTTGCTAGTCAATGCACTCTAGACATGGTAGGGAGGCTGCACCATTGGAATCTCCAAATACGGCAGTCTAACTAGATCTGCATAATGACAAAACCAGGTGACATGCCAAGGTGGGTGGGGGGAATTTCACAGGGTCCCACCTCAAGATGAAGAGCTACAGGCAGTCAATGGACGCCAAAGGTTTTCTCTAAGGATTAGCTCCGAGAGGTTATCTAATCCCAAGTGGGCAGCCTCAAATATGGACGTACATGAGCACCACTAAGTGGACTCAGCTCATTACATATATGTATATTTATAGATGTATGTGTATGTAATAATAACAAGGAAGGAGCCAAAATTTTGATAAAGAATTGGCAGGATATGGCAGGAGTTGGAAGGGGACTGGGAGGGACGGAAATAATGCAAAGACAACCCTCACGTATGAAATTCTCAAAAATAAAAATTTTTAAATCCAAAGTACTATATAATCATCACCATAGTCAATACAGACAGTTACAATAAGCTCTTCCTGGAGGTAAAGGTCAAGCTCATTCCTGGACACCCTTTCGAATTCAAGATATCTTGTGCTGGCCCAATTATAGGTCACTTGATAGACTAAATAATGTGATTTTTTTTCTAAAACAAAGTGATGATTTCTCTATGATTATTGTAATTGAATATTTCTGGATGTTGTTGACATGAGTTTAGCATTTTACAGAAAGAGTTGCCTCTAAACAAAATGTTCAGTGTCCTTAAATCATGTTAAGAAATGATAGTGTAAATAGTGTGCCGAAATTTTAAGTGCAGATTGCTTGTTTACTCACATTTTTTCTTCAATGGAGAGAGATACTTTTAGTCTGAGGACAGCAAAGCAACCTTCCCTTCTTTCTAACCCTTCAAATGCCACCTACATCTGCCACTGCTACTGTGGGGGGCCTTGTTCTGTCAGTTTATCAGAATTCTTGGGCAGCAATCTCTAGGTCTGCATTTAGGGCTGTCATTTTATTTTCCCAATTCTATTTTCTTTTGCTCTCTTTGAGGTTTCTATTTGGGATGTCTGCCTTGACCTACATTCACAATACAAATTCCTGGTAAATATTTACTATTTATTTTTAAAAACTAGGTAAATTAATGTTGCTTTATAATTTAAAAAAACATCTTATTATTTATTTATTTGTGTGTGCATGTGTGTGAGTGCATGTATGCCCATGCCACAGTGCACATGTAGAAGCAAGGGGTAACTTGTGGGAGTTGGTTTTTCTCCTTCTATCATGTGGGTCCTGAGCATTAAACACAGGTTGTCAGGCTTAGTGACAAGCGCTTTTATCCAGAGCCACCTTGCCAGCCCCTATAACTTAAAAAAATTAATTTTTATATTTTATGTGTATGAGTGCTTTGCCTGTATACATGTAAGTGTACCACATGTATGCAATGCCCACAGAGACCAGAAGGGGGTGGCTGATTTCCTGGAACTGGAATTACAGATGGTTGTTATCCATCATGTGGGCACTGGGAACCAAACTTGGGTCCTCTGGAAGAGCAGCCAGTGTTCTTAACCGCTGAGCCATCTCTCCAGCCACCTTTAATTTTTTTTTTGTTGCTGCTGTTAATAAGGTAGAATCCCTTTTGCTGATTTCTAAAGTGTTCTCACACATGCTGTTTCATGGAGAATCAGGTGTCTACAGGGATCAAGTTAGAGCCGAACAGCCATGTTCAGCACGGAGGATTATCCAGGTGCTGTCTTCTGGTAGGATGCCATCATCTTGATTTCTGCAATTGCCTTCCCTGGGTCCAGACTCTTGGGGCATGTCTGTGTGTAGTTCATGATGCTGTGGCATCAGTAGGCAGAGAAGGAGTCCCACAGCCTGGCCAGATGTTCCTCTGTGCAGTCTCTGGAGTCACCACCAAGCGCTAGTCCTGCATGAGCGCCACAGGCCCCAGGTACTCGTCCCCTTCTACCAATACAGCCCGTCCAGCTTTCTCCCAGTCAGCGATGGACTGCAGCTACTGCTGACTGTCTTGCTGGGACTCATCCTTCTTCTTCAAGTAGGATTTGATGGACTGGTACTGTGCATAGAAGTTAATCAAATCAGGAACTAGATCCTCGATTACATACATATGTGAATGAAGGTAGATTTTTGAGACTTTGCTGAGGTCTGAGTTAATCTTTGAGTGCAGGCCTGGGCATTGCCTTCATTGACGTTCAGGGTGCAGAAGTCACAGATCCCTTCTCTACATGCTCTTTGGAAGGTCAAAGTGGAATCCATTCCATTCTTAATCTTGATGAAAGCATCCAGTACCGTAGAACCATTCTTTTTCAGAGCAACTTCCTAAGTCTGCATGCTCGGTTTACTGCCAGCTTTGTCTGAGTTCTGCCGGTGGATGGCAAATTTTTACATTTGGAGAGATGCAGGAGCAGTGTCTGTGCCCCTTGGCAAGACAACCCCACAGAGGGCATCCTGGCTCCTGACACCAGCCCCACCCCTTATCTGCCCAGTATCCCACGGAACTGGGGTACCAAGACACTGCTCCCCCACCCCCAGATCCATTACCTGCCTAAGCACCACCAAGTGGACCCTACAACTTATTTTGGAAAAGGAAACACCACCTCACTAATTTGGTTAATGACTCACCATCAAATATGTCAACCATCCTGAAGAAAGCCAGAGACAGGGATGACTTTCCACTGCCGGTGCGCCCGCAGATGCCCACCTAAAAAATCAACTGTCATTCAGGGAAGGGGACTCAGACAAAAGACAAAACAGATCAAGGTATTTTTTTCACTTAGATAAGGTATGATGCTAAAAGTAGAGATCTGTTCGAATAATTGCATTACAATCTTTCTTCTTAGATTTCATGAATTATTATTAAAATAAAACACGAAGTCCTCACCAAACCCTCAATGATCAGCATCTAAATTTTATTTCTGTGTGGTTGTGTTGGTTTTCACGGTCTCGTTCCAGCACTAAGTTATCGTCGGTCCTTTAAATAATGATCTAGTTTTAGGTTAGAAGCAATGGGTTTGGAAGAAAAAGTAGAAGTCAATTTATTTTTTTCTACAGACTTGCTCTTTTTACAGGAACTAAAAGAAATCATTTACAGAGCAGATCTAGAATGAGGGCAAAGGTTACCGAGGAAATGTCTGCTAAGGCTCTGGGCCAAAAGCTGGGAATTATAAACAACATGCCTGGTGTTGACTTTTAAAATTTTCATGAGAGACTAAGAAAGGGCAATACAGCCTAAAGACCACGTATCGTGCTCGGTCCCCATCTTCATCTTTTCTTCTCTCTTTGTAAAAAAGATTAAAAAATTTGGGGGTTGTTTTTGATACAGGGTCTCCCTGTAGCCCCAATTGACCTGGAACTCTCTATGTAGACTAGGCTGGCCTCAATCTCACAGATATGCACCTGCCCCTGCCTCCTGACTGCTAGGATTAAAGGTGTGTGCCACCATACCTGGCTAAGATTTATTTTATTTTAATTTGTGTGTGTGTGTGTGTGTGTGTGTGTGTGTGTGTGTGTGTGTCTGTGTGTCTCTCTCTTTGTGAGTTGGTATCTGAGGGGGCCAGAAAAGGGTATCAGCTCCTTTGGAGCTACGGTTAAAGGCAACTGTGCGTCACCCAACATGGATGCTGGGAACTGAGCTCTGGTCCTCTGCAAGAGCAGAAAGCATTCTTAGCCACTGAACTATCTCTCCACCCACTTCTCTTTTATGCAGATAATTGTACAAAATATGAAGAACATCATGCAAACCTAGTGTAGATATATATATGCTAAGCTCGGCTGTCCATAGAGCTTACATGGTGACTGGGGCCCATCAGAACTTTTATGGGGAAAACAAACCAAATCGCACACCTTCTGCCCAGGTTTGATGTAAGCCTTGACGTGTTTCAGAACAGGCTTCAGGTTATTTTCGTATCTGACACACAGATCATGGATCTTAATCTCCCCTTCCTGTGGCCAGTGCTCTGGGACTTGAGAGGGATCTGCAGGGATTGGTGGGAGAGTAAATACAGGACACGTCAGAGACAGAGGAAGAAACAAACTTACACATTCTTAAATGTGCACATGTAATTTTCAGGAGTAATTTTAACACAGAGGCATACACACACACAAAATCTTCCCTAAACTTCATGGACTATTGAATCAAACTGTGGTAGTTTCTCTTTCCAATTTAAATCACACTTAGAGTAAACAATGTTCATTAAGAATTTTAAGTTATTTAAGTCATTTTTGTCTTTTAATTAATTTTTTGACAATTTCATGCACGTATACAATGTACCATGATCATTTCTGCCCCCATTTCCCTTCCACTCCTGAATTCTCTCTTCTTCTAACTGTTCCCTCTCCTATCTTTTGACTTTTTTGTGTTAGAACTTTAATTCTGTGTGTGATGTGTGCATTACTCATTATCATGAAGACTCAGCATCCCAACCTTCTATGCCACTCAATCTAAGTAAAGATAGTTCATTTCTGAATTAAGTGTCCAGTCAGCTGATCCTAAACATCCCAGTGCTTAAAATGGGAGAGTCATAGGTCATATGAAGATGAAAGATATGGCTTGCTGTGTCCCCTAGAAGCAGTACATCAGCACTTGTAGTTCTAAGTAGACAGTCACATGCAAAGGTAGACGCAAGGTACTCTGGGATTATAGATGGTGGAGACCTAGGTCATTTGGAAGGGCTCAAAGTAGAGGCAGCACTTTAGGTCACTTAGGAATTGGTTTTAAATATGTGTAAGACAAGAACAAAGATGAGAAAAACTTACCATGTTAGTGGATCCAGGGAAAAGTGTGTGGGCAGATAAGAAACTGAGTCACTAAAGAAGGTTCTAGTGGCTCCAACCATAGACTATCCTTTGCCCTCTCACAGCAAGAAGGCTATGGAAAGATTGAGGCAAAGAAGTCCATTGCAAATTTGAGATATGCATTCAGTAAAGGTTATACTGTCTCTGCCATTGGATTTTATGACAATTTTGTTGTATTAGAGTTGAGAATCTTGTTTAGCATTTTACAGACCAAGTTTCTTGACATCTAAGTTAATAAGATCTTAAAGGAATACAGTGTAACAAGGTTCTAATATGTACACAATCCTTTCTAAATATTATTAAACAATGTCTACTTGGAGTCTGGTTATGTCCAAGACTTTTCAGGCTTAAATGAGTTCATATTTTCAGGTGCTAATTTCAAGCAATATCTAGGGACGAGTGGGTGTGGCTGTGCACTCATATACTGTAACACTCAGGACGCTGAGGTAGGAGAGTGTTGAGTTCAAGGCTGAGCTACATAGAGATAACATGTCTCACAAATCAAAAATCCAAAAATAAAATAAAGAATAGCTAAATAAAACAAAGAGAGAAAGAAAGAAAAGAAGAAATGCAGATGGGAAGGGGCTCTCTGGATACCCAAGTAGCAAAGCACACGCAAGGTGCCCGAGGAAGCCCTGCTCACATACCCATAGTGCCTTCATAATTCTCCGACTCCATGGTCAAGAAACTGTTCACTTTCTTCACTGCACCCATCTGGACCTCCAGGTCAGCCAAGTTCCTTACAACCCAATTCAAATAATTGGTTATCTGTACCAGGTGGCAAAAATGGACAGATTAAAAGTTAAAATAAGCAATTCTCATGGTCACTGAACATTTGGGGATAGAAGGTCTTAGACAGTGTCCACCAGGTGATAAAATTCTGAAGTGCTTCAGGTTGTCAGAAACCAGGGAGAATCATGAGACATATCAGTCAAGAAGGTTGTCCCTCTTCAAGGGTCTCCCATGGCTCTGTGTTGTAAACTGTCCTCTGATTTCCATACACAGTGGATAGCTACATCCACTCATGGGTTCAGGAATCACATTTATATTTACACTTGCTCATTTTAGTGCCCAAATGGGGTTAAGAACAGCACTAGACAGGGGTCTCAAACCACCTTGGGAATAGTGTGCTTGTGATCTTTGAGAAGGTTCTAGAACTTGTCTTACAATGTCAGGAAGGAATTTAAGGGGCTAGAGAGATGGCTCAGTCAGTAAATCACTTGCTGTGTAGCATGAAGGCCTGATCCCCAGCACCCACATAAAGGTCTGCAACCCCAGCACTGGAGAGGCAGAGACAGGAGACTCCTTGGGGCACTCTGGCCAGCCAGTCTAGCCAAATTGGCAAGTTCTGGGTTCAGTGAGAGACCCTGTCTCAAAAAATAAGGTGGAAAGCGGTGGAGGAGGGAACCCAATGTCAACCTCTGGCCTCTATATACACATGTACACACATGCATAAGCATCTACATGCACAAGTACATGTACACATACATGTGAACATGCACACATACACAGGCATATGCCACACATATACACACAAACACAACCCTACCCCCCGCATGAATATACATACGGAAAAGGAAAAAAAAGAACTGGAGAGATGGCTCAACGGGAAAGAGCATATGCTGCTCCTGCACAGGACAGAGTTCAGCTCCCAGTATCCATGTTGGGTGGTTCACAACCACCTATAACTCCAACTTCAGGGGATCTGACATCCCCTTTCAGCCTCTGTGGGCACCTGCACTCATGTGCACTTACCCATGCACAAACACATGCACACACACACACACACGCACACACACACATACATATAAATAAAAAGAAAAAAAAATCTCTTTTAAAAAGAGAGAAATGAATGTAATCTGTTCTAAAATGTTAGTTTTAGGCAGAAATCCACTGTTATTTGTAAGATGCAATCTTGTTATAATTTGTAGACTTCTCTAATATCATGAAAGAGAAATGATAATTACTACGAAAATCTTCTCCAACACTGCACGGAAAGAAAGAAATTTTCATCCATACGTACCGTAAGGGCATACAGGAGACCCAGGCCCACCAGACCCGAATTGGAAGATCCACTAATGGATGTGATAGATGCTGTGAGGACAATGCAGGCACCTAAGTAGTCCTGGAAAGGAAGAAATACAAGCTAAAAGATTTAAAGCTCTGCAGACTGTTAAACCAAAGCTGTCAATCAACTCAGAGAGATGTGATCACTAAATGAAAACGCACCATTCCACAAGTGTCCGGTTGAGTTTTAGAGGAAGAATGCTTCAGGTGTGGTGTAAGGAAAGCTTGAAATATTACAAACGGACTAAAAAGTGGTACTGTGCTCTCCCAGGGGAGAAGGGAAATGTCCAACCTGAAGTAGGATCAAAGACAGTCCCTCCCCCCATTTCCATATCCATGGTATCATGTTGCTAGACAAAGAATTATTTCTTCGCTTAGATTTCTCATGTCCTTACATCATGGTTGCCATAGCTCCCCTGTGTGCTATAGCAACATCCTTGCAGAAATCAGCCTCTGATTAAATATGTTGGGATCTAGAGTTGAGCAAGTTTGCCAACTGTGTGTTGACAGTGTGGGACTCTAGATCTATAGATGATGCAGATGAGGATTAAGGCTCTATTTGTTCATAAGTTACAAGTATTCATTAATTGGGGTGAATCTGGCTTTTTCCAGGACTCAATGCTAAACTCTTCTGCAAAACTTAAAAAATTCATAAAGGCCAGCCTTATAGTATCAAGAAGAGACAGGGGACATTGTTCGTTTCCTAACATCCTCTTCCAATCTCACTCCACAGCTTTCTGGCAGATTGGTCTGTCTTACCATGCTGGTCTGTCACTTGTCGTAGAAGGAGGGAAACTTCAGACATGGGTCTTTTACAATTATCTGAAGACATATCCCATTGGAACTGGTGAGCTCCTTCTATTTGTATATAGGTCTCTGACCCCTGCCTCCTCTCATCACTTAAGGGTCAAGTCAGACATCACCTCCTGGGAGACGCCTTTTATTCTTGGTCCCTGGCCTCAGCCCTGAAGATGTTCCCTGTCATACTGTCCTGTCTGGTTTTCTTCAAAGAACAGGAATACCTGAGATGAATCTACCTGCCTGTTTATTCAAATGCTATGGTCTATCCACTCTCAGTAGAAACAAAGTTCCAAAGGGCAGGGTCTCTGTGGCTGTTTACCATTATCACAAGCAAGAGGGTTGATGCTGGACACACAGTAAAGTCAGTTATTCCTTATGGAATAAATACTATCTGAACCCACTCCTCATATAGCATCCACTTAGCTTCTCTGTGAGCCAAAGAGCCTGTGAATGAGAGTGTCGGCTGACTTTGCTTTTAGGATTTCTGGGAATAATTTAACTCCCCGCTGAACTCATTCAAGAGTTTAAGGGTTGAATGTGGCATGGTGTTACAACAATGCACACCAGTAGCATCCTCTTCCAGTCTCACTCCGCAGCTTTCTGGCATTGGATGTTAAACATTAAATTCTAGGATCTTTTTATCCCTCTCTTTGAACTGTGATATGAGGCACATAACTTTGTCAGAAGTGTTAGGAGTCCTTTGTTTTTGAAACCCAAACAGCACTCTTAACCAAGCCACAGACTCTACTATTCAGTTCTAAATTGTTATTACTTTTATTTCAATGGAGGTATGCAAAATGCTGTGTTGTGGCATCCTTTACCAAGAGCAGTTACAGCAAGACTAGACCAGAACAAGGCCAGAACAACAAAACAGGCGCTTGTTCTAAATAAATGAGAATTAACAGAAGGAAATGTAAACCGTTACTCTCTGACTCCGTGCTGCTGTCTCTGTCTTGTCTCTATCTCTGTCTCCTTCTCAAACACATTCATCTCACTATAGGACTCTTCATAGTCTATATTCATCCCCCGGGTTCATACATGGTGTAGAACTAAATGGTATATTGAACTGGATGACAATTCTGACCAGTCTTTACTGCATTACAAAGCTAGTTTCTGGTGACACGTAGATAGTCATATTGTGGCATAAGGGACAGCCAGGGATATGAAGAGAGTGCGGGAGAGGGCCAAGCCAGGAGTTCTTCCCGTGTGCAGCTTCTGGGCCCTTTTCTTATGGATAATGTTTTCAAAATGACTTAAGTTTTCAGTATGATCATTTGACACTATTAACTATTAGTCCAGGAATTAGCATAGGCCTAAATTCATATGTAAAGATGATGCTCGAGGCAGCTGTTATAAAGACTTCAACAAAAGGGAAGCATTGCTTTTTCTTTTGTCTCGATGATGATGATGATTATTGCTACTACTATTACTACTGCTACTATTTTTGAGACAGGGTCTCCCTGTAGCCTCAGCTGACCTCAATCTCACAGAGATCTGCCTGCCTCTGCCTCCCAAGTGCTGGGATTAAATGTGTGTTCCACATGATCCACATCCTGTTAAACTGAACTGGCTTAATGAGTTATAAAGAGACCCTGTGGTTTTATCTTCATATGTTTCTATTCATTTATTTAGTGTGTTGTGTGCAAGAGTGTGCAAGAGAAGGTGTGCATGCCACAGCACACATGTAGAGGTTGGAGGACAAGTTACACAAAAGCAATTTTCTCCTTCCACTATATTGGGATCTCAGGACTTGAATTCAGGTCATCAGTCTTGGCAACGAATAAGTACCCTTCCTCCCCGAGCCTTCTAACCAGCCTTGCACTGCTTTTTGATGTCTATCTTATAACAAAAGTTCAGGAGATGAAACCATTACCCAAATATACAGTCTCCTAAAGCTTAAACAGATATAAAGGCTTGAAAGTCGCTGCACCTACAACTTGAGACTTGTAATAAAGTTATTTTATCACAGAAATATTCCTTTATACTTCCTTTGAGAAAGTGTTAGTCATAGAGTCTTTTGGTTATGCTAAGGAGATACCTTCCAGCTAACTTCTGGGTTCATACCTCTGCTCAAAAAATGCATTTCATCAATGGAATTATTTTCCCTCATAGAGAAGAATAAAGTTATACCGTCAGCAGGAAGAGGGATAAAACTAGGGACAGTCATGTTAAATGACTAGTCTCAGAAAGACAAATATCACATGTCTTCTCTTATTTGTGGTTCTTAGATTTTATGTAGTCACATAAAATCATGTATGTACATATGTATTTATGTATATATGTATGTATTAGATTAAAAATGGAAGTGGAATTATCTAGGGAACAAAAGGGGCTAGTTGGGGGGTGGAGAAAAGGGAGGGAGACTGGGTATGGGGAGCATATGCTCAACATAATATATAAACCTGTAAGAAAACTTAAAAGAGACAAATAAAGGCTGAGCATGGAGCACAGACCTTTAATCCTAGTACTGGAGAGACACAGGCAAGTTGATTTCTGTGAGTTCGAAGCTAACCTGGTCTACATAGTGAGTTCCAGGCCAGCTGACCCAAACAATAACAACAATAACACTCTGTGTAAGTAAAATAAAATAATGTATTTTCTAAGGAATTAGAAACATTTCAGCAGTGTTTGATTAACATTTTAACTTGACCTACACAAGGGACAAAGCTCTTTGTGCAAAATATTTACTAAGGTGTTTTATAGCAAAAATCACTAAGTTCCAATTATTTCTCTTCAAATACAAATGCAACATAGAAACATGAAATTG
This sequence comes from Nannospalax galili, assembly GCF_000622305.1. Taxonomy (NCBI): domain Eukaryota; kingdom Metazoa; phylum Chordata; class Mammalia; order Rodentia; family Spalacidae; genus Nannospalax; species Nannospalax galili. The sequence goes on from NW_008354345.1 coordinate 1,644,643, forward strand.
ACAGGTAATACACAAGTTCACATGAGTTCCAGATGGTCCACATCCTACATGTTAAACTGAATAGGCATAATGGGTTATAAAGTGATCCTGTGATTTTTAGCTTCATTCCATTTCTCTCCAAATACGTGGCTAGAAAGATGGCTTAAAGGTAATAAATTAAGAAAACAGAAGTAGGTGGTCGGAACAATTCACAGGGAGGACCACAAATTCACAGAGAACAAAAATAGCACATTACTGCTAAGGCCTAATGCATCCTAACCAGTCTAGCTGGTAACAAACATCTCTCACAATGGCACCTTGGAAGGGGAGACTCCGTTCAGGAAATAACCCTAAGTACACAGCTTTCCTTTCTCATAGGAGACCCAACCACACCAATATATTTGTATAGCACTAAATTCTAATTGTGTTAGGTTCAGGCCCATGTGTGTGTGTGTGTGTGTGTGTGTGTGTGTGTGTGTGTGTGTGTGTGTGTACAATCTGGGAATACGTATTCCTCAGGTACTGTCTACCCTACTTTTTGAGACAGGGGCTCTTGCTGAGCTAGAACTCAAGTAAGCCAGGCTCACTGGCCAATGAGCCCCAGGGATCTGCCTGTCCTCACCTTCAACACTGGGATTCCAAGCACACACCAGCATGCCCTGTTTTTTATGTGGGTTCTGGGGGATCCAACTCAGGTTCTTGTATTTGTAAGGCAAGCTCTTCACCAACTGAGCTATCTTTTTCCACCAACCCTAAATTATAATTTCTGCTGATCTTCTAAATGCAATGCACCCAGAAGAGAATAAGAAGAGATGCCTCTGGTCAGATTTCCAATGAGCTAATGGTATCTATCTATACTTTGGGGCTGTAATGAAAATCACAATTCTTTGTAAGAAAGACTTGTAAACAGATCTATTTCCTCCAAGCAGTCCTGTGAATATTTCTCTTCTCTACACTTGGGTACAGGGGAGATTCTAGTAGGGACTCAATCTACAAGGTGACTGATTGCATGCCTGTCTACTGGGGAGCTGGAAAAAGAGAAAGTTTGAGCTCTGAGCTGTTTCATCAAATAGTTTTGTGTGCAAGTTTGCCCAAAAGACTCAAGACTATCTTCACTTTAGCATGGTGTGTTGATTGAACTGTCTTTTTGGCTCCTTGGTGTGAGTTTTCTTTTATCCTTTCATCACATAGCAAGACGAAGCTTTGGAAAGTCAGCCTTTAGACAGAGTTACACAATTTTTGCAAATGAAAACACCAATGCCGAAGAGCTGGAATTATTTAACACAGAGGGATGAAGGGAAAACCATGTACGGAACCAAGGAACGTAAGCCACATTCAAAGGCTGGGCCCTGGTGACACACAGAATCGGCTGCTTCACTGGGCACTGGGGAAAACAGTCCCCTCGGCTGCCAGAGCAACCCGGGTGGCCGCAGCTCCTCTACTGGTCTACCAGCCAAGTCATTTCATCCTTTAGACGCATCCTTTTTTGATGTGTGTTAGGGGCTTTATTATTTATTCCCAACTCAAAACAAATATGAAATGAATATGGCAGACCAGATGAAGATCTTCTTAGGGAAAGTTATAAAACCAAGGAAAGAGAATAATGTGTGTTTGTGTGCATGTATGCCTATTTACAGAGGCAGGGTCCCTCACTGAACCCAGAACTCACCAATTCCTCTAGTCCCCTTGCCGAAGAGATCCTCTGTCTCTGCCCCTACAGTGCTGGAATTACAGGTGAGCCACACCTGTTCAGGTTCTAGGACTCCAAATTCTGTTCCTCACACTTGCATAACAAGCAACATTTTATCCACTGATCCGTGTCCCCAGCCTGGGGATTGTCTCAGTTCTAAACATGAATGGAAAAAGAAGAAAGTGCCAAGGGTTCCTAAATAAAACCTGTGTGTGCACATGTTACGTTCAGACTCAGAGACATTCTTCAATTCAATAAACTATACTTTCTCTGAATTCCCTCTCTTTTCTTTTTTTAAATTTTTATTATTTTTATTGTATGTGTATGAGGGTATTGCCTGCATGTATTTAAGTGCACCCATGTTGCGCAATGCCTGTGGACATCAGAAGAGGGGGTCAGATCCCCTGGAGCTGGAGTTACAGATGGTTATTAGCTGCCATGTAGGTGCTGGGATTTGAACCTGGGTCCTCTGCAAGAGCAGTCAGTGCTCTTAACCATGGGACCATCTCTCCAGCCCCCTCTTTGGGATTTTGTCAGCAGCAGTGACATCTGGATGCTGACTGGAGCCCATACTTTTTCCGGTACTTTGGGTTAAGTCCCCCTCCCCTCTTTGCCATTTAGCTGAATGTCTACATATAGCTGACTGCCATGCCTAATTCAAACAGTCTCTTTCTCTTCCTCTCTCTCTCACTCTCACTCTCGTTCCACTCTCGCTCTTGTTCTTGCTCTCACTCTCACTTGCTTGCTGTCACTCAAACTCCTACATATAAATCTATAATAAATTTCCCTCTAAAACTAAAGTATATGCATATATAAAAAATATATATATATTTGAGAAAGAAGTGAAAAAGAGAGGACAGAGGGCCACAGGATGCCCTAGAATCAAGCTTTAAGCTCTCTCACATTTGCTTTAAGGCTCTGAATCCCTAAATTGGCTTGTGACCCCCTCCCCAATAGGCTTCAAGAAAAGCTGCCTGCCCCTACTGAGTGCTCAGTATCTTCTTTAGTCTTCTTTGGTTAGGACAGGTATTCTTTTAGGTTCATAGATTTGATTTCTTTTAGTGCAGGGTTAAAATGCTGGGTCAGACTACACCACTTTGAGCTTGGCTGCTGTTTCTTTCTAATTTGTCCAGCTCTTTCCTTTCTTGGCAGCCTTAGGCTCTAATATTTTGCCTTTGGCTCCAAGAATCGAACATATGGTTTGCGTAAAGATTCTTGTTCCACACTTGTCCGTGAACCTGTCAGTCGGAAGTGCGAAAGGGCAGAGGTCACAGTCAGATATTTCAAGTCCAAGGCAAACGTACTTGGACTCCTAAAAGTCACGGCTGATTTCCTGGTTAAGGAAAACCAGACATGTGGATAACTGCTATCGTGTTGCCTTATGGTTCTAAACATCCAGTCATCAAGCTGGTTAATCAATTCCACTGTTTCAGATACAAAGTTTTTTCCTTAGAGAAAAATACAAATTTTAAAAAGTGCAAAGAAACAGAAGCTTAAAGCAAGGAATGATGGCCTGGATGGAGTCTAGAAATACTGATTGCATTTTGTTATAAATCCTATACAACAATTTACTTACCTTTCAGTTGTCTGTAATTCCTAAGTAACTCTGTCCTGTAACTTTCCAATCCCCACAACCACCCAGAAGGAGGTTTTATTCATTTGTTATTTTCAACAGCCAATATGTTTTCAAAAATTTGTATGACATAATTGTGTTATGTTGCTCGGTAAGTTCTTATATAATCACTAATACAGTGGTAAAGGGTCTCTGTCAAGTAGTAAGAAATCATGGTAACTAAAAACCACAGGTTGTCCAAGATCCCATGTCAATCCACATCCATCCATTTTGAGATCACCCTTGAACCTGGACACATTCATTTTAGCCCTATTAAATTTTCTTTATTTTCTGCCTTCTCTGGTTGCTGAGATTTAAAAGAAAGCACGCATCTGGTAAGAGAATAAAATCAGCCAGAATAAAGTTCTTCCAAGAGCACTGGACTCATGCATACTATGTGGAAAAATTACATTGTTACACCCAGAGTTGAATCTTCACATCTCCCCTACCTGAGGGGGTAAACGACGTTCCTTCTCTTCTAGATCTTCTGTCTCAGCTTTCTTCCATTTCACAGTCCAGCTGATTGGCTTATGACTCACTTACCAGGGTAGTTTACATTTCCATTCATGTGATTCATTCATCCATTCAAAAGACATTTTATATGCATTTGCCAACCAGCACACATGATGGTTAGATTTAACTGTCAACTCGACACGTCTGAGAATCATGCGGAAAGAGTTTCAGTGTCAATGAGAGATTGTCTACACTGGGTTGGCTGATGGGAGGTTGTCTTAAGTTAATTGATGTGGGAAGACCCAGCCTATTATGGGAAGCATCGCTTCTTAGGCAGGGGGTCCTGAACCCTGTAAGAGTGTAGAATCTAGCTGAGGTCAGGCAAACAGGTGGGTGAGCACGAATGCGTTCATCTCTGTTCTTGACTGTGGATATGACTAGCTGTTTGAAGTTCCCCACAATGATGGGCTGGGATTGTAAACTGAAATAAATCCCTTTATCAGCTAAGTTGCTTTATGTCAGGGTAGTTTATTACCCCGGACAGCCTTCTAGGACAATAACACTATCTTCCTTGCTATTTTCTGGACACATCCAAGAGGTGCATACTCTTAGTCCTATTTTACAATTGAGGAGCTTGGACTGAAAGAAACGGATCTGACAAGTGAAGTCCACACAGCGCCAAAGCTGGTGCTTATTCTCGTATGTCAAGCAGGACAGAGACAGTAACCGATGACTTCGTTGTTGACATTTTGTGTTACTACAACCCTCCACTAGCTTCAAACAGAGGAAATCACTCTCTCTTCCCAGCTTGTCTGGCTCAGTGAAGGGAGGGAGTGCATGTGGTCACTTTTCAAATTTGCTATTAAAAAAATAGATGTTATATAAATATTTACCATTCCATTAACTTAGGTAGTCCAGAGACTATAATGAACACAGAATGATTTTTGCTTTTTGGCCTATTTGTCTTGCTATTAGCTAAAACAGCATGATAAATTTCATCTGTAACACAAACAAACCGAGCTATTTTAAGTCTAGAAAATGGGGGGACCAGTACTGACTCTCAAGGGGAAGGCTAATTTTCACAAGTGTCTGCCTCTGTGCCTCAGGCTACTTCTCTGTTTGCTTTCCATTTTGAAATCAAGAAATGAACGTACCGTCCTGACCTCCAGCCATCTATTGGCAGCAGAGAGGAACAAGTAAGCAATGTTGTTCGTGTCTGTGAGCTCCAGCATACGTTGCTTGAATCTGGTTTCATGCCTGCAGAAAAAAGAATATTATGACGTTAGCCACCCAACAGGAGAGCCAATAAAAGCCAGTCACAGCACCGCAGAGTGACACACGGATGGGACGGGGTGACTTGTAAGTGGATTTCTAATTCAGAATAAACAGCAGCCATGGCTGTCTGCTGTTCCAGATAGAACCCGGGAGGCCAAGTATTTGGTCGTTTTCACACGCTTACTAAGAAGAGAAGCGTTCCCATGACTAATCTTTATTAAACATTACTTCGTAATTCTATAAAATTATTAGGGTATGAAAACAAGGCCTGACCTATGTTGCAAGGGCCCTACAAAAAACACTATAAATTGTACAGAGATGCAATGTATTCTATCTTCTTTTGATGGTATTTATTTTACTTTGTCAAATGACACAGAGTTGAGCTACATGAAAACCAGGGGAGACAAGAAACCATGCATTTATAACATATATCTATGTTTATGCGTGTGTGTGAATGTGTGTGCATGTGTGTGAGTGTGTGTGCATGTGTGTGTATTGAAACAGGGTCTCACTGTGCATACGTGTGTGTGTGTGTGTGTGTGTGTGTGTGTGTGTGTGTACTGAAACAGGGTTTCACTGTAGCACTAACTGGTCTAGAATTTACTATGTAGGCCAAGCTGGCCTCAAACACATAGATATATGCCTGCCTCTGCTTCCAAAGTGCTGGAATTAAAGGCATGTGCCACCATGCTTGGCAATATAACCTTTTAAAATTTCTGTTTTGGGGACTGGAGAGATGACTCAGTGGTTAAGAGCACTGGCTTCTCTTGCAGAGGACACAGGTTCGATTTCCAGAACCCACATGGTGGCTCACGACTGACCATAACTCCAGTTCCAGCGGATCCAATGCCATTTTCTGACCTCTGTGGGCATTGCACGATGTGGGTACACCTACCTACATGCAGACAATATACTCATACACACAAAATAAAAATAATTTTTTTTTTAGAAAATCTGTTTTGACTGGCCCTTTCCAGAACCAAAGAACAGTGGGGTGCTAAGAAGTAGAGGAGAGACTTTCAGATGGCAACTGTTTAAGCTAGATCAGATCTATACATACCAACAGTCTGAATTATTTGTAAGGAGAGTTAGTTCACAAATGGAAATACATAGTTTGGATGCTCATCCACGGAAGCTTAATCTTGATCTTCAACATAATCCAGTCAAACTTTATGTAACTGTTTTACACGCAAAACTGTGAACAGCCTTTCACACAAGTGTGTCTTGTGCTTGAGAGTATTCCCCTCCCCTGGCTGTGACATGTACAAGGAATACACACGATGGAAAATGTGCCTTATCTATTTGAACATGTGAGGTATTTCACAGCGATACATGTTGAAAAAATGTTTACTGAATAACAAAAATAATTTTTTTCACAATTTTTCCTTGACCAACAGAAGCAACAGAGTGCTGGAATGCTGGAGGATTTTTGTTGAAAGGAAGATACCAGCTCCTGGGGCCACAAGCACGTCTGACGCCACATCTACAGGTTATTCTTTTGTCAAGGAAACACCAAATTTCATCTGACAACTTGCTAGTGATTCTTCCTCACTAAAAGAGCACTGCAGTTCTAGAAAATTATCCAGTAAAATTGCAAAACTTTAAAATAACTCATGACTCGCATCAAAGGATGAAGAGGTCCTGGGTGGAGTTTTTTGGCTCATCATCATAGTCCATATAGGCCAATATAAAGATCTCTCCAGCCTGTTTGATCCTTCCAGTGTGCCAAACCAGATAGATAATTGTGTCAGACAGCAGCATCTGATCTACAACAATCAGAGAATACAGCAGTCAGAGCCAAATCATTACTCCATTTTGAGTTTTGTGGCCTTGACCTAAATGCAATGCCCAGGGGGAGCTGTGTGGAATGGCAGCACTGTGGCCCGGGACTAAGCAGTCTAAGGAACATGTGCACCCTCCAGATGACCTTTTGAGGGGTGACTATAATGAATAATAAAAGGTAGAGAGGCTTATGAGGCTGTGAGGTTTATAGCAACAGAGGAGTGGGTTGCAAATGTTTGTGTAAGGCTCGTTCTGTGCTTGCTCAGGTAGCTTTGCATGTAGCCAGCCTTGACTCTACACTGCAGGGGAAACACTGCGCTAGATTTGTGATATACAGTGAACAAGACCTGGAGGAGTCCACGGTCTTGGCAAAGAGAGACACAGTACTAACCAGTAAGGATGATATAGCACAGGACCTACTTATATTGACCTTATGAACATGAAGCAGATTTACATGGACTGGAGGATCTGAATGGCAGAAATCCAGGTGGAGGTTGGAGAGGGGAAGGACTAAGCTAGGTTTCCCGGAGCACAGAGAAGATGGTCTAGATACAGATTTAGGGGACAAAGCTGGGTTTCTCAGATGAGCAAGGCGTTGTAGGTACCCAAATAACATGAGTGAAAACACAGGAGTGAGAAAGCCCAGCATCTTCTGGGGATCACCCTATCGGGCATGATGATGTAAACACCCCGCAAGGCAGTCCTGTCGGACCAAAGCCCGTGAGCCATGCTTGAGATGGCGTGATGGTTCACTTTGGTTGTCAATTTGACAAATCTGGGAAGAGGAAACCTCAGTTGAGGAATTTCCTCCATCAGATTGGCCTGTGGGCATGTCTGTCAGGACGTTTTTCTGTTGCTAATTCATGTAGGAGGGCCCAGCCCACTGTAAGTGGTGCCTCCCCTGGGCAGGAGGGCCTGAGCTGTATATGAAAGGTAACTGAGCAGCCAGTAAGCAGAGCTCCTCCCTGGTCTCTGCTTCATTTCCTGCCTCCAGGTTCCCGCCTTGAGTTTCCGCCTTGGATTCCCTTGATGATGGACTATAACCTGCGAGCCAGATAAAGCCTTTTCTACCCAAAGAACTTTTAGTCACAGTGTTTATCTCAGCAACAGAGAGGAAGGTAGAATAGATGACCATCAAATCCTTGATTCTGACAATGTGCTCTGTCCGGGAAGGGCTTCCTCCTGCTTTAGTAGAAGATAGTTTCTGATATATTCTGAGAGTTCGTAAGGGAACTGGCAACCGTCCGCAGCAGCAGGGAGGAGGGAGGGTGAGAATGCAGTGAACGTTCTTTCTCTGTGTCTCTATTTGGCAAGAAACCTTCTGTTTTCCTAATGGAAACTTTGACACACTCAGTCTGTATCTTTTCATCCACATCCAGCTCATCTTCTGAACATTCTTAGACCTTCATTTTCTGTCAGATGAAGAAAATATATAAAGCAACGGCAAAGGTCACTGACATCTTAGTCTGATTTAGCTGTGATACTTTCACAGTAAATGACTTGAGAGGTTTACTGCTCCACGTGAATATTCCGTGAACTCTGGGTGCGGAGGAGGAAACACAGCCTAATCAGTAAACACAAACTTTCCAAAAGAGCTCCGGACCCAGGGGATGCTGGGTAAATGTGAGAAAGGAACACATGGACGGAAAAGAACATACTTCATTCTTGATTACAAATACCAAACCTGAAAATTCTAGGAACTTATCTGTGACAGCCTGGCTATCACTATGTTTTTAAAAACTCTTGCTCTGATTGGAAAATGTCATTATTTATAGTATTTAATATTGATTCTGGATCTAGACGTAGGCAAGATACTTCCAGATAAAGTTGTCCTGTCTTTGCTTCCTCTGACTATAATTCAAGCATTGACAGCTGACGTGTATGACGCCGTTCTTTCTCACAGCTACCTAGAATTTTCCTCAATGTAAGCTTAACAAGAGTCCTGTTACATTCTACTCGTGTGTCTGGTGAAGAAGGAAAATAAAACTCCTGGACCCAAAGCAGCGGTCCATTTCTTCTCTCATTCTAAATCTTCTTCAAATCCTTCAAGATGTTCTCCCTGGTTCTTGGCCCCAGCGCTTTCAGGAGTTGCCCATATTGTCTTCCAGGGAGAAAATGAAGGTTCTGAAATGCTGAATCGGTGAACGGAAAGATTCCTGTCCCTCCTCAACCAGCTTCCAGAATCCCTGCACACCCCCTCCTTGCCTTCACAGAGGCACACAGACCCAGATCCTTTTCAAGCAGAGCTAGTCTCTCCACTTGGCTGCTTGGCCACATCCCTGTCCATCTGCTGTTGAAATCTGATCCATCAGTGGTCCCCATCCTGCCTGTAGGTCACATCTTCTCAACAGACTTTAGAAAATATCTAGCTCAGTTCAGGCGTGGTGGCATGCACCTTTGATCCCCACACTCTGGAGACAGAGACAGATGGAATTCTTTGAGATCGGGACCAGCCTGGTCTACATAGGGAGTTCCAGGTCAGGTCAGTTGGGGCTACAAAGACATGAAAGAAGAAAGAAGGAAAGAAAGAAAGAAAGAAAGAAAGAAAGAAAGAAAGAAAGAAAGAAAGAAAGAAAGAAAGAAAGAAAGAAAGAAAAAGAAAGAGAAAGAAAGAAAGAAAGAAAGAAAGAAAGAAAGAAAGAAAGAAAGAAAGAAAGAAAGAAAGAAAGAAAGAAAGAAAGAAAGAAAGAAAGAAAGAAAGAAAGAGGAAGGAAGGAAGGAAGGAAGGAAGGAAGGAAGGAAGGAAGGAAAAAACCCCAAATATTTAGCACACTTTCATCTTAAAAGATGAAAAATCAGTTAACTGTTCCTTTTAATCCCTTCCCCACTTCTCCTGCCTCAGCAAAGCTTCTAGAAGAAGCCTCCCCTTGCAACTCAGTGTTTCCATTTCTACTTAACCCTCAACCTTCCGAATTCTGACTCATCCCTCCTTAACTTTACCGTTTCTGTTCTTGCTAAGAGCATCAGTGGCTTCATGGTGCCTATGGCCCTTTCAATGTCTTCTTAACGCACACGGTTAACCCCAATGTCCTCTCCTTGTCTGGCTCCCAGTCAGCACCTTCCTGTTGTAATTCCTCATTGTTAAAAACTGAGGTGATTAAAGACTAACTCTCACCACTATCCTGAGCTTTCACCCCTTCTTACATGGTTGAGTTTCTCAGCTAGTCTGAATTCCTCTCACGCGATGGGAAGATGAAGCCCCTCCCTCCCATGAGATGGCATTTGCCCTTGTTACACCTCTGATGTCTTGGGAAGAGGAGGACAAGACTGAATTAAGGTCCACGATAGAGATGCTTCTTAGAGCCCACACGGCTCAAACACGGTCGCGGCATCCTGCATTTCCTTGCCTTTCACCTCACACACCTGATTCATCCTGATATATCAGAGCTATTCGAATGAATACAATGGTTCCAACTTCTCATTAAACTCTTCAGTGATTCCACAACATAGAAAGAATAAGTTCCTTAAAGAAAATTACCCAGTATCCTTTATGTAGTGCTTTCTGTGTTTTCAAGGTCTGTTGTGATAACCATCGTCTTTTTATTTAGTCTGTGTTCATTCAATGCTAGACTTGATTTTTGCATAAAATAGACCTTGTTGTGCTTTTTCCCGCTTCTTACCAGCTCTCTGATCCTTTGTCTTCTAGCCCAACTATTCTTTCAAAGGTTCATTGCTCAGTTAAGCATCTCCTTTTGAAGCAAGGTGCCAGGCCTACCCTCTGTCATGGCTGTTTCTTGTGGTTACATCTCCAGACATGTTCCTGTAGTGTCATATTTTCTTTCTTAGACTCTGTCTCCTACTGTGTGGTGAACGCCTTAGGACAGACCCTATGCTGGCGCATTATCAACTTAACTATCATATGCATTTCCAAAATAACAGTGACAGCATCAAAACCTTGTTCTTGTAGGCCTTATAGTCAAGTTCAAACGGATAATTAACGTGCAGATAATTTTTTTACAAAACAGATAATTTAAAACACTCATACAGGGACTGGAGCAATGGCTCAGCAGTTAAGATCACTGGTTGCACCTGCAGAGGACCGGGTTTGGCTCCCAGCACCCACATGGCAGGCACCAACCATCCATAACTCCAGTTCCAGGGGATCTGATGGCCTCCTCTGACCTCCATGGGCATTACATAACACAGGTGTAGTTATATACATGCAGGCAATATACTCATACACATAAAATAAAATTAATAAATAAAACATTTTAAAACATACAAATACCCCAAAGGAAGTGAACAGGACCACATGGCAGGTAAAGTGAAGGATCCCATGTGCAGTTGGGGTGGAAAAAAATGGCCATGAGTATTTAATCTTTATTCATCTACATTAAGAACAGTGCTGGGTATATGTTCCTTATTCAAATACACATTTCTTGCATAAGCTAATTGGGAAGGACTTGCTTGGCAACAACGGTAATTTTTAGTATGGTATATTTATTAATGGCACCCGCTGACTGCTATTAGAATACACATGTCAATATCTATATTCAGTACTGATAAGTAATGTTGACATCCTCAATAAAAGGCATTACACCACATAATCAGAAAACAAACGGGGGCTCGACACACAGATGTTGTATAGTGAAACTTGCATAACTTTAGGTAGAAATCCTGTGAGAAATAATGCTGTGGAAAATTGTGTCTTAATAGTCTACTCTGTGACCCAATTTTACATTCTTAAAATAAACTTCTTGGGTTAGAGAAATCTCTTATTGAAGTCAATACATATATGCAATAGAGTTGAAGAAAGATACAATGTTTCAAAATGTCATTTTTCTAGATCAAAGGAAATACCCATTAAGGTCAGTGTCATGATCTAACCTGGATGGGAAAGTGGGGGTCAGGAATTTCTTGAGGGGTAAGCTAATTCTTTACCAGAAGCCTGGTTTATTACTGTTTATAGATACTGAAAAACATGGGTTAAGTTTTTTTGTTCATTTTGTTGGTTTTTTAATTTTGGGGGGGTTATTTATTTAATTTTTGTGTATGATTTTGCCTGCTTGTATGTAACTGCACCATGTGTGTGCAGAGCCACATAGACCAGAAGAGGGTCGTCAGAGCCCCTGGCACTGAAGTTCCAAACAGTTGTTAGCCACCATGTGGGTGCTTGAAGTTAAATCTGGATCATCTGAAAGAGCAGTCAGTGCTCTTAATCACTGAGCCATCTTTATAGCCCCTTGTTTTTTAAAATTTTTTGAGATAGGGATTTCTTATAGTTTCCACTGGACTTGAAATTGCTACATAGTAGCCCAGGCTGTCCTTGATCTCCTAATTGCCTACACCCCGAGTGCTGTGATTGGAGGCAAGCACCACCATGCCTGTTTGGATTAAATTCTAAAATAACTTTGTGTAATGGTATTCTTGTTAGGATTAGTATTATCATTATTCATAAATTTATCTTAAGTTGTTATTGAGAACTGTAACAGCTGCTGTGGTTAATTCTTTACACATATTATAGTGAGTGGCTACAATAAGCAAGACTGATTTCCAGTTTCACAGATGAGAAAACAAGCTTAGGAATTTGAAAACCTCGTCTAAACCAAACAGCTAATTCTCTCTACCACATTCTTCATTCTTTGGTCTTCGTAAAACTTCAGATGATGTGGGGCTGGCGAGATGGCTCAGCAGTTAAGAGCACTGGCTGTTCTTGCAGAACCTGGGTTTGCTTTTCACCCACATGGTTAAGCACCTACATGGTAGTTAACAACCATCCAGTTCCAGTAACTCCAGTCCCAGGGGGATCTGATGCCCCCTTCTGACCTCCTCAGGTACTACACAACATGGGTGTGCTTACACACATGCAGGCGATACACTCATGCAGATAAAATAAAAATAATAAATAAAATATGTTTTGCAATTTCAGACAATCAACTATAATAACTTATATTCACAGATTGTTATTCCTGTTTCATTGTTCCCTGCCAGGGACACAGTAGGCCTCCAAAATGGCAGTTATTTATTATTTGTTGATAAACATTCATGGATGGTGCAATTCCCCTATCAGCAATCCAAAGGTGTTTACTTACCTAAAGGCCCGGATGGTGGTGAGTCCTTCAGCTGTTTCTGAAAAGTGGCAAAGCAGAGGGAGTTGGGTGCTGTCATCAAGTTCTTGGAGGTCCCTAGGACAGAGCGAAAGGCAAAAATATGGGTGACTTGCCTCCAGGTTCGGAGGCCACCACTCAGCTCTGCCTATTTCACTGAAGTCCTCATCATGCTAAAAGTTTGGTCTAAGTGTTACCTGTACAAATAGAAAACCACCTATCTCCAAGGTGTACGTTAACTGCTCATGCTGTGTCCTGTAGCAGTGAACTTTAGCTATGACATAAGACTGTTTTGTAGACATGTTACCTGTCTCCTGGACCCTGTAATCCTCACACATCCATCTTTTCCTTCCTCATACTATAAGTTGCTGAAGTTTTTGTTAATTGAGTGCTAGAGTAAAGAAGTTACCACGACAAAATATAATGAAATAACCTTGATTGGAATGGGCGTGAAAGTGGGAGATAATTCTGTAAACGATATGGTCTTGTTATTGTTATTATCCTGGGGGGGATTTTATTTTTTTGAGACCCAAGCAGGCCTTGAACTCACTATGTAGCCAAGGATGACCTTGAACTGATTTCCTGCTTCTACCTGCCAAGTGCTGGGGCGACAGGCTTGTGGCCAGCTCAAGGATACGGCCTTATAAGTGCGGCACTGGACTGTAGCGGGCTCATAACAGACTGAGAAAGGTGTCACTGAAGAGCAAAAGCGAAATGACCAGAGCTGTGCCTAGCCAAAAATATAAGGAACAGAGAAAGGGTGGTTGAGAGGGGAGGGATTGTTGGATAGTCCGTGAAAGAGTCCATCACTAAGATGCTAAGTAATTTAAAAGGACGGCATGCTGATGGTGAGTTGGCTAGAAGTGGCCTTGTAAGCTACAGGGATGAACCAGCTCTGCTTAAGGTCAAACATAATTTGGCTGTTTCAAGAAGAGCAAACTTAGGATAAAAGTACAACAGTGCTATTTAGCAGCGTTGGGGGACAGAGAGGAAGAGATTCAGAGGAAGAGATTTGATCGTTTGCATAAATCCTGGCCACAGTGAATTGAATCCATCCCTTCATGGAACTTCTGTTGACTGCTTCCCCTAAAGAACTGTATGTCTATATTTGTATATGCATACACATGTGTACATATCTTCATAAACTATTCAGTAAGTAGAAATACCTTAATCTGACCCTTATCACAAAGATGTGGACTCATGACTTCAAATTTTTAAAAATTTACTTAAGAACAGGATCTCACTCTATAGCCCAGGCTAGCCTCAAACTTGAAATGATGCTCCTACCTCAGCCTTGCTAGAGCTAGGACAAGTGGCCTGCACCACCACACCCGGTTCAGCATCTTTTTTTAAGCCATAGAAGCTTGTATTTCTAGAAGACGGGCTAAGAGCTGAACCAATTGTTTGAAAGAATTTCTCATTTTCCTGTTCTTTTCTGCCCCTTCTTGAGGTCTTGGGGGTTGAGATGGACTTGCTCATTTCACAAATGACAAACGTCAGGAGGGGAAGACAGAGGGGAGATGGGGTAAGTTGAAGGAATGTGAAGTCTCTTGTTTTTTAAACATAAAACACATGGCTGTTGGTGCAGCTGAAGCCAGCCACAGATGGTCACTACATTGAGGTCAGTGCTGAAAAGAACATCCAACAGGAACAGTCTTTGTTTACAGGGCTGTCATTTTTGATCTTGTGCGCTTGTAAGAAATACACAAGCAACCAAACACCCATTAGACCTGGGACTTCAGAGGTCCAAACGTCATGTTCTTTCCCCACTTCAGTTCCCTTTGATGTATACAAAAATAGTCTGCTGTAGGGCTTGAGCTTTTCCCTGTGGGTGAGCCCCAGAGACATCCAAAAGAACCCTTGTGCCTGTGAGATTTTATATATGAGTTCATCTCCCTGACTTCAAATGAGAATAGCCAGACTAGAACAGTTGCTAAATCTGTTATCAACATTAATCCCTTAAAAATAACCATCAGCTCTATTAAAGTCGCTATTAATGTGAACAGATCACGTGGGCTGGTCTTTATGAACAACACTCACCATTTACACTTGTAGTGGAATGGGAATATTTGCCTAAGCTTTGCACCCAGTTTATCTCGATAAATGGCAAAAGTAGGCTCAAATGAGTTATGTGTTTGCAGTAAGATACAAATGTCTGAGGACAGTGTGAGCACTGACAGTCAAGGCTGACCGCAGAACAGACAACAGCCACGAGAGAAGTCAGGCCTCTTTGCTCACAGCATCAGACAAAAAGAAGAAACAAGAACCTGAACGTGATGTCAGGTTCTTCCTTTTGGTCTGAATTTGCTACAGGAAGGAAGGAGGGAAGAAAGGAGGGAAGGAGGGAGGGAGGGAGGGAGAGAGGTGAAGGACACAGAGAGAGGAAAGGCAGAAGGAGGGAGGGAAGGATGGAAGGAAGGAAGGAAGGAAGGAAGGAAGGGAGGAAGAAGGAAGGATAAAAAAACAAATTAATACATATTTTCAACATGTGAATGACACTAACTGAACTCCAGGAGAAAAATCTTTAAAATTATGCAAGCTACATGTGTTCAGAGGACCCCCCGAAGCCCGTCCCTTTTCTTCTCCTCTGCCCGGACCTGCCTTCATCTTCTCCATCATCTGAAATGTTTTCAGTTTTCTAACTAAACTCAGTTTCTGCCTTTCACTCTTGCTTAATCCACACATTATAAACACTTTACATATATTTCATCTTAACAGAGACGGGTTTCTTTGAGAACAGGTTTTTGTTATCTACATGGCTTTATACAGTTATAGCAGTATAATGCATGTTTACTGAGTGTTGAAATAAACAGGTCCTTGCAATGTCAAAGCACAGTTCTACACACGGGAGAGCTCCAAACTTAGACTGGAGAGTAAAGTGGCTGATACTATAGTTCATTAATCTTTCAACTTCATAGGAAACCATAAATCCTATTGTAATAGAAAAATCTAAAGTTCACGGCTATCTTTATTTATTTGTCTGGGTTGTCAAGTGTTTGGAAAATGATGCAAACCAAAATTTTCAGGTCTCTTAAAATGATGGCACTCCTGTCAGGAATTCAAAATTATCTTACTTCATGGTCATCAGTGATTTACCTCTTCAATTTTTTTCACATCTTCTAATATTCCAGACCCTGTATTTAAAGGGTTTTATTATTTTTAACCCTTTTCCTACTTTGGAATATAATGGTTCTAAATTGCTTACTTTTTATGACTATGTTTGATTTATGTCACTGTTACATTCAGCAGGAAAACCAAAGAAAGAAAGGCCTGGCAAAGGCTACAGAAAAAGAAGTCAATAGACAAATTATTGACAAGCTAAGGACATGTTAACATATGTGCAGGGCTAGAAAGGACCAGACAACCAATTATAGAAAGAATTATAATAGATTTCCAACCGAAACATAAGTCTTTGGTGGGCTATGAGCTAGTTGCATTTCTAAATTATCCAACTTAGTTTGAAAAAAATATACCACAGCAAATACAGTTTTTAGTAAATCAAATCTACAGGCTTTCAGAAATGAGGACGCCACTTTACGTACTTAGAGGCAACTCGGAAGTATTTCTGGATAAAGTAGAAGGCGACTCCCAGGGGCACGAGAGCAACGAGGAACACGGGTGTGGCATAGGAGATCATGCCAATGGCAGACAGGCACAGCAGGGTGGAGCGTGTCAAGGATTCCAAGGTTGGAGGGATGTGCTATGGAGGAGACGATTTGAAAGACAATGTATTCAGCTTACAAGAAATATCAGTGACAGTGATAAAAAAAATACTAATTTTTATATTAATGTTGAGTTACACAGATAGAAAAGTAGTCTACAGACAGAGTGGTTGTACAGGATTCTTCCCATAGTTTGGTGGCTCTGTCTATTTATCTTGGATATTTTATATAAATGACATTACACTAGAAATCTTATTCACCCATGTGCTTGTTTGATAGCACTAGATTGGACTGTATACACTGTAATGCCAGTGTATACAGACATTCCTTTTTAATGGATATACAATATTAAAACAACTTTTGGGTTGTTGGCCAGGGTGACCCAAGGGACTCCCAGATTGTAACCCAGCATAGAACTGGGAAAATGAACAGCAGACCCCAATCTTATCTAAAGGAATATTGACAACTGATTGCTGATAGATGAGGAACAACTGACCCTCCTAAAACAAAGACCTCTAGATAGGCTGACTAGATTCACCAGATGGACAAGTACTGGGGAACGGCTGGGGGTGACAACATCACAGCGGACAGTAGCAGGGATAACAGAATATAAGGGCTCTAGTGGGGGGAGGGATGCTATGGAAGGGTGCATCTGGGAAGTGGGTTTACAGTTGAATAGGATGGTTTGGGATGTTCTGTGTGATATACACACACATACACACACACAAATCAACAGATTTAAAAAATGAATTATATTTGAGGAGGAAGCATAAAAATTTACATCATATTATTTAGTAGAGGTGATAAACATTACCATTGAAATCTACCCAATGACTTCATAGACACACACAGGTGCCGAGGGTCCAAGTGCAACCGATTATGACTAGTAATAATCAGATACATACAGATCATGCTCAGATGCCAAGTAGCTCAGAAAACAACTGACTGTGACTAGTAATGATTGGATATATAGAGATTAGAGATGCATGTGAAAACATCTCAGTGTTATTAGCAAAAACAATGAGTCTTTCTGTAAGAAACAATGTCTTACAGGGCTTATACTGAATTCAATATTATGTAACTTAATTCAACAACGAACCTAAAAATTTTATAGCCACTTTTGAAAGAGATGTATCTTTGCTCTGGAAACGGTTAATGAGTATGTTAAAGCTGCAATGAAATGCTTTTTCTAAAAAAGAAAAAGTGAGAGATCAAATAAGAAAAAAAACCACAAAAAAACAAAAAACTTACCTATGAAAATCACCATCTGCTGCATAAAGAAACCTGTCTGGTGAGTGGGGAGGTGCAGGTGGGGGAGGGGATCTAAACACCATCAAATTATATTTTATGACAAATCACAAAAAATCACTTAAAATTCTGTACATCTTTGAAATCATAAAAATCATAACTATTCCTCTACTATAAAACAGGTAAATTATTTCTGTAATTGCTGTGTCCTTTGACTATTTGTGACTCAATTTTTTTATGTCGCCTTATTAAATTCGGATGAGTTTATATATCTATCTTTTTTATATTTTATTTATTATTTTTATTTTACGTGTATGAGTGTATTGCCTGCATGTATGTGAGTGCACCTGTGTCGTGCAATGTCTGGGAGGTCAGAAGAGGGCTTTGGATTCCCCTGCAACTTGACTTAAGGATGGTTCGCAGCTGCCATGTGGGTGCTGGGAATCAAACCCTGGTCCTCTGCAA
>NW_008354345.1:1663070-1695653 GCF_000622305.1 Nannospalax galili
TTTTTGAGACAGGGTCTCCCTGTAGTCCCAGCTGACCTGGAACTCACTATGTAGACCAGGCTGACCTTGAACTCATAGCGATCTACCTGCTTCTGCCTCCCAAGTGTTGGGACTACAGGCATGTACCACCACGGCCAGCCTTTCAATGTCTTTTACTTTTTAAAAAATTAATGATTTTCTAATAAGTTCAAGACGCCACATTTATCTTGTGTTAAATTTCTATATGGACTAATTTATATGTACATGCATGCATGCAGGTGTGAGAGCCCCTGGGAGCATGCATGTGTGGAAACCAGAAATCAACTTTGGGCATCTTACTCTATTACTCCCCACCTTAATTTTTATTCGTTATTTTTATTTTTTAAAGGTGTATCAGTGTATTGCCTGCATGCATGTAATTGCATCTGAGTCATACAATGCCTTCGGAGGTCAGAAGAGGGCACTGAATCCCCTGGGACTGGAGTTACAGATGGTTGTTAGCTGTCATGTGGGTACTGGGAACCAAACCGGGGTCCTCTGCAAGAGCAGCCAGTGCTTTTAACCACTGAGCCATCTCTCCAGCTCCTCTCCACATTATTTTTTGTGCCAGGATCTCTCAATGAACCCAGAACTTTCCATTTCAGCTCTACTGGCTGACCAGCAAATCCCTGGCATCTACCTGTCCCTCCCATGCCACCCACCATGCTGAGGTTATAGATACATGCCCTGCACCTGCCTTTTACGTGGTAGGTGCTGGAAATCTGTACTCAGGTCCCCCTGCTTGTGTAGCAAGCACCTTGCCCACTGAGCCAGCTCCCCATCCCTGGGCTTTTAAATGTCCATTTTGTTCCTTTCATCTCTGTATCTTCTAGAAAAAATGGGATGCTTTAATTGTTTTTCCTTGAGACAGGGTCTTACTATGTAGCCCTGGATGGCCTGAACTCACTATGTCGATCAAGCTGAGCCAAGAGAGCCACCTGCCTCTGCCTCCTGAGTGCTGGGATTAAAGGCGAGCACAACCATACCCGGTGAATGCTTTACTTTGTTGTATTTTCTTGATAATTGACAAGGAAATTTTCTTTATAATACACACACAAGATTTTTATGACTTCTGAGATTGATCTTCTATAAAGTATCATTATTTCTGTTTTTATAACTTTTGTTAGTATAATGACACTTGTTTTTCACAAAAATTTGTAACTGGCATAGAGGAAGTTGCCAATTTTCATATGAAATATCTTGACATATCTTTTTGTTTCTTTATCTTGCTAATTGTTTTGCATTTTCTAGGAAACTACTTTATCGTCTTATAAACAACTGTTTGACCTCTTTTTTTCTATGAATATTTCTTCAGAGATGTTTTAGGTGCAGGGTAACAATACCAATGCCAGAAACCATGAGAATCTCCTGGCTTGCTTTCTGTCAGTTGTATGTATCAGGTTTTCTTTTTCCAAATTGAGGCTAAGTTGTATATTCCTAATATAACTCTGGAGCTCCAGAAAAGGTGGGGGTTGGATTTGCCAGGTTCCTTTGTCAACCGCTCTAGGGTTCTGCTCTTGAAGGGATTTGTATTTAGAGTATGGTGTCTTTAATTTCGGGATAAATTTGTAGAGATCAAAGGATCTTAAACTAAAGTGGGCATTTTTAGAATACTTTCTAAAATATCACATTGTCTAAAGCTTCAAGATCAACTAGTCATGCAAGGTGGCGCATGCCTAGAGTCCCAGGACTTTGGAAGTGGAAGCAGGAGGATCAGAAGCTCAGGGCCAGCCTGGGTGATACAAAAACATGTCTCAAAAACAAACAAAAGTCCAGTCTATTAAAACTAAAAGACTGCTTGGCATCATCACCTCTGGGAGAAACTCTGGATGGTTATTGAATCTTCAAGAACTTTATATTGCAAGTTGGCCGAGAACATTCATCCAAATCGTTCTCTTTTATTACAAAGCCTTAAATGTTGGTTCACACTTTCCTTCATCTCTTTATTTCATGCTGATCCTTCAGCATCCTCTTCTTTGTGCACAAATTAGTTGGAATTAAAGTTCTTTTAAGATTTTACTCTAGGGGCAGAGGAGATAGCTCAGTAAAGTGTTTGTCAAACCAGCGTGAGGACCCGAGTTTGCATGTCCAGCCTTCAGGTAGGTGTGCCCATAATCACAGTGCTGGAGGTAGGGGGTTGGCAACAAGGATTCCTGGAGGTCACTGGTCGGCCAGCTTAGCCAATTGGTGAGCTCCAGGTTACGTGAAAGACCCCCCCCCCCAAATAAGGTGGAGGATGACTGGGGATGACGCCCATGCCAACCTCTAGTCTCTGCATGCATGTGTACATAAGTGAACATGCAGATACATGCACAAGTGCATACACTCACATGAGCACCTACATATACCACAGAAATACACTCATAAACACACACACACACACACACACACACACGACAACAGGGATAACAATTTTGTTCTAAAATTCATTTTTGGGTTTGGATATGCAGGCAAATAGGCCCTAATTTAAATTTTAGTAATTTGCTGCCATCAAGAGCCATCTTGCTTTATCTTGAAATGCCATTTAGCACTGAGAAATTCATGCTGGAACTTGGATGCAACTCAGATACTCACCTGGTCGATGATATTAGTATCAGCGGAAAAGCGGTTGAGAATCAATCCCAGGGGTGTGGTATCAAAGAACCTAAGCGAAAACAGGTCAAAGGTGATGATGATACAGACAAAGTGGGCCGCGAGCATTGCTAGGGACAGCTGGAGTCGTGAAAATGAGAATATCATCTTATTTATTTGGTCAATGACTAAAACTCTTTTAAAATTTCACATTTCATTTCCATTTTAAAAATGCATGTTCTTCATAGCCAAGACCGCACGGCTGGAGTGCTCACAGACCCTAGGGAGAACCCATTTTTTTCACTTTCCTGGACCAAAGTCGTTTCTTACTATATTCTGAACACATATTCTTATATTTACAGACAAGTCTACCTCTCACCACCCATCAAAGAAGCTTCTTTTTGTAACACATGGAGACTATTACAAAGTTCTGCAACTGGTCAAATGCAGAGAATATGTGACTGTGAGACACCCAACTCCTAGTGATACATCTGCGATGCAATTTTTAAGGTTCAGGGATCACTGAGGAAGAAGGACCAAAAGACTGTAAGAGCCAGAGGGACAAGATGCCTGCTACTGTTTAATGAATTCTAGACACAGTAGGGAAAATGAACCAATGAATCTCCACAGTGTGTGTGGTGGTTTAAAGGAGACGGCCCCTCCATAGGCTCCAAGTATTTGGACATTTGGTCCCAGTGCACAGTGCTGTTTGGGGAGGGTTGTGGAACCATTAGTAGTTGTGGCCATGTCAGAGGAAGCACATCACTGGGGGGGGGGTGTGTGAGAGTTCAAAGGTTCATCCCACTTCCAGGTTTTCTCTCTCTCTCTCTCTCTCTCTCTCTCTCTCTCTCTCTCTCTCTCTCCTTCCTGTGCCTGCTTGAAGATGTGAGTGTTCAGCTTTCTGCCCTGGCTTCCTCCTACCACATCTCCTCACCATGACGGACTCCTACCCCTTTGGAACTATAAGCCAAATAAACTTTCTTCTCTAAGTTGCCTTGACCGTGGTATTTTACCTCAGCAATAGAAAAGCAACTAATTCAGTCTGGTAGACTAACAAAATCCCCATAATGACAAAGCCAAGGTGCATAGGGGAAATTTCACCAGGTCCCACCTCAAGATGAAGAGCTACAGGCAGTCAATGGATGCTGAGGGATGGCGAATCAGTTTTCTCCAGGGACGAGCTCCCTGAGAGGTTAAATGGACTCATTGCAGTATGTGTATATGTATATAAACATATGAATGTGTATGTAACAATAATCAAAGAAGGAGGATAAGAAGGTGAGGAGGGGCAGGGAACAAGGGAGGAACTGGACAGTGCATTGGTCACTCTTCCGTTGCTGAGATAGACACACTGATGAGCAATTTATAGAAGGAAGAGTTCATTTGAGCTTACAGTTCCAGGGGAATTACAGTCTGTCATGGCAGGGAGGCCTGGTGGCTAGAGGTGGCTGGAGCAGAAGCTAAGCTCTCACATCATCACCCACAGGCACAGGAAGCAAGAGAGTGACTGGAGATCTGGCAAGGCTTAAGAATGCTCTAAGCCCACCCCCAGTGACATGCTTCCTCCAGGACAGCCATACCTAAGACCTCCCAAAACAGCGCCACCTACTGGGGACAAAATGTCCAAATACTCAGAGCCTATGGGGGACATTTTGATTCAGACCATCACAGACAGGGACTGTGAGAGATGGAAATAATGCAGATACCATATGCATACAAAATTACCAACAATAAAAATAGATTTTTAAAAATAAATAAATAAAAATAAAAGGCATGCTTTTATTATTTCATGTGCAGTGACAAAAAATAACTATGTGTTTTTTTTACCTTATTGGCCCAAGAATTATCTTATTGAGAAGATTATGGTGGAGATTCTTGGCAGCTGTGAGACCCATCCATTCTACAGTCAGAGACGTGACCAGGCAAAGGAAAATTCCAGCTCCACAGAGGATGCTAAACCCGGCCACATAGAAAGTCTAAGAAGAAGCAGCAGGAAGAGTTCATGGGAGAGCGGAGTCAGGAGGATGGCTGGCTTCCTTCTCTTGCATGCATTCAGACAGTGGAAGGAGTGCAGTTTGGGGAGACCCTCTACAGTATCCCCATCATTGCAGCCCCACAGGCCAAGCCCCCACTTGCTTCTCCTCAGGGTTTCCCTAAAGGCTGTAGAACCTATCTATTTCTGAGGTTGGCACACTCCTTGTTTTCTACATTAAGTTCATTCTGTCGATGATCACAGAAGGACCACCTTCTATACTAATACAGAATCAAAAATCATCTAACAACAAAATTTTCTTTACTCACATAACAATACACACAACGCATGCAGAGACACCTTGAATCCATATCCAAGCATTTTCTTTAAATGCTTCTTAATAAAAATTGTAAAAACAGGGTTAGAGAGATGACTCAGCGGTTAAAAGCACTTGTTGCTCTTTCAGAGGATCCAGATTCAGTTCCCAGCACCACATAAAGATGGCTGATAATGGCTTGTAACTTCTGATCCAGGGGATCTGGTGCCCTCTTCTGATATCTTTGGGAAACTGCACTCATGTGTACATAGCCCCACACAGATACACACATACACATAAATTTTTTAAAAATCTTTTAAAAAACTTTAAAAACAAGAGATGCCATGGTCTAACATTACTGGCAGTTTATTCTATTCTGGATGTTAGCTGTGTAGACCAGTGAGTCACCCTGTTCACCTCATTCCCTGAGGTCATTGTCCCTGGTCAGCTTAGTCTCCCTGTTCACTTCCTTATTTCCTGAGGACATTGTACCTGGTAAGCTTAGTCACCCCGTTCACCTCCTTATTTCCCGAGGTCATTGTACCTGGTCAGCTTAGTCTCCCCATTCACCTCCTTATTTCCTGAGGTCATTGTACCTGGTCAGCTTTTCCAGTGTTGTTTATATTGTACTCTGATGTCCACGTAGCCAGCCAGTAGTCTATAGCCACAATCACTGAGTGCTTTAAAAGCTTGGAGAAGATCATCAGGAAGAGCAGGAAGAACCCCCCAGATGTGAGATACCACCAGCAGGTTTTCCAGGGCATCTTGGTCCTCAGCCTCATCACAGTTGACATGTTGTCATCATCATCTTCCTCCTCTTCTTCCTCTATATTTTTGCACACACAAAAAAATTGCTTAATCTTCAGGTGAACACCAGAAAGACTTTTTATTTCCCCATAAAAACACAAAACTCCATTTAACTTTCTAGACGTGTATTAGTTTTGGAATTTTAAATACTTAAAGGAGGGCAAACTTCAATTTTTTTTAAATAGTGAAAAATTTTCAGTCATGGTGACATGATTCCAAAATCCCAGTACTTGGAAGGTACAGGCAAGAGGATCAGGAGGTCAAGGCTAACCTAGGCTACAGGCTACATAAGGAGCTTAAGGAAAGCCTAGGCTACATTCAATCCTTTCTGAAAGGAAGGAAGGGAAGAGGAAAGGAAGGGAGGGAGGTGAAAATGAACGGATGGATGGATGGATGGATGGATGGATGGATGGATGGATGGATGACAGCTAGATGGATGGAAGATAGACAGGAGATGGATGGATAAGGGATGGATGGGGATTAATGGATGGAGGATTGATGGGGTGGATGCATGAATGGATAGATGAGTGGATGGATGGATGGATGGACGGATGGATTGATGAATAACGGATGGACGGATGGACGGATGGATGGGTGGATGGATGGATGGATGGATGGATGGATGAACGGGTGGATGGATGGATGAATGGGTGGATGGATGGATGGATGGGTGGATGGATGGATGGGTGGATGGATGGATGGATGGATGGATGAACGGATGGATGGATGGATGGGTGGATGGATGAATGGGTGGATGGATGGATGAACGGATGGATGGATAGGTGGATGGATGGATGGATGGATAATGAACAAAGTAAAAGATCCATGTATAGATCAGATTGCTTGCTGATTTCTGGATTGTGCAAATAGTCCAGAAGCTTAAGTTACTGATGGAATTGTGTTGCCAATCAAACCATGTTCTTGGCCTGTAAACATCTATAATTCGTTGATCCATAGATTTCTTAATTTAGAAAATTGCACTGGGTTTTGAAAAGAGGCTCTGAAATATCTACACACCCTCGGCAGACTAGCCCATCATTTTTCTGTCCCATTTTAAATGTTATGGAGAAGAGGCAAAGCCAGGGACCACAGAAGTCAACAGAGCAGAGTGTGCCTCTGAAACGTTGAACCCATCTGGAGTCTCCAAGATGGGTTAGCCTATAAACACACCCCACTGCTATGACAGGGAAGCTTTTGATTTTCTGATCAGCAAAGCTTGGTGAGTCATATGGTCGAGTGACGGTGAAGTCTCCTCCTGCTCCTTCTTTACTGCTGTGCACATTATGCTTATGTTGTGTGCAATCCACTCCACCACTCTAACAGGGGCCAGCTGTGAGTTGAAAGGACAGGCAACTTGTCTTTTGTCTATGGGTTATCAGACTAGAGGGATCCAATTTGGATATGAGAGGGAGATGGTCCATCATCACTTCCTGTGTTTCAGCCGAATGCTGTAAGGACTAAGTCTTGGATGAAATCCTCTTTGGTAAGAGAGTGCTCTCTCTGTGGGCAGGACTTGAGAAGAATTGTGTGTGTGTGTGTGTGTGTGTGTGTGTGTGTGTGTGTGTGTGCGTCCTTGCAGACTGCTACCTGTCCTCCCAGTGTCCACCTTCCACCAATTGAAATTTCAAATTACTCATGCCTTCCACCTAAAGACAGCTCGTGTTCACTTTCTTGGTACCTAATCTGTCCACGTGATGAGCTGGTCAATAGTAAGTGGAAATAACACATGCCAGTTCCCCAGGGGAGAGATGCTCCCTGCCTCCCTTCCCTGCTTCCTGGTGGTTTAATAGCCATAATTCTGGGACCTGGGCCAGCAATCATCCTAGCAGGTAGTGTTTATGTAGTTAACATGCATTACTCCCTTTTCTTCTATAAAGAAAATATTGTTATTTTACACCTAAGAAGGATCGACCCAGCAAGCCCAGAGCTGAAGCAGCACATTCAGTGACTGGCTCTCTCCTGCAGCATGGGAGTCTCAAGCTGGTTGGTACAACTTTACATTTTAAAATGCATTAGAAATAAGTAGCTGACCAGCTGTCTCGACTGTTTCCTTGTGATCACCTACCCCCTCTGGCTCTTACAATCTTTCCACCTCCTCTTCCACAGTGATCCCTGAGCCTTGGGAGGCAGAGGTTTGAAGTAGGTGTCCTACTGGGGACAAGCACTCTGCGGCCTCTTGTTCTCTGCACATTGGCCAATTGCAGGGTTTTGTGTTAGTCACCATCTGCTGCATAAGGAAACTTCTCTGATGGATAGGGGAGGGGATTTAAATACCATCAAACTATAATGTGTGAAAATTTCAAAAATTCAATAAAATTATACAAAATGCATTAGAAATGGGGGGCAGAAAGGGGAGGGAGGATGAATATAATTAAGATGTATTCTATCAAATACATAAAAATTCAATAAAATATATATTGCAGAAAAGAAACAACTGGTTTAGGATTTTAGAAGTGTACTCTACTTACAGCATAAAATGCCCTCAAAATTAGGAATTAAAATATAAAATCCATCCTCTACTGGGTTCATCCCTTTATTACATGAATATTACCCAAACACGGAAGGCCTGTCACCTGCAATGTGTAGGCCGCACATTTTGCCAGTCTCTACCTTCAGATTATAATGCTGTCTACTCAGTTGTCCTGAAAGAAAGGCCATGGTAAATAAAAACTTCAGAGGAATTGAAGTCTGATGAATTTGCTCTATGGACTTTCAGAGTAGTTTATTTCACAATCTTCTTGGCAACACGTATCAAGGCGACGTAATTATTTTATGTTTTTTTCAAATGCCCAGTAAATCTTTTTTTTTTTCAGTAACTGTATTAGATGTGGAAAATTCAAATGTAACAAATGGCTCTCAAATTTCCTTATCCCTCATTTCTGTGTTGTCATAGAAACCTCATGAGAACTTACTGAATGAATCAAATGAAGGAACTTCCAAACACCATCTTTCCCATATTTCCAAAAAAAATTTTTTAAAAAGATTTAGGCATTTTTTTATTTATGTGTATATGCATGTATGAGTTTATGTGCAGCGCATGTGTGCTGGAGTCCATGAAGGCTAGAAGAGGGCATTAGATCACCTGGAGCTGGAGTTACAGATGGTTATGAACTGCCACGTGGGTACTAGGACCCGAATCCTGGCGCTCTGCAAGAGCAGCAAGTGCTCTTAACTGCTGAGCCATCCCTCCAGTCCCTGATGTTGATTTTTGAAGAATCAACATTTTATTAACTTGATATGGCCCTTTATACTAGACCTTTTCAAATTTTCTGTTTCCAGAACCCCAACATCTTTCACTCTTCTGTGACACACAGCATAAATCTAGTAAGAGACACCGAGTGGTGCCCTAACTGAAGGGGGACATAAGCCTTACCTTGACTCTTTTTCATTTTCAATATTATGTGTTTAATTCAGCTCTGCGCCCTCTGTAAAGGGGCATGACACAGTAGCGCACCAGTCACCAACATGACACAGTAGCGCACCAGTCACCAACACAACACAGTAGCGCACCAGTCAGTCACCAACATGACACAGTAGCGCACCAGTCACCAACATGACACAGTAGCGCACCAGTCACCAACATGACCCTCTCACGTCATGTCAACCTATTTGAATGTTTCAGATACAATAAGAAAGAACTACCTTCATCTTCATCTTCCATCTGAGCTTTGGCTTCTCTTGAATACATGGCTCTTCGGAGAGTTTTCCTCTCTAAAGTTGTTTGGTCAGCTTCCATGTCCTACAGAGGACATTATAGTATTACTGAAGGAACTCCCACCAGAAAACGGCTTGACTTACCCATGAATGGTACATGTGTACCAATGGTTTTATACCAGTCTCAAGGTCTCAAGGATTCTGTTCACATAGGACTCCATCACAGGAGCCACTGTGAGAACAGATGCTGGAAGTTTACACAGTGCTCAGTGCTCAGTGCTCAGAGATGTAGGCCGGTGAGAAGCCAGAAAGAGTTACAATGTGAGGGGCTAACTCTGTAGTTCCATCACCAAGACCTAATTTTTCTAACCTAGGATTCATTTCTGTTAAATACCTTCCTTTAAAAATGTTGAAGTGGGGGTCTAGTGAGATGGCTCAGCTGTTAAAGTGCTTGTCTTGCAAACACAAAGACCTGAATTCAGGTTCCCAGAACCCACATAAATATCAGGTGGGCATAGTGGCCTCCTATAATTCCAGCTTTGGAAGACAGAGGCAGAGACAGGCATGGTGGCCTCCTGTAATCCAGCTTTGGAAAATAGAGGCAGAGACTGGATCCCCAGAGCAAGCTGGCTACCAAGGCTAGCCACATCCATGAGCTCTAGGTTTGATCAAGAGAACCTGCTTCAATGAATTAAGATGACTCCTGACATCACCTTTGACCACCAACTGCAAGCACCCACATACCTACCCACCCGCACGTGTGCAAAGCATGCACGCATACCTGCACAGGACACGACACACATGTGAAAATCAAAAGAAGAAACAGTACAGAGGTTGAGCGTTGCCTCGCACCCCCCCTCCCAGGTCTTGGGAAGCTGAGGCGGGGGGAGGGTGGAGTTTGAGGAAAGAAGAAACAGTACAGAGGTTGAGCATGTTGCCTCGCACCCCCCCCTCCCAGGTCTTGGGAAGCTGAGGCGGGGGGAGGGTGGAGTTTGAGGCCAGCTACAGTTTCATAGGAAAACTGCACTTCGGAAAATAAACAGAATTGTATACAGTTTGGGGTGGGCAAAACTGCTATCAGGCATCCATTATTACAACAAATGATTAAATCAGCATGAATTTCTTAACATCTCATTGAAGGAGATACATAAACACAAAGGGTAACAAGCTCGGGAGGAAAGGAGTCATGTAGAACAAGGGACCTTTGGTACCTCACAGGTTTAGACCACCCCATAGGTAAAACTCTCGGTGCCAAAATCAAACTGCTGTATATGAAGAGTCGATGTGGGCTGGTCCTCTGGCCAGGATACAAAGGGGAAAGCTGTTTTCTTTATCCATCACCAGCCTCAGAACCTTAGCAGCATGATTAGGTATTATAGAGTTTGTTAGACCTGGTCCTTGCAGTCAGTCTGGAACACTATCACCCTGATTCTATAAGGGAATGTTCCAGACACCTGGACAGAGAGACTTCAAAGTCTATGGTAAATCGCAGGCCCTCTGGGGGCTCAGGAAATTTAACAGAAAAGAATAATGATAAACACACAGTTTGATGATTACACCAATAATCAAATGAACTTTGAGTGATCAGTCACTAAGTATTGCGTTTGGTTTGGTTTGGTCTTGTAGCGTGTATGTGGAAAGCTCTCCATTCTAGAAGGTTCCATTTCCATTCTTTCTGGATTTGTGATTAAAATAGTCACAGCAATCCTCAGACTATCAATAACTCTGAACAACATTTTTACAGTGACAGCTTTACACTAGCCACTGATGTTACCTAATGATGTAAAAACTAGCATGTGTCTATGGGACTAAATAAAACATGAATAAAGTTCCCTCTCCCTCCCAAATCATAAAATGGAATGCAGCAAATCTCAACATGGAAAAGTAGATTTAGTCTTGGGATAGCTCCTGTAAATTATATGTGAGTTTAACATTTATCCTAGTTAAAAAACCCACAGCCCCCCACAAAACAAAACAAAACAAAAAAATCATAGAAACTTGGAGCTAGAGAGATGGCTCAGTGATTAAGAGCACTTGCTGCCTCTCTACAGAACCCAAGTTTGGTTCCCAGCACCCACATTGGGCAGCTTACAACCATCTGTAACTCTAGCTTCAGGGAATCCAACACCCTTTTGTGAGCTCTGTGTGATCCTGCACTCACTTGCACATAGTCATATGCACACATACACACACACATACACACACACACACTCATAATTTAAAATAAAAATAAATCTTAAAAAACAAAACTTAAAGCAACTTTTCTTCAAAATAAATGCTCCTATTAAAGTCATTATTCAAGTTGCATTGGTGTTTGCATTATAAATACAAATTTAGTTTCATTTATCCAATAAATATTTCCTGGGCCTCGCTGAGGTGTGCGAAGGGAAACAGGAAGTCAGGATCATCAGATGATATTCACTTATTTTGCTCAATAACATTATGAAAATAGTAGTTGAGGCTGGAAGCTACATTTTTATGTAATATTTAAATCAGTCAAATGTGATCTTTGTTACAGGTTTCATCGTTATCTTTTAAAAACTTTATTTATTTACTATTTTATGAATATGAGTGTTTGCCTGAATGTATCTAAGTGCATGCAAGAAGAGGGCATCAGCTGTCCTGGCACTGTAGTTACAGACGGTTATGAGCTGCCATGTGGGTGCTGGGAACGGAACCCAGGTCTTCTGCAGGAGCAGCCCTTGTTCTTACCTGCTGAGCCAGCTCTGTGGCCCCATTGCTTCTTTTTGACATGGTCCTTCCTTCTTGCCCTGAAGCTCACACTGGGTTCTTATCCCTGAGCAGGGCTTTGACTGACGTTGTATTCATGTTCCTTCTGCAATTTTTCCCTGTGTCCTGCACACAGGCCAGGCTTTCTTGGCCTTGTACTTCTGAGCTTTGGCTGGATGGCTGTTTGGGTGGGGGGTTCCCTACAGGCCAGGGGAAGGCATCAGGCATTTCTGTCGCTCTCCAACTTTTTTAGACAGGGTCTCTCATTGAACTTGAAGTTTATCTGTTTGGCTAGGATGGTTGACCAGCAAGCCCCTGGGATCCTCCTGTCCCCACCTCCCAGCTCTGGAATTACAGACACACACTACCATGCATGGCTTATTATGAAAGCACTGGCAATCCAAACACGGGCTCTCACAATTGTACAGCAAGAATTTTACCCATACGAAGCCTTTTCCCCAGCCCTGAGTACTGCCTTCCTTCAGTAGCAATAATCTCTCTCCAGCCCTAGATGGAGATTCAAGGCAGGTGTTGGATTCAGTCTGGTTCCTCCTGGCCTCCACTTCACAACTGCGTTTACCCTGGCCCTGCCCTAGTTTGCTCCAGATCTCTCTGAGTTGATTTATACACTCTGTTATCTGTCTTTAATTATGAAGCTATGCTATCTCAGGTGATCCCTTCAGTTCTAAATACAACTTAATGGACTTTCTTCCTGGCTTGCTTAAATGATATCACTGTCACATCGAGACAAGAGCTTTGTTTTGTTTTTTTTTTCCTCCAGATCTTCTTTCTGAAGTAACCCATAAATTGTCTAACTCCTTAAGCTTACATCACATCATATTCTTTTGTCCCTGACATTTAGAGCACTGAAAAAAATGTCACTTGGAGCCATTCCCAGTACATTTATGGTCAAGTTTCCCATAGACCCATTCCTAAGTGGGCACTTGCTCACTGTACGTTGTAATATTTTCCCTGTCATCCTAATTCCAACCATCTTGTGTTCTACCTTTTTTAGGCATATATTTTAACATGTATTTTTTCCTTATGTGATCTTTGTTACAGAAAGAAGAAACACAACAGAAGTTGTGTTACTTTTTAATCTTCCTTTTCCTACAGAAACGGAGATTCTATTTTTCCTTTCCAAAATAGTACAATTTACTTTTCTAATCGATTTTTTAGAAATTAGCTGATACAACAGTTTCATTTTATAAAGCCCAGTCACAGTCAATTTACCAAATTCTGGACACATCCTAGCCCAAACGCAAAAGCAAAATTTTTCAGAGATTTTTCAAGTTCAATTTACAATTTCTTCTCTTGGACACAAGCTGTACCGAATCTGGTTTCCAACTCTGACATTACTTCATTTACTATTACTGCAATGTGGTGCAGTTACACTGGATTGGTCTCGAGTTTTAGTCCTGCTAGCACCATCTGTAGATGCTGTACAACTTTAGGAAAGTCGTCTGATGCCTCTACCCCTCAGTTTTCTCATCTGTAAAAGTGAGAAAATACTTTTTGTGCTGACTCACCATGACTTTTATGAGAACTAAGTGAGATTATGTAAGAAGGGCTTTGTGAATTCGTAAAAAAGATAAACATAAATTTTTGTTTTAATTTCTTTCTGCAAAGCTTCCTTTAGCATCATTCCGGACATGCCTGGCGACTTCGGACAGAGCAAACAGCTTTCCTTCTTTCAAGATCACCTTGGCTTTTGTCTTGCCCATGATTCTGTTTTTAGGTAATGAATGAAAAATATTATATATGATAAAAATGCAGTATAAATCAGCAAATCAGAACTAAGAAAGTCTCAAGCTTTAATTAATATTTCATCCAGCCTTTTAGATGTACTCATAATTGCAAGTGTTTTAGCTCCAAACTCAAACAGCACTTCATCTGAAAGACAGCATTGGGATAGAACAGTGCAGGGGCTGGGGAGATGCCTCAGTGGGTAGGAGTGCTTGCTGTGCAAGCAGGAAGACCTGAGTTTGAATCTCCATCACCCAAGTAAAAAGCCAGATATGGTCACACACACCTGTGACCTCAGCATTATGGAAGGCAGAGACAGGAGAATTGTTGGGGACAGCTGACCACCAGCCAAGCTCCAAGTTCACTGAGAGATCTTGTTCCAAGGAAATAAAACAGAGTGACAGAGCAGGACGCCCAAAGGACCCTGTAGTCTGCGCTTGTGTGCATGAGCGTGCACCTACATGACTTTCTGTGGTTTTCTTCATAACATTTAATATTTTGTTCATTATGATTTTTTATTATTTTTACATGTATGTGTGTATTCCTAATTGCACCCATGTCATGCAATGCCTACGGAGGACAGAAGAGGCTGCTGGATCCCCTGGAACTGGAGTTACAGACAATTGTTAGCTGCCATGTGGGTGCTGGGATTCGAACCCGGGTCTTCTGCAAGAACAGCCAGTGTTCTTAACTGCTGAGCCATCTCTCCAGCCCCTTTATTGTTTTTTATTATTTTTATTATATATATATATGTGTGTGTGTGTGTGTGTATGTGTGTGTGTGTGTGTGTTGCCTGCATGCATGTAAGTGCACCCTTGTCATGCAATGCCCATGAACGTCAGAAGAGGGCTTTGGATTACTTGGAACTGGAGTTACTAATGGTTGTTAGCCACTATGTGGGTGCTGGAAATCAAACCCAGGTCCTCTGCAGGATCAGTCAGTGTTCCTAACTGCTGAGCCATCACTCCAGCCCCAATTCTTGATGACTTTTTTTTTTTTTTTTTTGGTCTCCCTGTAGCTCCAGCTGTCCTGGAATTCACTATATAGACCAGGCTGGCCTTGAACTCACAGAAATCTGCCTGCTTCTGCCTCCCGAGTGCTGGGATCAAAGAAGTGCACCACCACGCCCAGCTCTTCATGACTTTCATGAGAACCAAGATGTAAGAAACTACTACATACACAAATACCATACCACATACCCATACTAAGTGATAAATAAATAAAACGCAGTAGATTCAAAGTAGCCTGTTCACTAATGATATGTGAAAACTCAGTTATCTGGGATTTCAGATGAGGACCCATATGAAGCATTGCACATCTAATGAAGCACAACAGTTCTTCAAAGCATTCATAGTAATTATACGGGGGCTCCAAGTTCTGAACTGGGTGCTCACCTTTTCTAATTCTTGGTCCTGTCGATTCATAAGAGTTTTCCAGTGCTCATAAAGCTCAACATCTTTGGTTTGAATGTCCTTCAAAGTCCCTTCTCTTAACACACTTCCATCTTTCATGGCTATGATCTAAAGACATCAGCAGAAATACGACAAAGTCGGAAAGTGGTCCAATGAATTAAAGCTACTTCAGAAATGATTTCTTAACACCACTGTGATACGAGTGTTATTATAAATGTCAGGAGACTCACCCAGTCAGCATGGGTCAGATACTGCAATTTGTGAGTCACAAGAACAAGTGTTCTCTTATCTTCTTTGAGAAATTTTAGAATTCCCTCCTGCATTAAGTGATCACTTAAGTGGATATCCAGGGCTGAGAAAGGGTCATCCTGAAGCAGAAGAGAGATGATCATGTCCCAAACTCCATTCCTCTAGAGAGACACATACAACCATGTATACACAGGACCTGAAGGGTAGAGGGAGGTGAACAGGTCCCATAATTCCTGTAGAGTGCTACATAAAACCATACATACGTGACAGACGGAGAGGACAGAGTGGTAGAGGAAAAAGGAAGGGGGTGGAGGGGAGTAAACAGACTCAGAGTGCGGGAGGGACAAGTACACAATGAATATATGCCACTGAAAATTCTAAGAATGATAGAAAGGGAGGGAGGGAGGGAGGGAGGGATTTCCCAAATCCAATATGTAAAAAAGCAGCAGACTCTGGACTTAAAACAACATTAACTTAAAATTGAAGCTTTTCTTTTTCTCTTTCACCTTGAAAACTATAATACTTTAAAAGTAAATAACAATATTGTAAGTAATTTGCATTCTTCTAGACTCTTAAAGTTCAGAAACCAACATTACTTAGCAACTTACAATAACAGACCAAAACAAAGAATGAAGAGATAATTGGAGTAGTTGAATTGTAGATGAATCTGAGCTTAGAGATGGTATTTCTACCACAACAGGACTCTGTTCCTTAACAAGATGTTTTCATGCAAATTTAATGCTTTGAATAAGAGCAGGTACATAATAGACACTAGATAAATGTTAATTATTGTCATTAGCTATAAAAATAACATACTTAACACTGAGCTAATGCATTTCCCTGGAAGAAGGTGTCACACACCAAGTGCTTAAGACAGACAATGCTTTAGGAAGCTGTCTTAATGGACTTTAGTGGTTCTCTTCATCCGTAAGTTCATTCCTGCAGTGTTACACAGAGTATCAAATAATACTTGTCCTTATTTGGGGGACATTTAAATGAAGAAAACTATTGGGGACTGGATGGATTGCTCAGTGGTTAAGAGCGCTTGCTGCTCTTGCAGAGGACCTGGGTGTGGTTCCCAGCACCACATTAGGCTGCTCAGGGCCACCTGTTACTCCAGGTCCAGGGGATCTGATGTTCTCATCTGGCCTCTATGGACACCAAATGTGTGGAGACGGGGAAGGAAGTCGGGAGATGGGAGTGCTGGGAGGCAATGCATGTTTTGAACGCTGCTCAGAGCACCCCACTGCTCTTTTATTTTACTTTCTTGGACCCCAATCTGGATCCACCAATTCTCAACTTCTATACTGGTCTGCTGAGTTGTACTGCGGGGATTTTTTCTCCTCTCCACCCTACAATTCCACAGATTAAACCGTCAAACCATCTTTCCTTCAGCCACATGATTTACCTTTTTAGGGAGCCATTTGTCCCTAAATGGGGGGTGGTATATTAAAAAAAAAAACAAAGCTCAGATTCTTACCAAGAAGACTATGTTGGTGTTTTGGTAAAGAGCACGAGCCACACAGATTCTCTGCCTCTGCCCCCCACTCAGGTTGATGCCCTGGAAAGGAAACACCCAGAAACACCCATTTTCACCATCAATAAAGAATCCCTAAAATGCGAATGTCACTAAACATTTTAGACATAACTAATAATTTATTACATTTTGGAAATACTGGGAAGAAAGACTGAAATTTCTCTAAAGTTTACGCTTGAAGTATATTGATATTGACAGTCTTTTTTTTTTTTTTTTAATCTTTTTGAGACAGGATCTCCCTGTAGCCCCAGCTGTCCTGGAACTCACTATGTAGACCAGGCTGGACTTGAACTCACAGAGATCCGCCCGCCTCTGCCTCCCAAGTGCTGGGACTTAAGGCTTGCACCACCATGCCCAGCTTAATAGTCTTTTTTGTGACTAACACCATTTTCTTTTCACTCTGATAGCGTTTTACTGTAGAAAAAGCATTAAAAAACAGAACTTGGTGAGCGCCAAAGATTGCAAGCAAGTCCAAAGTTTTTCCTCTTCTGAAATATATCTGTAGGTTAATTGACACATACCTGTTTTTTAAAGTTTTTTATTTCATTTTTAATTATGTATATATGCATGTGTGTCTGGGTGCATGCATACACACATGAGTGTTAGTGCCCCTGGAAACCAGAGGGCATTGGATCCTTCTGGAGCTGGGGTTATAGTTGCATATGAGCTGCTTGATGTGGATGCTGAGGATGGTACTCAGGTCCTCTGGAGAGGCAGTAAGTACTTCGAATCTCTAAGTTATCATTCTAGCTCCCAACACATATCTACTTAATTTGATATAACATTATGCTAAAAAGAATAATATATAATAATGTAACAATATAATAATAATATTGTTTCACAATGAAATAGGAATGATGATCAATAACTAATATTAAGTAGCACCTAGTATATGCCAGGTTGTCTAAATGGCTTTACGTTTCTTCTTTTATCCCACACAGCATAGATATTATTCCCATTTTATACTTGTGGAAACTGAGGCTAAAAGAAGTTAAGTTACTCCTCTTAAACAGTACATGATGCTACAATAAAAAATAATTACTGAACGGGACGTGGTGGCACACACCTTTCATTCCAGCATTCAGGAGATACAGGCAGGTAGATCTCTGTGAGATTAAGGCCAGCCTGGAGACCCTGACTCAAAAAGACCAAAATTAATTAATTAATTAATTAATTAATTAATGGAAGGAAGGAGTGAGGAAGGGAAAGAAGGAAGGAAGGAAGGAAGAAAGGAAGGAGGGAAGGAGGGAGGGAGAGAGGGAAGGAGGGAGGGAGGGAAGGAAGGAAGGAAGGAAGGAAGGAAGGAAGGAGGAAGGGAGGAAGGGAGGGAGGGAGGGAGGGAGGGAGGGAAGGAGGGAGGAAGGGAAGGAAGGAAGGAAGGAGGGAGGGAGGGTGAGTCACTAAGAAGAGGACAGATGTCCAGTAATCTCAAATAACTGCATTTGGGCAAAGTCTGACACTTCAGCCTTGGTTATTCTCAGAAGTACCACAAAGTAAAAAATGCCCACAACACCAATTTGCTGTCACAGACCATATGCACATTATTAGCCTTTTTACCTGGAACAACCTCTAACCTATGAGAGTTACAAAATGTATTAGTCTTTCATGTGATAAACATTGCAGGTCTGAACATTTTTTTCACTGGTCAGAATAACATGACATCAACATAAAGCAGGTTTGTGTAAAGATAACACTTTGACAAGAATAAACAAATGCTGGGCTGGAGAGATGGCTCAGTGGTTAACAGCACTGGATGCTCTTGCAGAGAAGCCAGGTTTGGTCCCAGCACCCACATGGTGCCTAACAACATCCATGACTCCAGTTCCAGGGGATCTGATGCCCTCTTCTGGCCTCTGTGGGTACTGCACTCACATGGTACACTTACATACATTCAGACAAAACATTCATAAACATAAAAAATAAATTTAAAAAGAATAAATAGATGTCAACAAGACTGGAAGGAACTGTTGGGAACAATCTCAGTTTCAAAAGGATTCAAGTAAGCAAAAGTACCTCTGGTCAAAGTCAGGGATGGCATTTCACATTCTCTGAGAGTTCCTAGCTCAACTGGACATGCACAGTGGTAACTCAGTGAGTACTAAGGGACAGGGGTGTCAAAGGACACCTGTCCTCCTATTTTGGTACATGTCACTAGGACAATCTGCAACTCCAACTCCTAAACTCTCAGACTTCATTACATTCCCTAAGGAATAAAGACAACCAAAAGACTTTTCTAGATCCTTGTTCATTAATTAAACTTCACATGGCTTACCCTCTCTCCAATTTCGGTTTGGTCTCCAAACGGTAATAAATCAATGTCTGGCTGAAGAGAGCAGGCATCGGTGACAGCTTTGTACCTTTGAGAGAAATGATTTTTCAGGTTTTATAAAATACAGACTTTCTGTCAAGTAGATGTGAACTTTGACCATATTCATTCCCTCCATCCCGCCCTTCCTCACCCCTGCCCCATCTCCGTTAATCCATTCCTCTCTTAGACTCCCTTCCATCTTCATGTCACAGAGATAGGCAAATTGTTTTACACATCCTGATCCACAAATGAGAGAGAATGCATGGTATTTGTCTCACTGAGTCTGGTTTGTTTGGTTTTAATATCTCCAGCCACATCCATTTTCTAGTAAAAAATGTAATTTCAGGCTGGGGTTGTGGACAACACAGCAGACAGTAGCAGGGACATCAGAGTATCAGGGCTCTAGTGGGGGGGAGGAAGGCTATGGGAGGGTGCTATCTGCGAAGTGGGAATAAATAAATAAATAAATGTAATTTAATTCTCCTAGATGCTGAATAAACTAATGTATATATACTATGAGTTCTTCACCCACTCATCTGGTTTTAATTTTTCTGATCACTGTTCATACCCTGTCCACAAACTTAATCCCAAGTTCAATATCTTAGACTGAAACAAAACATTTGCTGAACAACTTAGTGTAAGCCCACTGGACAAGCAAGGACACCTTTCCAGTAATCTTGCTGTAAGAAAAATGATAGTGATATGATGAAATACGTACGTTAAGTAGCCAGATCTCTGTCTGTCCACAGTATATGTCTACTTTGAAGCATTATTCTCCATGTGAAAAGTACATTGAATTTTATCTTTCCATTATAAAATTTAAAACTACCATCTTCAGCAGCAGACAGACAAAAACGCACAACAGAAATGTGCTTTGTCAAATGATGTCGGTGGATGTGGGTACCAAGCACTCTTAAAGGAAAAGTACCCAGAAAATGTAGGGATATGTTAAGAAAAAAAATTATGAGCAAAATGGAGCTTAAGGAAGTTCCAAAGATGCAGCATTTCATGGTGTCCATGAGGGAAAGAAGGGCTCATCATAGCCACGCACAGGTTGACTGGGTGTCTTGTATGATCATGCAGCTTAAAGGGAGGAAGGCGATGAGAACTGATAGTACTCAAGGTGAGCTAAGGCTGGGGCTGGAAAGCATACTAATTAAAAATATAGGGAAACACAGAACTAGAGAGATGCTAGGGAAATTAGCAACACTTATTTATTGTTTGTATGTACACGTGTGTGTGTATTCATGTGTATGCAGGTATATGTATGTACTTGTACATGGGTTTGCATGTTTGTGTGTGTGTGTGTGTGTGTGTGTGTGTGTGCAGGTGCAGGTGTCATCTGGAGGTCAGTAGACAACCACAGGTGTCATTCCTCAGGCGTGGTCCACTTTATTTTTTTGAGACAGAGTCTCTCATTGGTCTGGAACTCACCAAGTACATGAAGGCTGACTGGCCAGCAACCTCAGAGATCATCCTGTCTCCAGCCCCAGAATTACAGTGCTAGCCACAACACACAGTTGTGCTTACATGGGTTCTGGGGATCAAACTCAGGTCCTCATGCTTGGAAGGTACACACTCTACTGACAGCCTCTCAGCCCTCAGCTATTACTGAGTCTTAAATTATTCAAGTCAATCTTGCCTCTTCAATCTTGTCTCCTCAAGTTTGCCCATTCTTGTCCTAGAATGTTTTCCCCAACCATCCATTCCTTTACATTTCCCTGTTGCGTCCAAGTCAGAGAACACACAGCATGTCAAAGTCCTGACTCTCTCTGCCGCCTTGATATCATCAGGTCCCAAGTGATGCTGTATCTGCCTATGGACATCTAATTGGGCAGACTCTTTTTTTTCCTTTTGAGTCAGAGTTTCTCTGTAGCCCCAGCTGACCTGGAACTTGCTATATAGACCAGGCTGGCCTCCATCTCACAGAGATCCTCCTACCTCTGCCTCCTGAGTGCTAGGATTAAAGACGTGCACCACCATGCCCAGCCCAAATTTCACATCAAGTTTTCCTTATAGCCCCATTCTATTTTTATTTTCTATTTTATTTATTTATTTATTTAGACTTTTTTTTTGAGATGGGGTCTCGTGTAGCCCAGGCTGACCTCCAACTCACTATGTATCCAAGGATCTTTTAATTCCTGATCCTCCTCTTTCCATCTCTCAAGTACTTGCATTACAGGCACGCATCACCACACCCAGCCATACCTCCCTCCTACAGCTTGTAAGTCCTCCTCAGAACACCATAACTGCATCCAATTGGCTGCATCCTACCTGATCTGATTTCAACCTTCTGAAGTCCTTCTGCCTGACTTCCCAGGCCCCAGAAGACCCTAGTAACTTATGTTTTCCTGCCCAAGCTGTCTTGCTTCTGGCTTTTCTCTCCTGGCCTAATCTTAACTTTCAAGACGCCAGGTGAGTTAGGGTCCTATTGCCCAGGCTGGTAAAGCTTCCTGAAGGCACAGGTCACTTTCATGCCTTCCTGTGGAAGATGGTCAAGAGGTGGCATAGTCTAACTCCTCTTAGGCACCTGACACTTTCTTTCCCAAAGTCATCTTCTGACCAGTTAACCCTCCTGATGCAACATGCTTGGATATTTGCTTTTTTATCTGTTCCAACGTGAGTGACTCTAATCCCAGACTCACACACACATCACTTTCTTCTGTTTAGTCTTGGAGTATTAATTCTTCTCACTAAGTGCACTGGGTGGGCTGAGACCTCCAAAGAGAGCTTTTTCTTAAGAGTTGATTCAGAATACCTTAGGGACAAGGGTAGGCAGGGGTGAGCAACAAAGATAGGAAGTATCTCATGTGAATGTCCTAAAACCAGGGACCAAGCTCATAGCTTATAAGCACTTGTTACTTCAACCCTAAATTCTGTATGTGCCAAATTACCTCTGTCTGTTGAAAGGACTTCCAAAAGTAATATTTTCCTCGACTGTAGCATTTAGTAGCCAAGGCTTTTGAGCTGCATAAGCCACAGAGTACCTGTTCCTGCTGGAAAGTAGAATGGAAAGACAAACGTGGAGTTATGAAGGATTGTGCTGAGTGGGCATTTTGGTATAACTAAGGAAAATAAAAGTTGTTAAAATATTTCAGGTACAGTAGCAGAGAACTAAAGAGAAAAAGATAAAAACCACCAACTTTATTAAGAATCTATTAAATAAGCCACCAAAATTACAGGATTTTAATTTAATCAAAGAGTAATAAAAATGTCACATAACATGTAAATTTTTATTCACTTGTGCTGATGAAGTGTTTTAAGTTATAAACTAATAGATATTTTCTTTTCTAAATTGAGATTCAGAGAATATTAATAATTCACTATGTCCAGTACCACAAATGTTTTAGCTTATATTAAAAGCACCTTTTGCAATTGTGAATTTTTAGAGTCCTTTAAGAAAACATGAATTGAAACTAGAATTGCAGATGCTTAACGTTTTGAGGTCATAGATAATTTATAAATATTTCAAAATGAAGAATAATACCTAGAGGAGTCTATTTCAATATTGAAACAACACATTTAAAGTACATATTTCAAATATATTAAAATAATTTTTAAACTGACAACTTTCTCCCCTCCTGTTTCTTTGATTTTAAAATTCTACCAGATGTCTGTACATCAAACTTTGATTTGCAATCATTTGTTTGAAAATGATGTGAGCTGAAGAGCGAGAAGATGATGGAACCAGGCTGGGAAGGGAGGAGGGAAGTTTAAAAGGCAACTTCCATAGTTAGTTCATGATCTGTCAGTACCAATGAAAGAATTATGGTTAAAGGGGATCAAGGTTAAAGTGAGGAGGAATGAGCTCGGTGGTCATTTGGAAACATTACATCTTAAGAGTTTAGAGGACAGGTTGGAGTCTAGTGTGCTAGTCGATTTTTAGATAATTATATATGCAGGAAAACAGTGGTTCTCAAACTCTGACACATCTGCCTTCCCTCCCCCTTAGTCTAAGGGGGGGTTCTATGTTTTGATGATGGGGATCAAACCCAGAGCCTTTTATATTTTGAGTGGTAGTAGCACTTGGCTGCATTTCAACACTCTACTCAGAATGGATTCACAATCAGTGCATGCATTATTTCTTTGGGTTTTTGTTTTCTGAGCTCTCAAACCCTTTAGTAAGGACAATTTGAGTTTCAGCCAAGGTTGGAAGACACCTGACCATTGAGACAAAAACAGTTGCTACAATGAACAACTTTGTTTGGCAAATTTATTTTTTTTCTTTTTGGTCTGTTGAGACAGGGTATTACACTGCAGCCCAGGCCGTTCCTGAAATTCATGATACAGCACAGACTGACTTAGAACTTAAATCAATCCTCCTGCCTCAGGCTCTCCAGAACTGGTATGTGCCACCACTCCTGGCTTAGCAAATTAATCCTTTTAGCAGGTTTCAAAGGCTGTGAACCGCTGCTGTCGGGATAGCACATTTTACTAAATAACTGTACGCCACAGAATGAACAGGGGAACCAGGAGCAAGAGGTTAAAGACCAGGGGACGAAGTTATTCTTATTAAACTCGGGTAAAAATAGAAATAATACCTTCTGGTTGCTTCAAAGGAAGGCTCAGATTCATTTACACTGCAAGTATGGTAAACAGTGCTCATTAATGATAAAAAATAAGTGAGAAATGAGTGTGTGTACATATCAGGCAAGAGACAAAATAAACACTGGAAATATTTTCACATTTTATTTCAAAGACAAACCAGATAAATCATTTTCTTCTTTTATATCTTTCCCAACC
This sequence comes from Nannospalax galili, assembly GCF_000622305.1. Lineage (NCBI taxonomy): Eukaryota > Metazoa > Chordata > Mammalia > Rodentia > Spalacidae > Nannospalax > Nannospalax galili. The sequence continues at coordinate 1,687,134 of NW_008354345.1, forward strand.
AGGAAATAATTATTTAGTAAGCTTTCAAACAATAGATAGTATTGTTATCTCTCACACAACGTTTGCTTCATATAATAACTGATAGTCTAATTCCAAATCTGCTCTAATTAGCTGGGAAACTTGGACAATTTCTCTAAACTGTGGTTTCCTATGATTCTGATTTACTAACATCTCCCTACCATTGAAATTTGAATTTAATCTATTTAAATTCCTAATTACCTACCCTGAGACAAGATCAGAAGAAATACTTTTGAGATTCTAAACCTGGAAAACATATAAATCCCAGCTGTCTCCAAGCTGCAATAATGACAGATATGTGTAATAAGTCAAACTGTAACATTTGAGAATAATTAACTATGTACTGGTAAGATTCGTGTGAAAAGACCTGAAGGTCAATTCATTTTACTCAAATTCTGAAGAATTTAGGTTTGTGTGCATTCCATCATTTTAAAAGATCTGAGTTCAACAACCATAATCCTTCAGAAAAATCTACCTAAATAGATCTTACTTTACTTTGGATAGTATGCTTTTTGTAGGGAAAATTTATGTAATTACATTACTTAGTGATAGATTTGGCTTTGAATTGATAAAAATTATTTTCAGTTTTACTCATTGGTGATGACATACTCAGATGATTAGCAGAAGTGTGGAGACACAATATCAGACTGAAAAACTTCTCTCAGTAATGATTATTCTCTGATTCAGGTAATTCACAAAAACAAAGTAATAAAATATTTCATTTCCCTAAAGCTGTTTTCTATAGAATGTACTTTGGATACTAATAAATTTGACTTAATTTTTTGCTAGTAAAACTCTACCAAATGACCTAAATAATTTTATCACATCTGAGGAAAAAGAGCAAATCCATCAAAAATTATGAACTCATTTGCATATTGGCCATTCAGGTAGAACTGTCCATAAAACAATTGAATATGTTGGCCCAAGCTGGAGACATTTGGAAATCATCTACTTACTCAAGTACTGAATTTTCACTGTGTTCAATATCCCACTATGTTCAAAATTCCCACTATGTTCAATATCACTTTAAATATTTCTTGGTGCCTGGGAGATGATAACTCAGTAGGTAAAGGCACTTGCAGCCAAGGCTAATAACCTGAGTTCGAGTCCCAGAACCCAGACAGCGGAACGAGATCACCAACTCTGACCTCCACACCTGTGCTGCAGCCTGTACACACCAACCCCATACACATACACAAAATAAATAAATGTAGCAATGTTAAAATAATATGTACTTGTTGATCACCTCCTAGCCCTGAGGATCCACTCCTCTCATGCATCATTTTGTCAGAGCATGACGCAGAAGTGAGTTCTAAGATGGGTGGGGAATCTTCATGAACATGCATCTCTGCACATGTCTGTGAGAGTTTTAACGGAGGAGGGAAGATCCACCCAGAATATGGGGGCACCGTCCTGTGGTCCTATTCCCATTCAGTCCTGGACTGAAGAAGGAATTGTGTGCTAATATTCAGTGCTCTCTGCTTCCTGAGCGCAGATGTAGCGTGGCCAGCTGCGTCACCATGATGGACTTTTCTCACAAACTGTAAGTCAGAATAAACCTTTTGTGGACAAAAACTCCCAGAAAAACTGCATCTTAAAATGAAACCCTCTGCAAAGGCTGATCAACTGATTAGAACTTCAGAGTAAAAGTAACAGATGAAGATGAGAAACTAAATTAATTATATGTTTAGTCCTATATTTGCAGTTATTTGTACTCTAGGAGCTATCTTACTTCTATTTGAAATATTTAAATAAATCTATTACCTTCAATTGTGGTGTTTTTTTTTTTTTTTGGTCAGTTTGATTTCATAGCTACAATCTCATGAGGAGTGGCTAGCTCTAACTCTAGTAATGATTGATCTTCAATATTTAAATAATCATAACTCTTATCTGTGGATACTGACTTGATCTGTTTTATTTTGTTGCTATCATGCCAAACTTAGTTTGGAAAAGTAATGAAAGACATATTATAAAAGAAATTACATAACAATATAAACTTTCTTTTAACAAGATCGTTATTTTGCACAAACAAAATATTAATAATAGTGACAGAAACAAGAAATCAGACCTGTTAAAAAAACAGATTTTTATAGGCCTTGTAGGCATAACCAAATATTACTTTTTATTTTAATGATTAGAAATGGAAATGGTATTCTGCAAGGGGTTGACCATTTCCTTCTTATCAGCAAAATACAAACACAGTTTAATTATTTTGTAATAATACTGGCTAACTGTGCTATATAGAACACCCTGGATACTCATTAAATTAAGAAACATCAGTACTTAGGGTATAAAACATCATGAATGTTGTTATTAGGGATTGATGTCTTCTGTATAATTTGGATAAGAAGAATTAACCCAAATCTTTGAGTATCTCCAACTAGAGTGAATAGGGTTACAGTTACTTTGTTAAACATCTTAGCATGTTATAGGGCTTTTTAAAATATATCCTGTACTACAAAATTCAAGGAGATGAACTTTTAGAGTCACATGTACCCACTTTCTGAGAACTCAACCATGTGGATTTCAGAAATACTGGATGGTGCTCATTTCAACTACATTGACAGTTGAGTACCCCAAGTAACAACATTTTTCTCACTTTTGTTTCTTAAACCCTTTTATAGTAAGATTATCTTTAATACATTTTTATTTTATGTGTATGAGTGCATTGTCTGCATGTATGTAAGAATACCTATGTCATACAGTGCCTGTGTATGTCACAAGAGGGCTTTGGATCCTCTGGAACTGGAGATACAGGTGGTTGATGCTGTGTGGGTGCTGGGAACCAACCTCGGTCTTCTGCAAGTGCATCTAATCCTCGTAACCACTGAGCAATCTCTCCAGCCCCATATAATTAGAAGTTTTTAAATGGTTATTTCACTTGATACAATCCTAAATTATAAAATAATGCTAATTTTGGTTTGAATTAAGTTATAAATAATGATATTTCCTCTCATTAATTATGGGGGTTTTGTTATAATTTGTCTACTCAGAACCCCTACATTATTCAAAATCTTTTCATGTTTAAAATATTCAAGTGTTTCAAGTTTTATAAAAATATACATATATTTTTCTCATTATTCTATATAAGTTGGATGATGTCTAGTTTCCAAGAGACCTTTAGATCAGGAAAGTGCAAATCAGATGTTCATAGTCTATGCTACTCAGACAAGGAATGGAAACAAATTCAGCATGACTGAAAGGTGGTTATAAATGACCCATGAAGCAAAATACACAGTCAGATAGCTAAACATTCAACCATTTTTACAACCTGAACATTTTTCAGAGTACTAGAAAAAATACTGTAAAGTGCGGGGGGTATTTGTTAGGTCTTGTTTTTTAAGTTTTTATTTACGGGGGTAAAGAGATGGCTCAGTGGTTAAGAACACTGACTGTTCTTGCAGAGGACCTGGGTTCAGTTCCCAGCATCCACATGGCAGCTAACAACTGTCCCTATCTCCAGTTCCAGGAGACCTGCCACTCTCTTCTGGCCTCTGTGGGCATTACACACATGTGGTATACTTACATACATGCATGCAAAGCACTCATACACATAAAATAAAAATAAATAAAAATCTAAATTTATTTGTGTGTGTGTCTCTATGTGTGCATATGTCATGTATGTGTAGGTGCCTGTAGAGGTCAGAAGAGGGCGTCTGATCCCCTGGAGCTTAAGGTACAAGCTGTTGTGAGCCAATTGACATGGGTGCTGGATCCCAACTCCAGGCCTCTGAAAGAGTCACAATTACTCTTAGCCACTGAGCCATCACTCCAGCCCTGACTATAAGGTTTTAATCAAGAGAGAAGGCTTCGTTGAGAAGGCGCACACTAACAGCCGAATGACAGGAACTGGAAGGAACAGGAGGGGGTGATGCAGAGGATGGAGCTAAGAAGTCATGACCCTCAGCAAGGACAATGGTGAGCGACTAAAGAGAAAAGAACACATCCAGACACTTAGCTTTGAAGCTCGGATTAGAGGGAGAAGAAGGAGGAGCCAGGGTCAGGGAGCATGGGACAGGAAGTATAGACTGGAGGAGGAGTGTGGTGTCAGCAACAAATGCATTCAATTTGAGGTGCCTAAGGAATTTCCAAATGACCTTGAAGCATAATTTAAAGGTCAAAGGAGATCTAGGAAGTGAGTGAGGACTTTGGAATGATTTCCTTTCTTGACACTTGCCTTAGACATCAACACTTCAGCTTTCCGTTCCTTACTATTTACAAAAGAGAATCGCTAAACAATTTCAATAATGTCAGCTTGTTTACAAGGGAACAAAAGACCAGGAGCAGAAAGCAGGAGCTAAAGACTTAGGGAGGTACGCAATTATCTGGTGGGCACACACAGATGTGGAAACGAGGAAAGGGCTGAGTTTGAACAAAGTGAAGGAGGAAAAGAAATTTCTGGGACAAAAGAAGAGGAAGCTTAGTGGCCGGCCGGCTTGGTTTGGTTTGAGTTGCATTTCGTTGTTTTCTGAGACAAGTTCTCATTATAGAGCCAAGCTGGCCTCACAGGCATCATCCTCCTGCCTCAGCCTTCTAGGTGTTGGGTACAAATTTAAGAGGAGAACTGTGAGCTTTACTGGAAACTAAAGGAGATCTTTTGAATAAGAAAGGTGTTAGTAACAATATCAAGTGACCAGGAGGTCAAGTAAGGAAATAGCTAAAATATACAATGCACTGAAGGATGCCATGGGTTTAAAAAATTTTTTTACATTATTTATTATTTATTTGTTTACGTGTGCATGTGCGTGTGCGTGTGTGTGTGTGTGTGTGTGTGTGTGTGGGGGTGGGTGGGTGCACATGTGTGCACCACAGTGTGCTTGTAGAGGTGAAAGGGCAACTTGACTTGGGGAGTGTTCACTCTTCCATCATGTGGGCTCTGGACGATCAAACCCAAGTTCTAAAGCAGCAAGAGCCTTTACCTGCTGCGCAATCTAGCCCAGGATTTTGATAAGAATAATTTCACTGGAGTGTGAAGGGTAGAAATTAAGATTGCAGAGGACTAAGACAATAATAGAGGTTGAAGATAATGACTGAAGACATTGTTTTCTGTATTTACAAAGAAAAGGAGATTGGCAATGAGCTAGTGGTGATGGAGGTAGAAGAAAGGGGAGGGAGAGGGAGAATGGGAGGCTAGCGGGCAGGAGCGAGCGCATGGATGGAGAGCACGAAAGGATGGATGAGGGACTGAGGCACAGATGGAATTCTCAGCGGGATACAGATTTATTTCACACGGGGCACCTTTCCCTCGGGGAAGGGAAAGATGTCAGCGAGGGGAAAGATGTCAGGGAAGGGAAAGGAACGGAAGGGAAGGGAAAGATGTCATGGAAGGGAAAGACGTAAGGGAAGGGAAGGGAAGGGAAGGGAAGGGAAGGAAAGGGTGATTCTAATTATTTACAAATATAAATGGAGGAAGAAGAAGCCAGGAACAGGACAATGAAGTCAATAAAGACGATGTACTTTGTGTGCTTTAATGTTCTGGTCTTACAGCTTTAGTAAAGAGATCAATAAAAGTGATTTAAATCAAGTGAAGGGGAAAAGGGTATATTCATGTTTTGAGAGACTACAAGAAGGGTTTATAAAAATGGAACACTTCAGTTGACACTAAGAGAGAGAGAGACAGCCAATCTCCAGTGGACGGTGCAGAGGGAGTACATGTTTAAAGTATGTGTGACTCCATGCTACTGAAATACTATGCTGAAAAGTGAGAAAAGGACCAGACTTCGAATGGTTTTGGCATAATAATCAAAGGTCTTTGGAATATTCCTCATATGCTTTTGCCAGTCAGTAAACAGAAAATACAAACAAGAGGACAGTAATTACATTTTCATGTCAAAACTAGAATGTATCAACAGTGTGCAGACAAAAGAAGAAATCAGTCAAGTAAACCACACACATGTATGATAAATAATTAAACTAGAGAAATGAAAACAGGCAGGACTATAAGGACTGGCAAAGTCCTAAGCCAAGTGGTAGGATGGGAATCGTGGCTGCTGAGATTTTGATGAATGGAGGGAAGGAAGCATCTAGGCGGGAACGCTGGCCTCTGATGTGCACACCGTGATTTAGGATGTCAGGATATACCCTGCCTAGAGTAAGATGAGAATTTGGTGACATGAGGGCTTGGAGACCAGTTTGTAGCTTATATAGAGAATTCGCTTATTTAGAAAAATGAATAGGTCTTCAGAAGAAAGCTATCATCCCAAAATGTATACAATGGATTATTTATACTTAGTGAGTGACTGGCTCAAAGTCATTACTCAAAGAGTAGGACAAGAAAGGTGTTAAGAGTGACAAGAGCAGTCAGGAAGAGAGAGGAGAAATCAGGGCATTCCTCTGCTCCCACTTCTGCTGTCACTACTGTATCGAGTTTTTGACCCATTTATTCTGGTTTATACTTAAAATGCAAATTCACCTATCATCCATTCATTCACCCCAGGAAGAAAGCTTTTGCTGGCCCCATGACTCCGTTAAGTCAAGCCATGTGTTACTTGTTCTTATAAAAGCATCGCCCCTTCCTTCCTGTTATTTATTTTAAAAATTAATCAAGCAATTGATCATTACATTATTTCCCTACTTCATTGTCTCTGCTGTTCAAGAGTGAGCTTCATAAAAATAGGGACCTGGCTATTTTTGTTCACATTTTTGACAACTGACACAAGGACTTGTATGAAATAGGTGTGTGATAAATATTTTCAACAAGTTAAAGGGTTGTAGAAACCAAGACACAAATAGGTTTCAAGGATTCATCCAGGATGGAATTTCAAAAAAGTCCTATGCAAGCTCAAACCAGACAAAATTACAGCCTAGACATGGCAAAGTGGGTAAGAAATCCTAACTCACCCTAGGAACTTTTGGCAACTATGGCCACTGGGAGGGGAAAGGTAGTCTTACAGGATTAGGACTTGGTGGGCTCAATGGATGGGCCCACACTGACACACATTTGGAGACACAAATCAGACTCCATAGGTCACTACACACACACACACACACACACACAGAGAGAGAGAGAGAGAGAGAGAGAGAGAGAGAGAGACATATATATGTAACATGAGCATGTTAAATTGGGTGGGGGGCAGTGAGGGGAGCTGTGGATAGGGGAGGGAATCTAAATGCCATCAAACTACGTTGTATGAAAAATCACAAAAATTCTATTAAAAATAAAGTTCTTTTCCTTTCCAGATTAACTTAGCTCTGAATTTTAACACTGGACCTTCTTTGACTACACAGAAATTGGCAGGTTCCTATGTAAACTAAACTTGCACCGTTCAGCCCTGACGAGAGGAGAAGCAGGGATCAGAGGGATCAGCTCCTTCTGGAAACAGAATGCAATTGCATTTCTGAGCCTCTCCTGGAGTATTTCTGTATGTTTTCCTCAAAGAGTAAAAGTTAAAGTTAATATACTAGCAACTAATTTATAAGTATTGTCGCTGACCACCATGAAAGCACAGTGGTTTTTTTCACAAGCTTAAATTAGGAACAGTATCTGGAGGAAATGAAGCCAGACATGAACCCAAACATAGCATATTACATGTGACCCAGGAAAGCTGACTCATTATACTGCTGAGTTCTTGCTGCTTTGCGCCAGACAAAGTCACATGAAGAGAAACAACTGTTCAATTCATCTGTCTGAAAATAGTTGAATTACTGTCCTGAAGCAGATTACACCAAGGTGGCGAAAGATCGACCTTCAAGAGAAACAGTGCCTGGAACGGAATGGTTCATTGGCAAGAGTGAAAGACAGAGAAGAGAAACACACTGAAAGTGAGTGACAGCCATGTCTCACGTCTACCTCAGCCTTTACATGTCTGGACTCTCTCTGTGGAACCACCCACCAGACTAGACCTTTGATTTCTAGCTCTGAGAAAATCAGTAGAAATGACTTTCTATCCATCATGACCACCAGCGAAGGACAGCTTCCTTCAGGCAAATATAGAGTACACCCAGATAAAAGACTGATGTGAAACTTGGCACTCTGGTCATGTTAGAGCATGTTTTAGCTCCTCCTTCCTTGCTTTCATCTGTTTCTGTTGAGTCTCTAACAGGCCAGACAGGGTCAAGGTAGCCATTCCCAAAGAAAGCACCTCTCAGGGTCTTGTTGAGCTAGGATGTACCCATGTAGGTACATCCTGAGGGTCAGCACTGCTGTTCGCCTGCCTGCGCATTTATCACTGAAATAGGTCAGAGTGTCGTGTTGGATTTTGCTCATGCCATCTATGAAGGCACATTTAAAAATAAAACACATACAACTAGAGGAGCATGAAGCAGTGCTACAACACTTGATGGCCTGTCATAACATTTGGTTTATGGTTTTGCTTTACTGTGATTTGAGCTTAAAAATATTGGAATGCCATACCACCAACCTCTTAATATTTGTAATTTCCAAATTAATTTTGTTGTAGTTATTATGTATACACCCCGCCTTATTGGACAGGGCTTTTGGTATTTTTTTCCTAGAATGTAAAGAATAATCAAAAGTAGCTCCTTATGCTATTGCGCTATGAA
>NW_008354345.1:1695708-1696195 GCF_000622305.1 Nannospalax galili
TTGTTTTATTTGTGTGTATGAGTGTATTGCCTGCATGTATGTAAGTGCACCCATGTCATTCAATGCCCTCGGAGGTCAGAAGAGAGCATCAGATTTCCCTGAAACTGGAGTTACAGATGGTTGTTAGCCACCATGTGGGTGCTGGGAATCGAACCCGGGTCCTCTGCAAGAGCAATAACTAACATTAAGTAGCATACTTTCACGATGCCATATTGTTTATTTATTAAATGAAATTATAATAACCATTAATGGCAACATGTGGAATCAAACTGGTTCAACTGGAGCTAAGGATTGGAAACTTAAATAATACCAGAGAAGCCGAGATGATAACTCCCCAGAGATATGAAAATAAAATCTGTAGCCTTTTCTACTAGTGTGTTTTTAATTAGTTTGCTACTATTTGAGAATTTCATGCATGCAGATAATGTTTTGAAAAAATCTATACCCCATTTCCTCCTTTCCTCTCCCTTCCCCTCCCCACCCCACC
>NW_008354345.1:1696236-1705279 GCF_000622305.1 Nannospalax galili
CCTGCCCCACCCCACCCCCTGCTTTTTCCCTTCATGTGATTCTTAGAAAACTGACTGAAGCCACTTGGTGCTGCCTGTATGCCCATGGTCCAGGGCCTTCTAATGGAGCATGGGTAGTTTCTCCGGGGCCACATCCCCAAAAACACCTGCTCTCCCACCCCAGCAGCCATCAATTGCCAATAGCTCCTCAGACAGGGGTGGAAGTTCATGAGCCCCTCTCCCATCCATGTCCACGTTGGGATTTTGACTGGCATGATCTTCTGCAGGTCTTGTGCATGCAGTTACAGCTGCTGTGAATTCTAATAGCCTTGTCATGTCCAGCAAGTTCTGTCACTATCTGAGATTATTTCTTTATGTTTTAATCATGGTAAGACAAGGCTAAATAAAAACCAAATACTTGTTCCAGTAGATCTTCTGCAGGTCTTGTGCATGCAGTTACAGCTGCTGTGAATTCTAATAGCCTTGTCATGTCCAGCAAGTTCTGTCACTATCTGAGATTATTTCTTTATGTTTTAATCATGGTAAGACAAGGCTAAATAAAAACCAAATACTTGATTATAATGGCTGCTGTCATACTGAATCATTTAGTTCGGCAGGGACTGATTCTTTATCTGGGATGGAAAATGGGAGGGAGAACATAGCTCGGTGCCTGACTTCAGTGATCTACTGGAAGCCCCTAAGAAGGAAACTGAGGCAGGACTTACCAGCTGGGCTCTCTGCCTAATGTGACCTAACACTTTCATGGCCACTGTCTTTTAGATTCATCCAGCAAAGATAAAATTTACACTCAACTTTTCTCAGCTTCCTTCTTCTGCCAAAGATACCGCACAAGCTTTCCAAGTTTACTGATTCCAGGTCAAGTTTCACATCCTCCTATTTCCTTCTCTTAATTGGAGTTTCAAGTGAAATCTAGTCCAAAGGGGCCCAAGAAATCATCTTTATTCCCTAAGATATGCCATTGTATATAAACAGCAGGCCAAACCACAATAGAACTCGTGATATTGGGGACAAAACTTGAAACCTTACAGCAAGGTTGCTCAACTTTGGCACAACTGGTATTTGGTCCAAGAAAATTATTTGTTATGAAAGCCGCAACTGGCCAAAATGTAGAGCATAAGAGACTGCAGAGTGCACGTCCTTGGATAGGTCTCCTATATTAAACCTCATCCACTCGGGGCTCAGCGGCCATTGCAGAAGAGGAAGCAGGAGTGATGGATGACCACCAGGAAACAGAGTTGTCCAGGCTTCTGGGAACTTGCTCATATGGACTTACAGCAATGATGACAACATGCACAAGACGCATGTAAACTCAATCAGACAAAAAAACCAGCATAGAACTGGGGAAATGGGTGAAGAGCCACAGCCTCAGCTGAGGAATTATCACTGCTGGGTGAGGGAGAGTTGATCTTCTTTAAGGGACTGACACTAGACAGGCCAGCCATGCTCCGGTGCATGAGCTCACACGGAGGGACATCTGGACGCACAAACTTGACTCCATAGGCCTTAACATACACGACAGAGTGCATGGAATTCAGTGGGGAGGGGTGCTATGGGGAAGTACAGCTAGAAGAGGGGTCTAAATATGATTAAGATGCATTCTATGAAATGCATAAAAATTCAATAAACTATATATTGAGTAAAAGAGAAATTTTTTGTGTGGGTATGCATTCCTGTGCATTTTAGGTTGTTTAACAGACCTTCCTGGTCTCTACCAACTAGAATAGGAGCAACCTAGTTGACAAGCTCATCTCCAGACATTACTAAATATTACATGTGGGGGAAATCATATCTCGATAAGAACCACTATTTTCTTTTTTATAAAAGCTATGAGTTTTCTTCATAAACTGCTTATGAAGTGTCCACTAGGTAGGTTAAACTAAATAAACATGGTTTAGTCTTTAAAATTCAATTCTATATTATTATAGCTTGAAAACACTTTATTACCACAATATGCTTTTGAAGACCCCAAACCATCATTCCATTGTTTAGAAGACAAACACTAGGTACCTTCCTTCCACTTTTTAGAGTTGCACAACACACTAGGCTAGCCCACCCAGGCCTCTGTGGATACATTAGGGTCCAGCTTACAGTAAGTGCGAACACAAATTGTTGATTATCAGCCTCTTATGAAGACATTGGGAAAAGATTATTTGCTATTTGGTCACTGAACACTGACCCCATGATGCTCTGTTTTGATTTCAGTTTTATAAGTAATATAAGCCTTTCATAACTTGTAAACTAAATTTTAAGTCATTCCTTTGACCATAACCTATTTACCTTTAAAATCTGTCTTCATCACTCTAAATTTTTATCTCAGCAACGTGATAGCTTATACTCTTATAAACCCCATAATAAATTGCTTCATAATCTTTTTATTTATGACATTTGAATATTTCTCTGGTTTTCAAAGATTCCATTGTTTTTCTTTTTAAATCAATGCATGTTTCAGAGAGCTTCTGGCCTCAGACCCTCATGACGTGGAGAGCTGTTGCTCTAACCTTCCCTTGGATGATTGGCAGACATGACAGAACAGAAGCCAATTAAAAGCATACATACTTGCTCCAGTGAACTTTGCCTTCCAGGGTCTGCATCTCTCCGAGGATGGCAAGGAGAAGGGAGGATTTCCCACATCCCACTTGGCCCACGATCATGGTTAACTGGCCTAGAGAAACACAGCAGAGTGTGACAATATGGTGAGCAGGACTTCTCTCAGCAAAAGGAAATTAAAATGTGGTCATGACCGTGGCATGCCCAGAACCCCAGTACTAGGAACACAGAGGCAGGAAAATCAGTGCAAGTTCAAGGATAGCCTGGTCTTCATTGCAAGTTCTTGGCCAGTTGGAACTCATAGTGAGATGCTGCTCAAAAACCACAATAAAAGCCACAACAACAACAACAACAACCTCACCAAAATAAGTAACCACACAAATAAAACAAAATAAAATTAAAACATATTTAGAAAGGACTGTTTGAATTGATAATCCTGTTTGATTTCAAGCAGTAGGGTAATCTAAACAGGTCCTTTCCCTGTCTTTTTGAAAAGCAAAGAATGAAAATATATGAGTTTTGACTTCTTATCATTGTTATTTTAAATTTTTTAATTTATTTATGTATTTTATGTGTATGTGTTTATTCCTAAGTGTATGTATGTGCACTGAGTGCGTGCAGATGCCTGTGGAGGCCAGAAGAGGTTGTCAGACCCCTTAGAACTGGAGCTACAAACAGTTGTGAGCCACCAATGTGGGTGTTGGGAACTGAACTTGGGTCTTCTGCAAGAGAAGCCGTCTAACCCAAGCCGTCTCTCCAGTCTCCATATCTTGTTTTAAAAAATAATGTCTCATGTGGCCCAGACTGGCCTCAAATATAATATATAGGCAAGGATAACCTTGAATTTATCATCCTCTTGCCTCTACCTCCTGAGTGCTTGGATTACAGGAATGTGCAATTACATTTAGTTTATGTCCTACTGGGGATGGAATCCAGGGACTGGAGCATGCTAGGCAAGCACTGTACCAAATGTGCTGTATCTAAGCTCCTTGAGGCATTCTTTTCAAGATGCTAAATAGCTGATATAACTAAAGAACACAATGACTTAATCCTTAAAATCATCTCTGTTAGGTTTAACTCTACTATTAGGTTCACTCAGAAGTAAAAAGAGCAGTTTTCATAAACACTGGTGATTGAGGTGACTGTGATTGGGCTGTTATTAAGACTCTGCTTCTCACTTTGACTTCCACGTAGAAAACTTCTAAACTCACCATTACATTGGGTAGAACAAATATTTCTCTTCCATTATTCAAACATTTTATTATTATTTAACATTATTGTGATTTCATATTATTGTTATTATTCCTACATACTTTGTTCTTGTGGGTGCTATTATAAATGGATTGTTTTCTTAATTTCCTTCCTGGGTACTTTGTTGTTAGCAAACAAATATGTAGAAATAAACTAAACAACAAGAAGAAGAGCTCTACAATGAAAATCTATAAAATAGCAACAGAGTAAACAGAGGGAAACACAGATATAGATGGAAATACACATGATGCTCACGAATTTGACAAATTAATGTTGTTCAAATGTCCATGCTCCCCAAAGCAAACCATGGATTGGATGTAACCTCTGTCAAAAATCTCTGTGATGTCTTTAAGAGAAATTGAAACAACAATCTTAAAATCAGAATACATTGCGAAGAGCAAATTTTCAGTTATCATACTTTCTGACTTCATCACATATCGCTGTTTCAGTAATGTGTGTGGCACTGACATGAACACATACATACTGACCAATGAAATAGAGATCCCAGAAACAAACCCACATGTACCCAGTCCACTGGCCTGCAAGAGGAGCTTCAGGATCACATGATGGGAAAAGGGTGGGACAGCGATGGTGTTGTGAAGACTGAATGCCCAGATGCAGAGGAATGAAATTAGATTGTTATTACATCACACACAAGTTCAGCTCACAGTGAATTAATGACTTAATTGTCAGATCTGAAGCTATCAAAACCCTCAAAGAAAATATAGGGGAAAACCTTCTTGATATTGATCTTGGAAATGATATTTTGGGTTTTAAAATGAAAAAAAAAGAGGTAACAAAGTTAAAAATAACAAAACGAGAATGTAAAAATGGAAGCTGCACAGTAAAGAAAACAGTGAATGGAGGAAAAATTAAACAACTGAATGAACTTGCACACTTTCTGTCTAATAAAGAAAGAATTAAAATTCAAAGTGTACAAGAGTCCCATACAACTCAATAGCAGAAAAATAAAATAAAACAGAATAACCTCATTAGAAGTGGATGAAGAATTGAAGAGTTATTTTTTCCAAAGAAGACATGGAAGATCAAAACTAGACTGAAGTATTACGTCGAGACTTTTAGGATAACTGTTATTTGAAGACCAACAAACAAAAATAAATAAAAATACATTAGCAAGATATGGAAAAACGGAACCCTTTGCATCCTGTCACTGGAAATGTAAAACTAAGCAGCCACTATAGAAAACAGTATGAAAGTGACTCACATATTCAAAGATCAACCCTGTGATCCACCAAGTTCACCTCTGAACATTCTCACAAAATAATTAAGATTTTAGAGAGATGTCTTCCTCATTGTAGAATTATTCACAATATCAAAGTAGATAGAAACAACGCAATATCCACTGACAGGTACAGGTGAGAAAATATGTTACATACATGTAATGAGATACTCATCTTTTAAAAAGAATGAAATCCTACCATTTCAACAACACAGACAAACCTAGGGAACCATTTTGTTGAAGTAAAATCAGCAAGGCAAAGAAAGGCAAATTCTGCACGATTCCATGCACATGAATCATTTCAGAGTCAAACTCACAGAACCAAAAACTACCATGGTGTTTTCTGGTGGCTGGATGAAGAGGACCAGGGGGCTGGGGGGATCTGCTGCTGCTCATGAATGCAGAATTCCATTGTGTAAGATCCAAAAGGTCAAGGCATCTGCTGCTCAAAGTAGTATCTAGAGCACTTGATTTTTTTCATAATAAGATTTTATTTTTATTTTATTTGTAGGAGCGTTTTGCTTGATAAATGGAAGTGTACCACATGCTTGCAAACCTGTAGAGGCTAAAAGAGGATGTCGGATCCCTTGGAATTGGAGTTATGGAGAATTGTTAACTGCCTTTTGGGTCCTGGGAATCGAACTTGGGTTCTCTGCGTGAGCAGCCAGTGCTCTTAACCTCTGAGCCATCTCTCCAGCCCCCTATAGCACTTTAAAGTATGACAAGAGCTCTCATGTGGTATTCTTCCTACAATCTTTTTAAATAAAACTAAAAAACAAAATAAAAAGTCATTTTTGGAAGTGGTGGTATATTTAGTTCCTTGATTGCAATGGTGATACCAGAGGCATATTTATAGATCCAAAATGAAATGCTAAATACATACAGTTATTTTATATCAGTTATACATCAATAAAAATTAAAGATAAGCAAATTAATGGACAAAACGATTGAATGAATTCCTTAAGAATTTGAAAACATTATCAGGATTTTTCAGGGATTCAAAACAATTTTCTCACATAGTTATCTTTAAATATTCTCTGAAACAAAATGAGAAATCATAACACTGTTCTCTAAATGCCACAAATCACCAAATGAACAGTAAATAACTTGTCCAGAGACACAGATTCTTAATTGACAATCCTATTTTATAATTTCTAGTTCACAGTGCTACAGTGACTCATAAGCAACCCAGTTCACATCAGCAAATATAACTGATGTTTATGTCTCTTAAAACTCTTTTCATAGGACTGGGGAGAAGACTCAGTGGCTCAGCACTTGTGATGACTGGAGTTCAGATCCCTAGGACTCATGTAAATGTGAGGTAGATTTGTGGGTCCTGCCTATAATTCCAGCCTCAGAATGTGGAGACAGTGGATCCTCAGAGCTATTGAGACAAGCCATAAGAGTGAGCTCTGGGTTTGATTGAGAGGCCCTAATTCATTGAATAAGGTAGAAGAGCCATCAAAGATGATTCCTGACTTCAGACCTCCATATGTATGCACATCCATGTGCACATACCCCCACACACAAGTGCCTACATAGATGCAAACATGTACACACTCACATGCACACCCTCCCCACACAAAATGGAAAATAAGTAAAAATAAACAAGAACTCTTTTCATTTTTGTTAAGTTCAATTGTCTTGGAAAACAATTACAGAAGCACACGACCAATGAGTCTTACCTGTTGGAATTCGAATGTCTATATTGGATAATGTAGCTAAGCCACTGCCCCATGAAAAGTACCCATCTGTCACCTAGAAAACAAGAACATAAAAATTAAATTAGATATATGGTACTAGAGAATAAGTAAAATACAATGTGTTTCTAATGAGTTAAAACTATAAATAGCACAAGATACAGCACAAAGTGGTAAATCCCAATTTAAAGTTGTGTTTAGTATATAAATAAGTGAAATTGAAGGCCACAGAGATGGCTCAGTAATTAACGGTAGCCACTGCTCCTGCAGAGGACCTGGGTTCAGTTCCCAGGTCCCACATCAGGCAGCTCACAACTGCTTGTAACGCCAGTTCCAGGGGATTTGATCCTCTCTTTTGGCCTCTGTGGGCTCCTGCACACACATGGGGCATATAAACGCATGGAAGCACACACACGCGTGTGCATGCACACATGCACACACATGCACACACACAAAAGTAATAAATAAATAAATATTTCTTTTTAAAAATGGACTTGAAAAGAGCAACTTTCAATTAACTACACTATGAAGAATGCTAGTGACTAAAGCACTTTTCTTTGAAAATTGGATTTACCAGATCAGTTACATGTCAACACTCTTTAAAGGAAATAATCTGAAATATTTTCCAGGAAAAAAATCCCTATATGGATTATTTTCTCACTACCAGACAATCCTTAGAATAAAGAATAGAAATCAACCCTGCCAGGTGACCGTTAACTGAGGAAGTTTGTGTCACCAACAATACAGATTTGTTGTTTTCCATTGGTGTTAAAAGAAAGAGTAAAGAACAGCAGGAAAGCACAGAAAGGAGGCAATCCTGTGGTAGAGACCATCAGCAAAGACCACAAGACCTTGTTCTGGTCCCTGATAATCTGCTTTAACAGGCCGTGAGTGGGCTGGATAGTTTTTTTAAATATGTTTTATTTATTATTTTTTAAATTTTATTATATGTGTATGAGTGTATTACCTGCATGTATGTAAGTGTACCCATGTTGTGTAATGCCCATGGAGGTCTGAAGAGGGTATCAGATCCCCTGGAACTAAAGTTACAGACAGTTGTTAGCCACCATGTGGCTGGGTCCTCTGCAAGAATAACCAGTGCGCTTAACCAGCCCCAACTTGATAGTTTTAATGGTTACAAAATGTGAACTGCAAGAAAGCATAGCAGAACCCAAGAATCAAGAGAATGAAGCAGGAGTGTGGAGGAAAGTTGCCAGAAAAACCAGGGGAAACTGAGTCACAGACAGCTCCCACTCCCCAATCAGTACTGAATTTCAAAGCCATCATGTGAAATTTCTAACCAGGTTACTCCGGGAATTTTTGAAAACTTGACCAATGCCTTCAGAAGTATAACTGAACATAGCCATGGGCATTCTCAAATATGTCAGTAAAGAAAAGCTCTGCTTTAAATGTCAAGATTGGGCTTTCCCTGTGCGTTTTTGCAATGTGCATGGTGATGCGCATTTAATGTGCATCAATAGAGTTTCTTTTTGTTTATTTTTAAATATACTTATCAAAATACAAAGTATTAGGTTTCATTATGGCATTTTTCCAGTAAAACTTGTTTTGTGGATTCTCTGCATGCCCCCCCCCGTCCTTTTCTCCCTCCAGATCTCCTTGTTCCTCCATGTCATCTGTGAATAGAATGCGAAGAAGAGGAGTTGGCTGGGGCAGAGATGAACATACTGTGGTGGAGGTGTGTGACAAAGAACTGTGAGGTGTGAGGTAGAGGGTGCCTTTTAACTCAGAGAGTATAGAGGTAAAAAGAGGTGCAGAAATAGACGTGTCTGGAAGAATGCCGCCATGAAGTGGAGAGAGGTACAGCATGATTCACTAAGAACTCCAGCCATTGGGCTGCAGTACTCTGCAGAGGGAGGGGATGGAGGGAACAGTAGAGTTGAGCAGCTGCTGTAGGTTTGGGTGAAAAGGGTTACTTAGAACTCCTAAGGGTCACTGAGGGTGGAGAGAAGGAGCCTTGGGCTGTTACAAGTTGTGTCCTGGAATCATTTTTCTCCATAGCCCTCCATACCCTGGTTATAGTTGTGTAAAAGCAAGAGCTAGTTTACTACAAAAATGCACTAAAGGATTAGGGGGAAAATAAAAGTCTCAAGATGTTGCAAGCTTCAAAGAGTTTAAAAAACAATCACCGAGAAAGCCAGGGAATAAGCGTGTCTGGTTGGCATAAAAAAAAAAAAAAAAGAAAGAATTTGGGGCTGGAGAGAAGGCTCAGCGGTTAAGAGCACTGACTGCTCTGGCAGAGGACCCAGGTTCCATTCCCAGCACCCACATGGCAGCTGCGAACCAT
>NW_008354345.1:1705374-1728419 GCF_000622305.1 Nannospalax galili
AATCAGACTCAGCTGATGGCCAAGTGTAAACCAGGGAGGCTGTGCAAATGGAGTGATGACAGATTAAGGGGTCTCTGTTCTGGGTTCAAGAGAGGCTGAGGATGTAGGCGTTCGCATCACACCCATGTGTGTCATCTACAAAGGTGGGAGGATAGACAGGTAAGCCAGTGCTAAAGTCACCACTAAAAGTGAGGACAGGACCAAGAGGTCTCTGATGACAGATGTGAGAAGTATCAGGTTAATGCCACAGTTTTACCAGAGTGTGAGGGAATGGTGTGGTCTAAAGCCAGCAGGGAAGAGCCGGGATGATGCCTCCTGCACAGGTGCTGTACAAGTAAGCTATCGGGTCAGGTAGCAAAGAAAGGAAATTCAAAGAAGTTCCTGGCTCTATTATCAGCCAACTGAGCCTCACTCTCTTGTACTGGCCTGGACAGTCCAAGGGAGTTGGATAAAGTAGTTTCTAAAAGGGGGAGTTTCTTCTCTGGCACAGCAATATCCAGGAGCCCTTGACCACTACAGGAGATGTCCTAGAACCTGTTCATCATCAGCCTCTCCCCAGGATGTTTCCCAGTCATCCATCAGTCTCCATCCTGTGTCCTTCAGGCTGCCGATTCTACCTGAGTTCTACCAAAGGATATCAGGCTAGGGAACATATAAAGGCCAAGTCTGAAATGATATCAAAAGTTTCTAGAGCAGAGAAGATGAGGGAAACCATCAACACTAGTATTTGTGTTGTGTAGCAATTTTCCCAAAATTTAAACATTCCACCCAGGAGGGAAGTTTATTAATTAAGACTCAGATTTCTAAAGGGAAACTCCTTAAGACTCAAGAACTCAACAACACAGAAGCCTCAGGAAGTTCCTAAAACTTACCAGATTCACAAGGGTCTCCCATTCTTAAGATTATATAACCAGTAAAGACTCCTGAGTGATGGACCTTTGGTAATGCAGGTGCTTTTGGCTACCCATAATCTTCTAAGTAACCCCTCATCCATACACCTGTAAATAACCCCACACACACACACACCTATAAGTAACCCCTCACACATAATCCCATAAGTAACTCCAATGAATTCATTGGTTCACCAAGTTGTACTTGGGTGGTATCATTACATTGATCAATTGTTGGTTCCCTACCTGGGGTGAATAGATGTTTGTTCACATCTCCCCAGAGATAGTATGACACAAGAAGTTTTTCCTTGCAATCCTGGTGTTTTCCATGAATCAATTTATGTGTGACTACTCGAAATGAATTGAATACAAGCTTCTAAAGATTTAGAAGAAAAGCTCTTTCCTCAGACACCAAATATACAGTTTGAACAGAATCTGTGGTCAGGGGATGTATTAGTTACTTTTCTGTTGTGATGAGTCGTCATGACCAAGGAAACTTTGAGAAGGAAGCGTTCACTTGGCTTATAGTTCCAAACGCGTAAGAGTTCACAATGGTGGAGGAGGCATGGCAGCGGAAGGTGGCTGGAGCAGAAAGCTGGGCAATCACGTGTTCAAGCAGGCACAGGAAGCAGAGAGCAGCTGGAAAATTGTCAAGGCTTAAGAACTCTCTACACCTGCCCCCAGTGATGTGCTTCCTCCACTATGGCCATACCTCCTAAAACCTCCCAAAACAGCACTACCAACTGGTGACAAAGTGTCCAAATACTTAGAGCCTATGGGGACACTCTCATTCAAACCACCACATTCCACTCCCTGACCCCCATAACCTCATGACCATGTCATAACGTGAAATGTATTTAGTCCACCTTCAAAAGTGCCCCCAGTCTAATAGTCTCAACACCATAAGTCCAAAGTCTCTTCTGAGACTGAAGGAAATCTCTTAGCTTTGAGCCCCTGTAAAATCAAAACAAAACTTACATGCTTCCAATATACAATTGAACCAAACACAGATTCCCATTTCAAAAGGGAGGAAGGCAGGCATAGTGAGGAAATACTGGATCAAAGCAAGACCAAAAACTAATAATAAATGTCAAATCCAGCATCTCCATGTCTGACTTCTGAGACTTTACTTCTAAAGGGTTTAGATGACTCAGCCCTTCCAACTTTGCTGCATGCAACACACATCTCTCTCTTGGGCTGGTACTACTCTCTGTATACAGCTGTCCTTGACAGATGTCTCACAGCTCTGGCATCTCCACTGACACCTAGGCTTTACCTTCCTTGATTCACAAAACAGCCTGTTTTGGCCTTCTTTATGGAGGGATGTCCCTACTCCACACTGCCTGGCCTCAGCAGCACTCTGAATCCATGGAAGAAGAACTGATAACCCTTTACTCTTATATTTTTCATGTTTCTAAAGTCAGAACCATATGAATAACACTGTGAAATTCAGCTGCCAGCCTAGGACAGGCCCTGGCCTGCTTCAGGCAGCTTTTCTGTTCTGTGGTTTTCTAGGAGTAGAAAACCCCTCTGGCATTTTCCTTTCACAAGTGGGAGGCTTAGCTGGGTGAGGTCTTGTCAGGGTACTCTTTCCACTTTTAAGTGCAAATCTCTAGGCCTCCCCCTAATGGCTCAAATCTCCTTATCAAAGGGAACCTCTCCTTTAGCACATGCCTTGAGCCCAACATTGATCATCTTACTGCTCTTTTTTCGATCCAAACTGTAAATTCTGCATTTTTTCCTGCCTCACTTGTTCTGTTTCATTGTAGATCTCCATATTTACCATTAATAACCATGCCACTGATTCAACGTTAGGCTGTCTTGAAATTTCCTCTGCCAAAGAAACTAGTCCATTACTTTTCAACTTAGCCTCAGGCAAGCTCTTAGACTGTGAGCAAGCAGCAGTGAAACTTTTTTTAATATCTTATTTTTTTATGTGTATGAGTATATTGCCTGCATGTATGTGAGTGCACCTGTGTCACTCAATACCATGGAGGTCAGAAGACAGTGTTGGATTTCCTGGACCTGCAGTTAAGGATGGTTCTTAGCCAACATATGGGAGCTGAGAATCAAACCTGGATCCTCTGCAAGAGCAGTCAGTGCTCTTAACTTCTGAGCCATCTCTCCAGCCCCAGCAGCCAAACTCTTTGCCAAAACATACCAGTTGCTGCTTAAGTCCTCCTCTCCCTCTGGAACTACAGGATCCTAGGAGAATGGCCTGTTAAGCTCTGCCTACAGCATCCAACTGCTTTTCTAACCCAAGCTTCCAAAGTTTTCCACATTCCTCCAAAAACCCACATGATCAGGTTCTTCACAACAACACCCCAACTCCTGGTACCAAATTCCGTTATTTTTCTGTTGTGACAAAACACCATGATCAAGGGAACTTATACAATGAAGAGTTTTTTTTGGCTTATGGTTCCAAAGGGGTAAGAGTCCATCATGGCAAGGGAGGTGTGGCAACCAGAGCAGAAAGATGATGATCACATCTTCAAGCAGGCACAGGAAGCAGAGAGTGATGGGAAATCTGGCAATCTTAAGAATTCTGAAAGCCTGCCCTTCCTCCAGCAAGGATGCACCTCCTAACCCCCCCCAAAAAAAAAACCAGTGCCACCAACTGGGGACAAAATTTCCAAATACTTGGCGCTTATGGGGGACATTCTCACTCAAACCACCGTAGGAGGTGAGGTAAAAATGGAAATTCTAAGGTCACCAGAGTAAGTTTTAAATGTTGTCAGGATTGTGACTATTATATAAAAAGACTTGAAAGACACAATTTAAAACACGTTTGCAATTTCAGCATGAAAGATTATCATAAAATCTTCAGGTCAAGCAAGAACCTAAGAGACGAACTAACCTTTATTGCAATATCCTCTGTCTCTGTAGGGCGAAGACGTCGGCATTGCTCAAAGCTGTCCAGGTGGTATCTCCCAGGCTGCTTCCTGTTTATTGGTTTTGACTGCTACATTCCAAATGGAAAAGGACACAGTTGAAGCTTTACCAAAAAAGTTGAGAGTTTACTAAACATTCACTTGCATTGCTACTTAACTTCAATACCAAAAAAAATAAGCAAAGTGAATTCCATGTTTTAGACTTTCCAGTGGCTTCACCAAAAGAACAGAGTGAAAAATAAGCTCGATTTGAAGCTAATTCACAATCCTCTTAAGCAAAATGACAAGATGAAGATACAATTCTTGAAAATGATGGTAGGCATGTGGGGATCTCTGGGGCTTGCTTAGGCTTCTAGCCTAGCCCAGAAAACATGGTGTCCAGGGAGAGACCCTGCCTTAGGGAATGGGCAGAATGATATAGAATATAATACCTGATACCCACTTCTAGTTTCCGTGTTTGCATAAAGGTGTGCACCTTTCACACACAGACACACACACACACACATGCAAATAAATAAATATTTATCTTTGGTTAAAAAAAAAAAAAACTCTGTGTACCATGAACAGGCTAATTAGATTAACCCTGATCAAACTACAATCTGTCCAGTAGTCCCATCAGAGTTATAAACAATCATTCTAGAAGCATATTTATTTTGATCATTTTTTAGAATCATGAGGAATTTGAAACTAATACGGACACATGTAAGTTAAATTGAGTTATTTGGCCCCCAAGAATCTATTGTGGATTGGCAAAAGCAAGATCTAGGATTTATTTTATTGCACCTAGATGCACAGTGTTTCAGAAGGTCACTTAGTGTTATAGGGTGATCTGCTCTACTTCAAAACTTACTGTGCTGCTCCTAGTCAGCAGACTCAAGTACCTACCAAGAGGAAGTCAGCAGTTGCAGGGTGGTCTTTGTATGTTTAAAGAAAATGTATTAGGTCAAATTAGAAATTTCTCATTCTCTAATTTTGAGTTAATTTCCCATAGCTAGAGATGAATGGCTAAAAAGAAGGTATAAACTCTAGCTCACTAAACCTCTAATTTAGAAAAATACAAATGCTGGGCAGAGGGGATGGTTCAGTCAGTAAAGAGCTTGCAAGGCAGTTGTGAGGACCACAGTTTGATGCCCAGAACCCTGGACTTGGCACTGTGGACGTGTAGTCCCGGCTCTGGAAAGGTGGAGATAGATCAGCCTAGCCTGCTTGGAAAGTTCCAGGTCAATGAGAGACTGTCTTCACACAATAAGGTGGACGGCACCTGAGGAGTGACAGCCAAGGTGTCTTCTGACCTCCCCACACAGGCGCATACAAGTACACACACACACACACTCACTCACACACACACACACACACACACACACACACACAAACGCAAAAGCCCAAAATTTGTTCAAGAACTTAGCAATCAAGTATTTCAACATAAATCATTATCTGCCTCATTCAAATGCCTTATAGAGATGATGACAGCTAAACAGCAATATTTATTTTTTGAGACAGGGTCTCCCCATAGACCCAACTAGCCTGGGACTTCCTATGTTGACCAGGCTGGCATCAATCTCACAGAGATCTATCTGCCTCTGACTCCTGAGTGCTGGTATTAAAGGTGTGTGCCACCATACCTAGTGTCTTTGTTTCTTCATTGCTGTGACAAAATACTCTGACCAATGCCAACTTGGGGAGGAAAAGGTTTATTTGTCTTACATCTCCTGGGTCACAGTTCATCAGGGAGCCCAAGGTAGGAACTCAGGGCAGAAACCTGGAAGCAGGAGCTAGAGCATAGGGCATGGAGGATCACTGCTTACTGACTTGCTCCCCTGGCCCCTGCTCAGCCTACTTTCTTAAGCATTCACAGGCCCACCTGCCCAGGGATGGCACCACCCACAGTGGGCTGGGCCCTCCCACATCACCCATCCAGAAGATGCCCTTCAGACATGGCCACAGGCCAGTCCAATGAAGGCAATTCTCCAATTGAGGCTTCCTCAACCCAGGTGTGTCAAGTTGACACTAAAGCCGTCCAGCACACCTGGCAAAACAGTAACACTTTTAAAACTGTTAATTTCCCTAGAAAAGCAAAGGATTCCAGAACTGTGAAACTTTAAAAATTTTTAAATTCCTGCATTTTAGACCTAAGGAAAATCAAACCTTGGTTGAGAACCAGTCATATGCATTCAGTAATATTCATCTACCAAAGAACTCATTAGATCTTCTAGGGAGGCAGGGTGAACAGAGAGAGATAACCTCAAAGACACAGGAGATAAGAGGTCAAGTTCATGCAGGAATTTAAAATGCAGGAACTAGCACTGTCCATAATAATCAGTAATTTAGTCCCAAAACATACTGCTTTTCCAACTTCCATCGGTTGCTGTCTCAACAGAACATCAAACTATCAGATAGAATGATACCAAAGCTCCATGCAAATAAATACACAAGATCAAAACCTCACTAAGAAAACCAACAGCCAAGTATCCACTGAGGTTTGGTCACAGAAAGTTCTAAACACATCCTGTAGCGATGAAATTTTACGCTAGTTGTCTGTCCTTCCCACAGCCCTCATATAGAACCCTCAAAGCACAGTGCTGTGAACATTGTAGAATCGCCACTATTCTTTAAGAAGGAGGCATTTTCTACACAAAGCAGGTCTATATCTGTATTATAACACCAACTGTCCTCTACAGTCCCTAATTCTGTAGTAGCATTGCCCCCAGAGGTCCAAAAGGAATGACTTCATGCTCTTCGTGAAACTGGGGCAAGGGTGGAAGAGATGTGTTGACAGAAACTTGGGTTGGAGTTCCAGAGATGTTATCTGAACAGACTTTGGCTCCGAAACTTCACCAATCCTCTGTGGAGAGTCTGTAGCCAAAACCACTTAACTCGAAGCTTTTTCTTCTCTTTTTGGTCTTTTGAGACAGGGTCTCCCTGTAGCCCCAGCTGTCCTGGAACTCACTATGTGGACCAGGCTGGCCCTGAACTCACAGAGATCTGCCTGCCTCTGCCTTCCAAGTGCTGGGACTACAGGCATGCGCCACCACGCCCGGCTTAACTCAAAGCTTTTACAGAATACATGGGAACCTAAGTGCTCTCAAGGACAAGCTTCCATTGGTGTTATTTTCAAATTCAGGGCTTTTTTTAACACTCCATTTAAAAAGACCTGTCATTGTGGTTTGGGTCATCCTCTGTGATGAAGACCCTGGATGATGTCACAAGTCCAGTTTGGACTCAATAGTCCTGAAGATACTGAATACATCTGAAGGAGGTTTTCTTTTTTCTCCAAAGATCTTTTTTTGTTGTTCAGTTTTTCTCCTCTACCTTATCTCATACAAAAAAAAATCTTCAGATTTCTCTAACTCCATAAACTTGACCTCTTATCTCCTGTGTCTTTGAGGTTATCTCTCTCTGTTCACCCTGCCTCCCTAGAAGATCTAATGAGTTCTTTGGTAGATGAATATTACTGAATGCATATGACTGGTTCTCAACCAAGGTTTGATTTTCCTTAGGTCTAAAATGCAGGCACACTTTAATGCATTTTCAAAGTTTTTTTTAAATGTGTGTGTGTGTGTGTGTGTGTGTGTGCGTGTGCACATATCTGTGTGAGTGAATGCCATATGTGTGCATGGCCATCAGTGACCAAAAGAGGGTGTCAGATCCCCTAGAGCTGGAGTTCTAGGCAGTTGTGAGCCTCCCTATATAAATGCAGGGAACCAAATTTGTGTCTTCTGTAAGAACAGAAAGCACTCTTAACCACTAAGCCATTTCTCCAGCCCCCAAATATTTCCCTTGTGGCTTGTATGGGGACTGAACTCAACTCATGACCTTGGTGTTATTGGCACCATGCCCTAACCAAGTGAGCTAACTGGCCACCCATGTACTTTTGTATTTGTTCCCATGTCCACACAAGGGCAGGCATGTCTTTGGAGGCCTTGTTGTGACCATGTGAAGAAGCACATGTGGTAGCTCTTTCTCAGACAATATCACAACTGCTCACTGAAAACAAAAAAGAAGAAAAAATGGTTTAACTACAGAAAAGCATACAGTAAATCCAAAGATATCCAATTGCCTGTCTTAACTATTTTTAGGAGCTTTAAACATAATGTAAAGAAAAATTTAATATCGGTGAATTTCCTGGCAAAGACATTCTGAGTTCACTCAAATTCTGTCAGAAGACCACATGTACGTTTTTGTTGGGTCATGTAAGTAGCAAATATATATATATATATAATATTTTTAAACACATAAATGACCAACAGTAAGTCATGGTAATGACTCATTCTAGAAAAACATCTATTGACCTTCTTTTATAAAATATGTATGCTACTTTTAAAGAATTTCTTCAGAATTTTTCAGGCACACCTTTCAAGAAAGTGGTTTTCTTTCTTTGTTCCTTCATTTTATCAAGGAGCACTTGCTTATGATTGTATCCATTGTCTGTGCATGTGGAGTCTAGAGGTCAGTTTCAGATATCTTCCTAAATTGATCTCCATCTTATATTTTGAGACAGAGTCTCTCACTGAACCTGGATCTCAGCAGTTCGGGCAGGCTGGCCAGCAAACCCCAAGGACCTTCCTATTTCTGACTCTCCAGCACTGGGGCTACAAGCGCACACCATTGCATTCAGCATCTTAAGTGGGTGCTGGGGGCTCCAAACTTGGGCCCTCATGCTTGTGTGGCAATCATTTTACCAAATCAGCCATCTCCCCAACCCAAGGAAGTGACTACCTCCAGGCCCATTGACTTAAATGTTAACTAATGCCTATGTCTTTACATGGATTTACATCACTGCTGATGTCTTCTGATGGGTGACAAAAAAATATTGTAAAAAGTGGGCAAAATATATCTCTTGATCTCACTTCAACATTAATCTCCTCCTTTCTGAGCCTCTTGGCTCACCATCTACCCAGCAGTCAAGCTAGCCAGAAAACATCCATTCTTGAGTCTTTTTCGTCTTTCGTCTCATCCAATCTTTCAGCAAGTCTTCACCAGAAGGAGCTGTGAATGTAGCTCAGTGATAGAAGGCTGTGAAAGCCTGAATGAGACTGTCTCCCATGAGCCCCAAGTATTTGAACACTTGGCCCCCACTTGGTGACATTGTTTGGGGAGGGTCATGGAACTTTCAGGAGGTATGGAAATGCTGGAGGAAGCAGGTCAGTGGGCGTGGGCTTTGAAGAGCAGATAGCCACCTCCAGTCTCTTCTCTCTCTGCCTCCCGTGCCTGCTTGAAGATGTGAGCTCTCAGCTTTCTGCTCTGGCTGCCTCTGCCACCATGCCTCCCTACCTTGATGAATGCTTATCCCTCTGAAACTATAAACTAATTCTTCCTTCTATAAGTTGCCTTAGTCATGGCGTTTTATCTCAGCAACAGAAAAGTACAAGAGCTTGTTCAGCATGAGCAAGTCCCTGGAATAATTCTAAATACTACACACACACACACACACACACACACACACACACACACACACAATTCAATCACTTCTTCATAATATTTACTACAACTGCAAAACAAAAGTCTAGCCACCGTTCTTCTGTTGCCCACGTTATTATAAGCACCTCTTTACTGATCTACCTATTAGCACCCCTCTTTTGCCCCATTAAACTCTCTCAATAGCCAAAATTATCTCTTTGAGCAATGAGCTAAAATTGTACCATGGCTGTAATCCTAACACTTGGGAGGCAAAAGTAAGAATAAGGTGAAGAGTTTAAGGCGATCCTCTGCTACAGAGTAAATTCCAGACCAGGCTTGTACCAGAAAATGCCTCCAAAACCAAAATAAACAATAAATGAAACTTCCTAGTGGTCTTCTCTCATTTTTTGATAAAAATCTAAAGTCTTCCTATGCTCTACAAGACCCCCAAATCATTATTACAACTTTGTCTCATCTCCCTGGTCATCCCCAGGCTCTAACCATACTGCCCTTCTTTTCTTTGAATAAAGCAAATCAGTTCACCACTCAAGGTCTTCCAATGTGCTAGCTCACTTAAGGGAACATTGTCCCATCTCCCAACGTCCCTCTGCAGGACAGGTACCGCCTTTACTTCAGTGTCTCATTCACGTTTGCGTGTCTTGTTTTATTTACTTAGCACAGTGAAATGATCTTTTATTTCAAACTCATTTATCATTTGACTCCAACTTTGTGAAAATAAACTGGTAGGAAAGACCTAACATGTCTTTTTCAGAGGTATAATCCTAACTCTCAGGACCAAATATAAGGCATCCCTTGTATCTGGAAACCAGGTGAATACATGGTAAATGGTTGATTCCTACCACATGCTGCATATGTCAAAACAATATTGACTACTTCCAGACCTTACGTAGCTACTGAGTAAATATTTGTGGCAAGGATGAGTGATCTCACTGGTCTACAAGTTACAAGGATCAGGTTTCAATTCTGGCTCTGTCCCTTATGAATCTTTGGACTTTGCTCAACCCATAAAAGCATGCAAAATCAGTATGTTCAGATGTAAATAAAAACAGTAAGGTGCTGTAATATGTTAAGTGAGTCAAAATACCTGACACACCAATTAGCACACCTTACACTAAAATGTATACAATAACTAAAAGACAGCCCAAGAATGTAGAATAATAACAGTACATTAGTCTATATTACTGTTACATTAAAGCTTAGCACAAACAAACTCTCAATTTCCTTTTGAATGGAGCATGTGTTTTCCTTCTTGGGATTATTCAACCTTTCATGATTTATAAAAGCAAGTCTCATACATTTGTGCATTGAATTTTGACTTCTAAGGAGAGAGAGAGTAAGCAGGCACCAGTTTTTTTTTTTTTTGTAGATATAAACAAATACAGCTTACAGTTTCTTCTAACTGTACCCATATTAAACCATATATTTAGCTGAGACTGTCTGCTGATCAAGGCTTTCACAGCAGGAGAAGCACTTACCGCCCCAATGTGCTTCTTACAGGACTCCAAAGTCAATGCACCCTCCCCCGTCCTCCAGCTGTCATCGCCAATCTCATCACTCAGGAGAAACTCATTCAGCTTCTGAACACTGCGAAAAGCAAACAGCAAGCACAAAATAAGAATGGAAGCCATCACCGAGGCTGGGCAAGGTAGCTCATGCCTTTCACCATAGCACTTGGGAGGCTGTGACAGGAAGATCATCTGGAGTTCAAGGCCAGCCTGGGCTACAAGTGTGAGAACTTATCTCCAAACGAACAAACAAAACCTACCACTAACAAAAATATGGCAGAAACCTCAAGGGTCAGATCTCAAAACCATTTGGGAATTCAGTAAAGATGACCAAATACCCTGAATCCCACAGGGCTGAGTGGTTCTTGGGACAGGAGAAACCAGGATCACTGGCCACTATAAATTCAGTGAAATGTCCTTTGCAATTGGTTTTGTTTTTGCAATTATACTCCTTATCAAAGACACTGAAGATGGATAGGAGTCTGGAATAGGGCAAATGGAAATAATCATACCAAGTTGGGAAAACACTCAAATTTCAAATTTTAGGGAACCTGTCTAAAAACATTTAGCATAGAATACACTCATAACGGATTTTTGTACACCGAACCTCCCCGTATATGACAGATATTTTCTAAACTTGGCAAACACAAGGTTTTCTAGAGTCTTGTCACTGAAAGCGTCGGCCCAGGGTGAGAGGCAGCAGCGTCTGCAAATTTATTAGAAATGGAGGTGGGGGTGGAGAGATAGCTCAGCAGTTAGAGGGAGCACCGGTCTTACGAAGGACCCAAGTGCAGTTCCTATCACCAGCTTGGGTGGCTCACAACCCATCTGTAACTCTAGCTCCAGGGTCCAGAGGAGGACAGCCTCTCTGTCCTCTGTGAACACTACACTCACGTGTGCATGCACGCATGTGCACAAATATATACACAATTAAAAATAAGAATGAAAATATTTTTTAAATAAATGGAAATGAGCCAGAATATACAAGTGAAAACTACCAAGAGGTGTTTCATAGGCATATTACCACTTTCAAGGCTGTTAGGGGCCTTGGGAAAGTTGTTTGTTTTTGCGTTTAGAAGAACTGGGGCTCGAACTCAGGGCCTCACACATAGAAAGCAAGTGCTTTACCCTGAACTACATCCCCAGCCCAAGGCATCCTTCACTGTGTTCTCCTTAAGCCAGACACAAAACATCAGTTCATTTATCCTCACTGTAAGTGTCTCAAGCCAGTGTCGCAGGATCAGAAGCAAAAATAAGCAAACAAAATAAAGAAAACAGCACCACAGGTTGAAAACACCCTCCCACAAATGCAATAATACGCTAAAGAAAATTCTTTGACATTTCAAATGAAAAGAAATAAGCTCTTAGAATGGTAGGATTCTGAAAACTGGTGTGCTTGCTGGGTAGGTACAACCTGGACTCAAGGAGGTGTGTTGTGTCTGATAGGAAGCTAGAACATACATAAGCAAAATGAAAAGTTTACTTTCCAATTTCATTTGAGCTGGTAGTCCAACTCAGTTCCTCCAGACAAGTCTGCAAAGTTTGATTTTATTTTTGTGACATGCTAAGAAAATAAATGAGCATAAATTTAATTCAGTTTGTTGTGATCTTAGGTATTCTGGCCTTGTGCTCCATAAAAATATAAAGGCAGATAGCATACATTGGGGCAGCCTAACCATTGACATCCTAACTGCTCTGATTAGAAACTAGACGAGGTAACTGACGTGACCTGTACATGCTGAGTCTTTGTAGTCACTGACATCTGACTGCGTAGACCAGAAAGTCACAGTATTAGAAATGTCTTAATAAACAGCATCCTATCCATCATGAATGGCAGGCATTCGTTTTTTATGTGTGCAGGTTCTACTGTTTCAGAAAATGTGATGTGAAGGAACACAGCCTTGTCAATCACAGGGATTCCTCTTGAACAACCTCACTTTGTGCCTCCCAACACAAGGCAAAATGCCAAGGCCAGGCTCATGAGTCTGAACTTCCAGGCCTAACAGTGCCTGGCATACATTGCTGCATGGATGCTTGTTCAGTGATTCAAAGAAGAAACACATCAATGATTCACACATTAGAACTGGTTGATTCAATTATTCATCTCTTCTCCTAGTAGACACACAAATTTTATTGAAGCTTTTATGGAATCCACGAGTCCTAATGTTGCTGAATGTCAGGAAGCCATGACTCCTCAGTTAAACTGGGTGTGGGGAGGACTTTCTGTACTCTTGGTAACATCGTGTCCTAGTTATCTTTGACTGTCAACATGATACAACCTAGAGTCACGTGAGAAGGGAGTCTCAATTGAGGTATAACCAGATCAGACTGGCCTGTTGGAAATGTCTATGGGGTTGTCTTGACTGTTAATTGATGTAGGATAGCCCAGCCCACTGCGGGTGGTACCATTCCCTAGGCAGATGGTCCTGGGTATATGTGAAAGATAGCTAAGCATGAGCCTGCAGGCCAGCATGCAGGGGACCATGGGGCATTCCTCCATGGTGTCTGCTTCAAGTTCTTGCTTGACAGCCTGCCTAGACACCCCTCCATGATGGACTGTGATCTATAATTGCAAAATCAAATAAACTCTTTCTTCCCCATACAGTGTTTTATCACAATAAATGAAAGTAGCCCACATCCTGTTTGGTGCCTCCAGTCACCCTGAACATCAATGGAGTTCAATGCTAACTCTACTCAGAACCTCCCTGTTTCAGTCCCATGGGCTCCCTGGATGAAGATCTCCTGTACTATTGTCTCATCATAACTTTGTGTTAGACTATGAACTCCTTTAAGAGCAAAGATTTTCTTTTTCTGAATCTAGCACAATGTCTAAAACATCATATTGTAATTCTTCAAGCAAATGTCTAGTGAGCAAATAAGAGGGTAATAGCAAAAGCATTTCCTGTTCGTATGAGGTCCTTTTAGGGATCACAGAGGCCAAACAAGATGGAAAATGCACAGACCCTGACCAAGGGTGAAGTCATTTCATCCACACTGCCAGGGTTATATTTTATAATTGCAAATTGATTGATGTAACACTCCCAATATCACACAGTACCTCTACGTCTTTCCGTGTCTTTCACATTATCTCCCAGCCTCATTTGCTGATATTTCCCATGTCAGAATCTGCTCCATCAACACAGAACTACTTTTTAGACCCCTGAACATACGAAGATTTCTCATCTCATTCATTCTTCCCTTTCCACAATTTGCTCCTGTGATAAAATTCATTTTCCCTTCTCCTCTAACTAGTCAAGTATTACTTATCCTTTTAGAGTTAGGAAAGAGCTACTGCATCCGTCAAACCATCACTAACCAGGCAGCTCCATTTCTCTCAAGAAACTTTGATCTTCCTCTGTGGGGCCATGCATTCTATGTATAGTTATAATAATATAACAGCACACTGGGATTCGTTTTCCTTCCTGGCCTCTCTAACTTGACAGTGGAATTCCTGTTCATGCCCATTTATCTTTCTGTTTTGCAGTTGCTAATGCCTACCAGTAGATCTGAAGCGTTCGTCAGTGGACGTAGACTCCCAGAAGATATGGGGGACATGAAGTAGAAATGGATAAAATCATAATAAATGAGAAAAATAGAGATTTCTAAAAATACCTACAGTATTTAAGCTCAGCCTTTTCTATATTTTTTTTAAATTTTCTCAACCACCAGGAGCAGGTGATATTATGCTATTCATTTTATAAGTAATAAAACTGAGCTACAGAGGCCACCAGACAACTTGCTTGTAATTGAACAATAAGTATTCCATTTCTGGGACTTGAAAGCAGGTGTGTTTGGTACCAGTCAATTTGCTATCCCGCCTCCACCACTGTTAAAGTTCAGTATTTTACTGATTTCTCATCTCTTTAAATCATTGACAAAAATATTTACAGTTTTAGACATGCACGTCACCTTTTCACTTCTCAAGTTTTTCCTTGAGTATCATTAGACATTCATGAGGAATAATTATTTTTGCGACTGACAGTTACATGGTTTTTGATAGAAGTTATAAAATTTTGTCAATTGGAGTACAGAATTTTGGCCAAAGTGTAAGTATACTTGATGATAAATATCAGTAGTAATTTAAGTGATTGAAGATAATACAGGAGGCCAGCCAAGCAGAAATTTCTTTGATGGTTACATGGGAGAAAAGACACCAGGTGTTTTTGCCCCAACAAAATGAGGAGTATGTTTTATACTTTTTTTCCTTTGGAAAATAACATCTTTGAGTGTAGGTATTGCATTTGACATCAAATACCAGCTATATAAATACAGATTGCTTATAAGGAATACTGCATAATCTCCTCCAGAAAGGCAAAACACGTGAATTATTTCTAAAAAATAAAGTGAAGTAAGGTTAGCATTCTGAAAAATATTATTTTTTCAAGTATTGTTTTGTTTTATTGAGCTAAGTTCTCAAGAAGCTCAGGCTGGCCTCAAACTCAGCATGGAGCTGAGGATGACCTCAAATTCTTGATCCTCCTGCCTCCACCTCCCAAGTACTAGGATTACCAGCCTGTGGTACCACACCTGGCTTTTTTTCAAGCACCTTAAATTTTAGGTAACTGACTTCTCTTTAGTCTGTTTTGCAAATATGGACTGCAATACTTCATATTAATACTTAAATGGGGTGGAAGGTTGAAGGTGGGGTCTAGACAGCCTCAATCATATTCACATCTTTCTTTAATTTTATTTTAAATATAATACACATGTACATGGTGTGTGTTCACGCATCCTGACCCAATGACTGCCACAAAGACAATTAGACAAAAACTTTTTCCAAAGAAAGCATAGAAATTTTCCTGGAGCAAAGAATTCTACATGGCCTGGAATTTTCTCTAGTAAAGACGTTTCTAGACTTCTTATATGCATCATGGCACAAGTTTGCTATTTTGCTTCGGATGGTTCTAACCCAACAAACTTCTAAATACATTTAAGAATAAAACAAAGAACTTTTAACTTCTACAGTACTGAAGAGGAGATTTCAAAATCAGCTCACCAAAGTCTCCAATTATAAACAGGCGGTTCAGCTCACTGCCAACTGGCATCAATGACCCGTCATGGGTTCCCAAGCACAGAAGTAAATGTCGAGCCCAGTCAACACTGGGAAAATGCTCATTTGGGTTCCTGGAACCAGTATCCAGTGGGAAAAGGGTTGGCCACGTCTGTTAACCGGCCACCTCTGTAGGATCTGCAAATTAACTGTTGAACATCATTTTAAAGAAGTGAGCTTTTATAAGCAGATTCTATTTGGCCTACAGCTTGGGGAAGCTGGCGTTGGGCCCTGGAGGCACACTGGTCTTTATCAAACTGGCAAATGCCTTTTCCCAGAGAGGGACAGAGGGAGCATGGTATGAGAGTCACAGTCTGCCCTCACCACACTAGGATTTACTAGCAGATTTCTACACTGTGGATTTGAGGGAAAGCCCTACATTGCTTTTATCTTTTCCAAATCAACTCTTAAAGTCCTTTTGGTGTTTGGCAACCTCCTGATTTCGGAGGCATGATCTGTTATAAGTTATGGACTGCTTTTAAGCTCCACTTCTAGTGTAAAGTCAAATTCCAGTTAACGCTGCAGCCACGAAAGGGACAGCCGTTAAGTAGAGAAAATGAAAATAAAGACCAAAATAGCAGAGTCTGGCTGTTTATCAATTTTATTGTTTGAAGTGGCTTCCCTTCCAGGGTGCTGCCTAATTTGGAAGCAGGACTACGAGGTGCAGTCAGTGATCTATGTAAGCAGTTCTAAAGGCAGAACAGTAACAGAGGCGAATGGGGGTAGCTAACCAGGGCGTTGAGCTCTAAACCCTCAGAGTTTCTGGACTCTTACAGTGACCTAGCTCAGAGAGGAGGGAAATTGCTAGTATACTGTCCCCTCCTGTCAGAATTTGGCCTCTTACAAGATAACTTACATGCATTTTATTTTTAATTTTATTGTTGAGAGTTTCATACACAGGTACTGTATTTACATTATTTCCATCCCTCTCAGTCTCTCTCTAACCCTCTCATATCCCTGACTCCTCCACAGTTTCTTTTCCTCTTCTTTGATTATTATGACTACATGTACATACATACATTTATACACATAGATAGGTAGATAGATGATATAGATAGATGATAGATGATAGATAATAGATAGATAGATGATAGATAGATAGATAGATAGATGATAGATAGATGATAGATAGATAGATGATAGATAGATAGATGATAGATAGATAGATGATAGATAGATAGATGATAGATAGATAGATGATAGATAGATAGATGATAGATAGATAGATGATAGATGATAGATAGATAGATAGATGATAGATAGATAGATAGATAGATAGATAGATAGATAAAATGCAGAATCCATTTAGTTGTACTCATGTGTACCTGTGTTTAAGGTTGTCCACTTGGGATTAGATAACCTCTCGGGAAGTTAGTCCCTGATAAAACTGATTCTCCCCACCACCACCACTCCCAGCATCCACTGGTTGCCTGTAGCTCTTCGTCTTGAGGTGGGACCCCATGAAATTTCCCCCATCCACCTTGGCATGTCACCTGGTTCTGTCATTATGCAGATCTCAGACTGCCATATGTGGAGATTCCATTGGTGCAGCTTCCGTGTTCTGTCCAGAATGCATGCTAATGTTATCTTGTATTAAGTCACTGGTAAGTCAATGTAAATTGTTGTCTAAAACTGGTGTTTTGAACATCAAATGCTGGTTTCCTCAGGAACACATGTGCTTTCGGGAAAGTATTCATTAAAAAGAAACTTCTACAAGAGATGTTCTGCATTGCTCTTGATGGAAGAATCATACTTTATGTGTTTAAGGGCCTAATTTTCCTTCAGTGTTGGAACATTCACACATTTCTCTCAAAGGACAGATATAAATGTGACAACGACTGTTTATAAACTATGCCGACATTTTATGGGGTATATAAAAATTGTAGAGCAAGATAAAAATACAACTTCAAGGCTGTCTTGTTTATGGTACAG
Organism: Nannospalax galili; assembly: GCF_000622305.1. Lineage (NCBI taxonomy): Eukaryota > Metazoa > Chordata > Mammalia > Rodentia > Spalacidae > Nannospalax > Nannospalax galili. Next base: position 1,723,061 of record NW_008354345.1, read on the forward strand.
TCTAGGGCAGCAGACGATGGCATAGACAGTGCACTGTGGGGCAGAAAAATGGTGGCCAAACGGTCACTATGTTAGCACATCTACTTTTAGGTGAATGTTATGGAAAGTTAAAATGGAGACAAGCTCTACACTAGCTCTAAGAACTATAGAAAAGAGTTTAAAGGAGATTATTAAACAGCTTTGAAAATCTATTTTCAGAGAATATGAGCTGGGAGTGGTTTTCCATATTAAACTAAAATAAAAACAGAATACAGGTACTGGAGAGATGGTTCAGCAGTTAAAAGCATGTACTGCTGGAGTTCAGTTCCCAGCACCCATGTAAGGCAGCTTAAAACCACCTGCAACTCCAGCTCCAGGGAACAGGATGTCTGTGATCTCAGTGTTCATGGCACACATATACACATATCCACATAGAGATACTCATATATACACATAATTAAAAATAAAAGTCTTAAAATTGTCTTAAAATGCTGGGTCTGGAGAGCTGGGTCAGTGGTTAAGAACACTGACTACTCTTGCAGAGGACCTGGGTTCAGTTCCCAGCATCCACATGTGACTAACAACCATCCATAACTCCAGTTCCAGAGAATCCAACGCCCTCTTCTGACCTCCATGGGCATTGCACAACACAGGCGCACTTACATACATGCAGGCAACACACTCAGACACACAAAATGAAAATAATAAATAAAACAGAATGCACTATTGATTTGAAATTTTTCCATCATCACTACCTACCGATGTACATATAAACCTGCATAGCTTCAGTGAAAAACATGGGTATTCATAGATGACCATAAATACACACAACCTTCAGCCTAATAACAGTTCAATGGAAAAAAACATAGTCATCTTCATCAAGGACCTTATAAAGACACTCAACCCACTGGTGTTAATATCATCACTTCCAGAAATCTGACCTAAACCAATCATCAGTGAAAACTGCAAAGATAAACAGAGATGTTTGCCTCAATGCCACCCATGTTAGGAAGGAAATAAGGACATTCTAAATGTCCAATAAGAAGCTGATTATTCAATAAATTGGAATATTTCTGAAGATTGGACTATTGAATAGCCAGTTTGAATTTTATAAGACTTTAGTGAGGGAAAGATAATAAAAACAATAAATAAAATAAGGAGCCAAAAGGTAAAGTCCAATATTTTTTATTTTAAAATGGATTACTTTATATTAAATAAAATACTGAAAGTTCGCATATTCAATTTCTAACAATGATACCTCTGGACAGTATTTTTAAATGTTCTTTTTTATACTCTTGCAAATTTATTATCAGGAACACATATTATTTCTATCAACAATAAACAAATAAACCCATATATTCTAGAGCCTACCTTATGATGGCTTTGACTGCGAATCGGACCACTGTGGACAGCAAGAACAGAGGTGTGACAAGGATGTGGAAGAGAGACAGAGAAGCAAAGGCCTCAGCAGGCTTCAGATTGTTCCCACTGGCATACGCATGTGTCACAAATGTCTGTGCAGAATAAAGGACTTCGTTAGAGAGCACTGTAGAAAATGACCCACATGCCAACATTCAACTTGAAAAACCTAACACATGCTACTGAGCTAGCTTGCCCACAGCCACCATGAGACAGAATTACTCTACCCCAGACTCTGTGTCTAATACAATATTTGCAATGGGTAAATACTTAATGGTTTGCACTTGATCCTAACAGTAAGCTCATGAGAAAGTCAAGACAGCTTCTATTTACAGAATAGGAAACTACTGTCAAATTGAGCAGGAAGGGATAACTGGTCAGCGAACTCAAAAGTTGCCAATTACCAACCACCTTCCAGCCAAGCAAAACTCAGATTTCTAAGAGAAAAGAATGTATTGTGGTATCCAAAGGTCCCCACTGTGAATCTGTACTGAAAATCAATTTGAGTCCAATGAAGACTTAGTTACATTAACAAAAAATATATTGCTGAATTTGTCACTTTAGTGAGAAATATAATGTAATCATTTAACCCTTTCTGGCTGTTAATGTTGCACCATTTTTGTTATAAGAATATGGGAATCTGGTCGCTATGATCAAATTATTTAATTCCCAATAATTAATTTTGCTCCCCAAGGACATTTGCCCATGATTGGGAATATCTGTGATTGCTATAACTGGGAGAGGTACTGGTATCTAGTGTAAGAGCCAGGGACACCACCATCTGTCCTAACACTATGGATGTCCTCTTACTACCAGAATACCGGTCATGTCATGAGTGAGACCTCCTGGTGAGAACCATTACATTGGAAAGTGCAAAGAAAGGGAGTGTCTGGGGAAGTAGCAGGCGTGGCCAACACTGAACTGGTTCCATTTCTAAAAGCAGAAAAAAGTGTCTTACAGCGAGAACAGCCGCTATGGGGATTGCTGCATTCATGAAGACTGCGGAAAGAAATCACCACATTAGTTTTGCTGAATGTGAAGGCATTTCCAGCAACTTTAATTACTCATTCATTATTTCTTTAATTTTATTTCAACACAGAAATGACAGAGTGAATTAATAATGTTCAGTCTGGACCCCCAAACACCCCCAGTTGGTATTTATCCCCTGGTCTGCGGTCACATGAGCTCCCACACATTCATCTTAGACAGAAAGTAGTTTTATTAAAGAATTGGGAGTTTTTCCTTAAGAAATGTTCCAAGTAACAGAACTCACATAAAGCAATCCCTTAATGAGGCAAACTATTAGAACTGTTAAAATGTGGAATCTTGAGAGCAATCACAGCATACATATGTATACACATGTACGTGTTTCCAAAATGAACTAGGAAAGATGGTTGTGTGTGAATGAAGTTTGTCTGCTTTCACATGAAATAAATTTTTTTCTCCTTAATTCTTTCCTGTTTTGTTTTTTGGTTTTGGTTTTTTGAGACAGAGTCTCCCTGTAGCCCCAGCTGGCCTGAAACTTGCTACATAGACTAGGCTGGCCTGGATCTCACAAAGATCTGCCTGTCTTTGCCTCCTGAGTGCTGGGATCAAAGGTGTGCACTACCATACCTGACTCTCCTTAACTCTTGAAAATAGCAGTTCAAAGTCGACATAGTGAGTGTGACACTCCTGAATGGCATGTAGAAGAGAGCAGGGCCTGCACTCCCTATTCTGTATAACTTGATTTCCCAAAGGAAATGTTCAGCATTACTAAGATCAAAAGTCCTTTATGGTTCAAGAGAAAACTACAGAAACCTCCAAATCTTTAAGTTGTTTAAAGGTCTTTGGGAACAAACTGACCCACAAATCAAACCAAGTATCAGTGGATGTATTTTTAACGAAGCATGTGTGAATTATGTTAATGGGAACTCATTATTCCTGATACTGTTGAATTCATATATAGAGATGAAAAACACAATATTTATATGATTTGATTTATTATTTCTACATTAGGTGTATGCGTGTATTGCCTGCATGCAATGGCCAATGGCCGCAGAGGTCAGAAGAGAGCGTTGGATCCCTTCGGGTGCTGGGAATGGAGCCCGGGTCCTCTGCAAGAGCAACCAGTGCTCTTAACCACTGATCCATCTTTCGAGCCCCCGAAAACACAGCATTTAAAAGGTCTTCAAAATATACTAGGAAGGAGAGTTGTATGTAACTGATTTGCCTTCTTTCACTGAAAATGATTTTCTTCCTCCTTAATTTTTGAAAACAGCAGTTCAAGTACAATCTTTAGGGAAGCATGTCAGAAGCCAAAAAAGAGAGAAACCAAAAACAACTATGGGTACTTTTAAAGGAGTTAGGGATAAAATGGTCTTTAAGAGGTAGTCGAATCAGCTTAAAGATTTCATTTGCACTGAGAACCAGTTGTCTTTCCCAACTGTAACTGATGAGAGAGTTTCTGTTATAGATAGCATCATCATCATCTTTGTATCATAGATGAAGGACCAGGGTCAGCATGATGGTTCAGCAGACAAAGGAGCTTACTGCACAAGCCTGACAACCTAAGTTCAATCCCTGGAACCCACATGGTGGGAGGAGAGAACCAACTCCCACAAGTCATCTTATGAACTTCACAAGCACGTCATGACACATGTGCATCCATACCCACACATCACACATATGTGCACTAACAGTAATAACATAAAATAGAGTTTTTTTAAAGGAACCAAAGACTTCAGTATGCAAGATAACATGGCCAATAATTCCCAAAAGGATTCTGGTCTTCCTGAGTCTCGCCTTGGGTTTGCCCTTGTCTCTATCCTTGTATATGTGGCCAGTGGCTACTGGACAACACACATCTAAGCAATAAATGAACGTCTTCTAATGAACAGAGTGTTTCATTGCTCATAGGCCAAACTCAACAGACTCTGTTCATGACTCAGAGCACCAACAGAAAACTTACTGGAGAGTGACGTATAGAGCGCAAAGGTTTTGAGGCTGGACAGCTCCTTCATCCTGGTCTCTTCCACACTTCTGCAGAAAATGTTCTCCCAGGCATACAGCTTCAGGAGCTTGATGCCTTTCAGAATCTCATTCGTTTTCTTCAATCTCTCTGTGGAATAATCCTAAAGAACAAAGGAATGCAGCGTCATGGAAAACACGTCCAACGCACAGATCTTGAGGAGACCCTGGCTGGAGAGACGGCTCAGCAGTTAGGAACACTGGTTGCTCTTGCAGAGGACCCAGGTTCGATTCCCAGCACCTACATAGCAGCTAACAGCTATCTGTAACTCCAGTTCCAGGGAAATCCAACACTTTCTTCTGACCTCTGTGGACACTGCATGACACAGGTGCACTCGCATACATGCAGGCAATACACTCATACACATAAAATAAAAATAATGAATAAGATGCTTAAGAACTGTATAGATCCCAGAAGCACCCCAGTTCTCCGTGTGCCCGTCTCCTTGGCTTTATTCATGATTTCCTTTTTCTTCTTGTTTTTAAACTAATATTTATGGTTACCACAGAAAGGAAGAAGTTCCATCCCAGTGTCGCCATCCAGATGGTCGTTATGCTCTGCTCTCTCCACTCCCTCCCTCCTGCCGTTCCCCACCCCCTCCCCCATGGAGGGGGTTTCCTTTCCTCCCTCAGGTAGCTTCACCTTTTGCTTTCCTATTCCAAGTATTCCCTTGTTCTCTCTGTCCTTCCTGCCTTTAGAGCTCTTCCTCCTCTTTCAGGATCCTCTTTCTAGTGTCATGAAATGCACACACACACACACATACATACATACATGCACACAAACATATGGAATGCTGAGAGCAGTCAGATGGCTCAGCACGTACAGGCACTTGCCACCAAGACTGATGACCTGAGTTTGATCCCTGGAACCCATGTGGTGGAAAGGGAAAGCTGACTCCTGCAAGTTTTCCTGTGACCTCCGCACACATGCCACAGCATGAGCGCACACACA
>NW_008354345.1:1728742-1730820 GCF_000622305.1 Nannospalax galili
ATCTAACATGGATACACCTATTGCTTTGATTTTGATAAAAACAACTTCCGCTTCACAAGATTTCCTTGACTGATATCTACGTGTAAAACAGGCATACGTGCTAATAAATGATGAGCTTTCCATGGTTCCTAACATCAAAATTACTGCATTCTCCCTTCGACATTAACATAGTTAGAAAACAAACAAAAGCAAATTCAAGAAATGTCTGCTTCTTATTTGAGAATATGATGATCCAGTGTTGGATGAGTTCACATTCTGTCCTCACAGTGCAGTAGTCAAGACCAAACCCATTTTTATTCATTTCAAGATATCTCCACATGATTCTTTCTACAGTCTTGTTTGAGAATAAGACCAGAGTAACTATAGATTTATAATAGATTTAAGTTCCGCAATTTCATCATTTTTTTTTTTGGCTTCTCCACAACCAAAGAGTATACCAGACTGCCTGTCAAGTTACAGTTGGTCCTATTAACCATCGACAGGGATGTAGTAAAGTGTCCAAAAGACAGACAGGAGCGTGCAAAAGCAGCTGCTGAGCTGTGATGGAGTGTTCAGTGTGTTTGTCCCTTGAGGACCCCAAGTGCCTGTCAAACGGTGACTTGAAGAAGGAGCAGCCATCGTACGGATTGTGAAATGAGATGCTGAGGACCATCCTGTCCCCATTTATGCCACTCCTCCATGTGTTTCTGCATTCGATTGCTGCAGTAAAAAGAGCAAATGGCTCAGGGCTCTGTGAAACTGAACACGTCAGTGATGAGTAACCTCACCCGCAGCAGCAGCCACCAGTGACAGAACCACTGCGTGACAAGCCGTGTTCTTGTCACAGTAGAAACACCAGCTTGAGAAGCGATGCCTTCGGTGGGGGCGCCTCCACATTGCACTCTAGACTTACAGCTTTACACGTTTTTACCAAACTTTATTTCTGCACATGCTGTCAACAATTTTACTGTTTGCAAATATTTCTTTGAAAGAAGCCAGTGCTTGCTTGAATGAAATAATTTCATGGCAAACTGAAGCCAGAGAGGGTCAGTAACTGGACTGTTTCTTCCTTGCCAAGATGATGGTGAATACATCCAGGCACAGCAGCTGCCACGGAAAGGCCCTAAGCGATGCTGCAGATCAGAGGGATCTAATTGCAGAAGCACCAAACCTGGACCATCACTCAAGCTTGATTCATTCCATCGCTGTCAAAAACTGACATCCAATGGCCACCTAAGAGAATTCTTTGCAAAGGTGATTGAAAAAGATCTCAGGTGATTCCAGTATTGTGAGTCTAAGATTGTCAAGCTGTTTTCCATTCTACCTTTATGGATTGTTTTAGCCATTCACTATAGAAATCAGTATGGGGCTGGAGAGATGTCTCAGCAGTTAAAAGCACTGGCTGATCTTGAGGAAGACCCAGGCTCAAATCCCAACACCCACATGGCAGCTAACAACTCCAGTTCCAGGGAATCTGATGCCTTCTTCTGTCCTCTGCAGGCACTGCATGACACAGGTGCACTTACATACATGCAGGCATAACATTCATATGCATAAAGTAAAAATTTTTTAAGTTAAAAAAAGAAATCAGTAGGGAGAGTCTTTGAAAAAATTAAAAATATATCTACCACATGACCCAGATATATCATTCTTGAGTATTTACCCAAAGGACTCCAAGTCAACACGTCACAGAGAAACGTGTGCATCAGGGTTTACTGCAGCACTGCTCACAATGGCTAAGTTATGGAACCAACCTAGGTGTCCAACCGCAGAGGAACGGATAAAGAAAATGTGGTGTATGTGCACGGTGGAATTTCATTCTACCGCAAAGAACAATGAAATTATGCTATTTACTCGAAGATGGATACAGCTGGAGATTATGGCGCTAAGTGAAGGCTGCTAGATTTTAAAAAGTCACCTATTACATGTATGTATATATGGCACCAAAGTAGATGAGAAGCTGTCAAGGGGACCAAAGGGAACTTGTGGTGGAAAGCAGAGAGCCGGGAAGGGATGAGGGATATGAGGGAGTGTGCTCAGCATGCATTAAACACTTGTATAAAATGTCCATATGAAACCGGTACTGTGTGAATTAATAT
>NW_008354345.1:1733656-1734274 GCF_000622305.1 Nannospalax galili
GAATACAGCATTGTGAAAGTAGCCTTTGACTCAATGGGCTTGCTCTTTAATTCCATTTTTCTTTCATTAAGTAGACCTTACAGACATGAAAGCACAAAGCATACTTTGGGGGGAGAGAAAGAGATGTAAGAGGTAATGAGAGGGAATTGAGTTTATGTGACATAGAGACAAAAGGGGTGGGCTGGAGAGATGGCTCAGCAGTTAAGAGCACTGGCTGCTCTTGCAGAAGACCTAGGTTTGATTCCCAGTACCCACATGGCAGCTAACAACCATTTGTAATTCCAGTTCCAGGGAATCCAATGCCCTCTTCTGACCTCCGTGGGCACTGCATGACACAGGTACACTTACACACAATGCAGGTGATACACTCACACACATAAAACAAAAATAATAAATAAATATTTTTAAAAAACAAAAGGAGGGACTATTTTCAGGGGAGGAAGGGGACCAGCAAGAGGGGTTGTGGGGTTGAATAAGAACAAAGTATAATGATACATATGCATGGAAATGAAAATGTCACAATGAAGCCTATTGTTTTACATGGCAACTAAACAAACTTTTCGAAAGTAGGTTCTACAAACGCATTGTCATGATATCAAAACGAAAACAAAATGGAGT
>NW_008354345.1:1734561-1740752 GCF_000622305.1 Nannospalax galili
ATCCGTCCTGAACTTACTCCATTTGCATTATTTGTCCCATTCTTGGTTTCATTCACACGCTGGACTATCCCAGAAATACAGAGAGGGCCAGCAAAACCCAGTAAGTCAGCCAGGTATCGGAATGTGCTGCTCAGTAGAATCGGTCGCCCAAAAGCTCTGTACATGGCCAGCCATATGGACGGGGTCCGATTCGGACGATCTGCTACTTTCTTCTGAAATAAACACATAAACCAAAGTGAAATATTAGATCAAAATTAATCTTAGCAGCTATGTTTTGCCTAGTTCAAAGGTAGTTTAAAGGGCTAAAAATAAGCATACAACTTTAATGCAAAATGTGTATCCTTGCATTTTATGCAAATAGCAACTGCTGAATTTAGCTTAGTGAAAAGACACAACTTCTCCATCTTCATGTATAGTAGACAATGTTTTAAATTTTAGGAGGCTTGTACAAAATGAAAAATGGCATAACTGCTTATCACGACACATCTATAGTGCTGTTTATAAAGACTTCAAGACCTGCACACATATCATATTACGTCTTTACAGGGGCAGAAAAGGTCTCGGCCAGAGGGCTGGGGTGATAGCTTTGTGTTCTAGTTTATTTCTCCATTGCCGTGACAAAACACTCTGACCAATACCAACTTGGGGAAAAAGGGTTTATTCAGCTTACATCTCCTGGGTCACAGTTCATCTCTGAGGGAGCCCAAGGTAGGAACTCAGTCAGAGCAGGAACCTGGAGACAGGAGCTGGAGCACAGGCCATGGAGAAATGCTGCTTACTGGCTTGCTCTCCCGGCCCCTGCTCAGCTTGCTTTCTTGTACAGTACAGAACAACCTGCCCAGGGGTGGCACCACCCACGGTGGGCTCGGCTGTCCCACATCATTCAACTGTCAAGGAGATGCCCCACAGCCATGACCACAGGCCAGTCCAATGGAGGCAATCCTCCAACTGAAGCTCCCTACCTAGGTGTGTCAAGTTGACAGCTGAAGCATCCGGCACGCTTAGTTAATAAAGTGTTTGCCTTGCAAGCCCAGAAACCTGAGCTCAGCCTCCAGAGTCCACATGAAAAAAAGCCAGGCAGGGAGACAGGCCTGGATAGGATGATCCTTGGAGCTCATTGGCCAGCCCACCTCACCCAACCAATAACCAGGGAGTCCCATGTCCCAGCGAGAGGCTGTTGTTTTAAAAAACAAAACACATATGCCCACACATAGTCACACATACACGCACGCAGCCCACACAGGCACACATACACACATGCACACATACAAACACATGCAATTGTCTTTCATAGTCAATTGCCTGTTTGAATAATTTCATCATTTTCTGAAGTTTATTCACATATGACTCCAGCACAGTAAGTTCAAGGTAATCTATGTGGTAAGAAAGCATCAAGAAACCTAAGATGATTTTAGTTTATATTTTACATCTTTACTTTAGCAGAGATGTTGACAAGTGTTTATGCAACACTTTCCCCAGGAGGAAACCAGAAAAATGACTCAGGTTCATTAGTTGCAACCATTTCCTGCAATAGTAATTTCATAACACAAGCTTCTGATCCACAAGGTCATTTCCATCATTTACCATAAATGTTTTGTTGATTTTGATTTAGAATTGCCAAAAAACTTTTTAACTGATTCATCACACATGACTCTCTATCGGTGTTATGAATATCATTTTAAATGACTCTGATATTTGTAGATGATTGTAATTAAAATACATCTAGTCCTGGGCATCACTTGCTTGATCATTTGGAAGGATACCGCAACAAAGTTAAAATATTCAAGGATGCAGTCTAGGGTGAATAGGCTTAAGATACATTGTATATTTGTATGAAATTGTCAAAGAATAAACAAAAGATATTTAAAAACCAAACTATCCAAAACTTTCTTCTTTAAAAATTTTAAGCGATTATTAATACAAAAGAAAATTTGAAGATATTTACATGAAATAGGAAGTTGACACCCTTCTAATTTCCATAGTTCCCAAGTTTGAACTACAGAATATAAACATTTGTTGATAATTAGTATAAGAGATTTCTTAAAGGTAGTTATTAGTGAATATGACCTTTTTTGCCCATATGTAGCAAAGCTATTCACAAGATGCTTGAAAAGAATAAAAATTCTATGAGTTATTCATATTAATATGATAATGCAAGTTTATTAACAGATCATTGAATATATTATTTTTAAGACTTACTTTATTTTTGTGTGCATCTGTGTGTGTCTCTGTGTGTACACACGAATGTAGGTGTTTTGAGATGCTAGAAGAGGGCTGGAGCTGGAGTTACAGGTGATTATGAGCCATCTGAAGTGGGTGCTAGGAGCCAAACCCAGGTCCTCTGCAAGAGCAACAAGTGCTCTTAACCAGTGAGCCATCTCCCCAGCCCTGAACTGAAGGCTTAGCGTTTACTTGAGCACATATCCTAGAGAAAAGCCAGTGCTCTCACCAAACTTCCTTATGTATTCAGAGAGAACTACTGCAACACCTCTGTGCTTGGTTAGCTCGCCCAGCCTTTCCTCACCGGACGCCAAACTACTGGACAAGGCATAGACGTTATTTAAGCTTTATACTTCTGTATTTAGCGAGCCCATTCTCTGTGATTACAGGCATGGAAGACAGAAGCTGAATTACCTTTTGCTCTTCGTAAGCATCCTTCAGGCAGACATAATTGGTTACTGCCCTCATGGCTATGGGCAATTTTCCAATTGCCTTCAGATCAATAGGCTTCTTGTGAGCGGATATGATAAGTGTGTTCATCCACCAGTATGTTGCTTTTGACAGTAAATTCACAAATGGCTGAAGAAATCTCACACCCAGATCCTGGAGATCTTCAGGAGGCTTTACTTTCTGAGGATTCATGAAGAAGACATATCTCTGTAGCGGGAAGAATGCCACAGCAGGACGATTAGCCTGCCTCTCTCTACGTGTTAAAGCAAATCCTCAACTTCTTCTACATGTTCACTTATGGCAATACATATACATATATACACACACTATATATAATATATACATATATTATATAATATATATGAAGGAATCCTTCCACCTCGTTGTTCTGAAATGCCTTTTGAAATGTTTCTTGCTATCCCTGGATTAAATCAGAATTTCACATTGAAACCACTTGGAGTCAGTTCTGAAAAATGTCTTTCATTATTTTAGGACAGGGTCAAACTAATGAAGATTGTTATGATACTTAGATTTTAAAATATGTTATTAGCACCACTGTCAAGTCACTTGGTTGATTTGTGGTTTAGCTGATTTTGGCTGTATGCTGTCCACATTTATTCTAGCATCTTTCCACTCCATGCACAACATTTTGTGCTAGAAAATGAATATTGATAATCCATTCTAAGTATCTCACATGACATGACAGGGCTATGAACAGAAAGGACGATATATTTGTAACTACAGGCTGACATTGGATGCATGCCTAAAGTTGCCACTGTCTTGTTCAGGAAGGAAATGGGAAGAATACACTAGATCATCTTCTCTAAAATGGCCAACTTCGGGATACATATTTTACTTAACTCACATGAACCTTTGGCCAATCGTGGATGATGAAATCAATTTAATCTGAAATATGAGCTGTGTCTTACGGTTGGCACACGGCAGGCACTCTGTCACTACCTGTGACAGGATGGAGTCCAGTTTCACATAGATATCAGAGACATGGATGGCCTGGAGCTTAGCGATTAGTTTACGTTTACACACAGAGATCATATACATTTTTCATCCTATTAAATGGATGACTGTAATCTTCAGCGCTGAGGTCCTGAGTGACAGACAGTTACTATGCAAAAGCTGTGGGTACTTACTCTAACCCGGATGACGTTGATCTCCACAGCCATCAGCAGCCCGTTCAAAATGACCATCACACCTGTGATGCAGAAACGCAGGTCCGACACGCCCCACCCTGACTGCCAGTATTTGACCAACTTTATGGTTTTTGTAATAAAGGCCATGACCCAGTACAGGAACAAAGCTGCCAAAAGAGAAGAAAAATAAATAAATCTCTAACATCTCAATGTAAACGCAATATGTTTTAACGCACAAAATAGCCATTTGGAGATAGGATCTTGCTGTAACCCCAGCTGGCCTGGAACTCACTATGTAGATCAGGGTAGTCTGGATCTCACAGAGATCCACCTGCCTCTGCCTCCAGAATGTTGAGATTAAAGATGGGCACCACACCCATCCCATGCCCTGGGTTAAACCGAAGGAATGAGACGGGATGAGAGATGGGGGTCAAGGAGTTTCAGTCTTCTGTGTGCTGATACCCAGTTTTCCCAAGCCATTTATTGGGAGACCACCCTTCCTTCTTCTGATATGCTTCTGGTGCTTTTGTTAAGCGTCATTTGACTGTTAAGTGAGTGGAGTCACCATTGACCTTGACACTCTGTTCCAGTGGGTGTCTGTGTTGATGCCAAGGGCAGCCGCTCTGCTTACTGGAGCGTGTGGCATATTTTGACACCCTCCTACTTTGCTCTTTCTTCTTAACTTTGCTGCAATTATTCAATGTCTTTTGAGCTTCTAAGCGAATCTTAGCTAGCTCCATGGAGAATAGCATTAGGATTCTGATGGGGAGTTGGATCTGCAAAGCGCTTTGGGGAGTGTGCACACTTTAATCACACTAGTTCTTCTAATCTGTGAAAGTATGAAAAAAAAACCATAGACAGTACTTCCGTGGTGATCACGTGACAGAGGTGGAGCTAGATGAAGACATATAAATTAGTGTTCCATACATACACACCTGCACACCTACACACATGTGCCCATACAGGTGAACTTGTATAGATACACACATACCACAGTATCATACACATGATAAAAAAAGAAAGGAAGAAACATCAGAAATCATATAGTATATGATCATATTCTGATCACAATGTAATGAAATTTAAAAAATAAAATAAAACTAGATATGGTAGTAGACGTTATAATCCCAAACTTGGAAGGCTAAAACAAGTGTTATAAGTTTGAGATCAACCCAGGCTACACAGTGAAACTCTGTCTCCAAACGCCAGATAAAGACATCGTGAACAATGCTCTTTACCTTTCTATTACTGCTTAATGGACGATAGACACTTAGCAACTTAAAACAGCACCCACTTTCACAACACCGATTTCATGGGTTATAAAGCTGGGTCGGAGATCAGCTGGATTTTCTCACCAAGCTGCAATCCAAGTGATAACACTTGCAGTCTCAACAATGGCTCAGCTGATTTGGAATGCGTGTCCTTGCCATACTCTTTTGGCTAGAAGCCAAGTTTCCTACTTGTACCATGGGGAGATCATGACGCAGAACGTGCTCGTAGCATAGAGACAAAGCAGCTAACCTTTGGGTCTTTCTGAACAGTAAGCTATCTAGATGTCCCCAGATACTTAGCAATGATGCAATGCATTTCTAGTAATCCATGCTGAAGAAGAGATCCTAGAGAAATTAGAAAATATGTTGACTGAATTATAATGAAAATTCTGTCACTTAATTTTAAAATTGAGGAAAACTAAACAGAGAAAAGTTTATAGCTTTAGATATTTCATTCAGAAAATGTCCAAAATCGGGCTGGAGAAATGGCTCAGTGGTTAAGAGCACTGACTTTTCTTGCAAAGGACCAAGGTTCAATTCCCAGCACCCACATGGCAGCTAATAATCGTCCATAACTCCAGTTCCAGGAGAATCCAACCCTGTCTTCTGACCTCCACGGGCATTGCACGACACAGGTGCACCTACCTACATGCAGGCAATACACTCATACAAATAAAATAAAAATAATAAAGAAAATATTTTGAAATGTCCAAAATCAGTGATCGATGTTTCCTTAAAAGCTAGAGAAAGAGGAAAAAAGAGCAAAATGTAAAGAATGAAGACGGGGGACGAAGAGTCAAGAAATGATAAAAAACAAAAAGAACAATTGACAAAATGAACTCCCTCAAGAAAACCAACAAGGCCGATTCTTTGAAAGGATCAAAGAACACTGGTAAGGCCCTAGCTGGACTGGTCAAAGAGAGAATACAAACAACCAGTACAGACGAAAAGGGAGCTATTCCAAATACTCTGTATCTGTCAAGAGGATGACAAGGGAAAACTTTATGATAACTTATCTGAAAACTAAGATAAAGTGGCCAATTTCTCAGAACCTATGGCTATACACTTCAAATAATAAAGTCTGATACTTTCCTTAGTATTA
>NW_008354346.1:0-604 GCF_000622305.1 Nannospalax galili
TGAGAATTTCACTTTATGAGATGGGAGATGCATTCACACAAAGTGAACACATACAGATACAGTAGTTCCCCAAGGAACTCTGTGGTCCCATGAGTAAGAAATTCCATAAGAAAAATTTTCTTACCAACAAAAACAAGACAGCCATAACTCTCCAGTATCAGGAGCAAAGCCCTCTGATCAGGTTCTAGGAATTCCCTCCCCTCCTGTTACAAGTTCACAGCCATGTCCCTGAATGTCAACACACCCTGAAATGAATAAACCACGTGTTTGACCACATGTCCACAGGCAGATTGATTTCCTTGAGTCAAGGAAACCAAAGAAATTAGGAGATTAAGAGGCATTCTCTGATGTAGGGAGTGATCACAATTGTTCTGAAGATGCTTCTAATACATTTTTGAACTGTGGAACTGTGGAAATACCAGTGCATGATATCCTAAAATTTTGTTTTGTTTTTGATTTGGGTTTTTTTTTGTTGTTTGTTTTTCTGTTTTTTAGGTTTTCTTCACATAGGGTCTTTCTGTAGCCTCAGCTGCCCTGGACCACACTAAGTAGACCTGGCTGGCCTTGAACTCACAGAAATCTACCTGCCTGTGCCTCCAGAGTG
>NW_008354347.1:0-366 GCF_000622305.1 Nannospalax galili
CTCACAGGTTTTGGCATAGTTGTGTCATCCTGTGGTCTCTGCTTTGCTTGGCCTGCAGATCTGCTTGTGAAGGCCAAATGTCCTTTGAGAAAATTCTTCTACCATAACCTCTATGACTTTCCATCTGCCTGTCTTACACAGCCTTATGAACTGGGGGTAAGTATGGTTTTACTGCAGCTGTGAAGACTTGTGGTGTCTGAAACTGCCTACTCATGGCTCACTTTATCCATTTTTTTCTCTGATTTATCTGCTACAAAATGCCAATAATTTACATTGGATTTTCTCTGTGTGCCCTTCGCATAGACTGATCTTCACCTAGGTATTTTTTCCATCATATGTCTTTTTCCTTCTTTGCCCTCTGGGTAA
>NW_008354348.1:0-398 GCF_000622305.1 Nannospalax galili
GTTTATTTTCTCCACACATTTCCAGACCCTCCCCACACCACTCCTTAGAAACCATCAGTCTCTGTAGGCCTGAGAGATAGATGAGCAAGGGCCTTCACTACATATTCCATGGAGAGTGGTATAACCTACCAACAGAAACAACAGCATGTGTGGCTCGTGCTGATAAAGAACCCCACGGCCCCGGCTTGACCCACCAAACCAGGGCTTAGAGAAAGAATCAGCTGTGTTCTCCAGCTAAAGCTTCAGGCAGACTTCAAGACAACCTGGTAGGCCCAGAGTCCTCTCTGGTGTGTAGGAAGCTCCTTCAGCAGCAGTTTCCACTAGGAGGGAATGACAGCACCAGCTAATCCTGATGAGATAGAGCCTCTCACACACCTCTGAGCTCCCTTTGGTTCTCT
>NW_008354349.1:0-356 GCF_000622305.1 Nannospalax galili
GCATTCATTCTACCACCAACAACCACACAAGCACAGGGAAAGATTGTAAAGACTTCTAGCCCTGTTGAATCCCTGACTGCCTTCCTTTCCTAAGGGCCATGGCTGTGGAATTTGACAAATGCATACACACAAAAGTGCATTTTCTTGACTGTAAATTTACTATAAAAGGAAAAAGTATATATTTTAGCTAACACTATACATGGCTCAAGTATTTAAAGAAAGTATATTAGTATCTGACTACTCTGAAATTCATAAAAAATAAGATGGATTGGTGAATCAAAAGAAGGGCAAATAGACGAATAAAAATAAATTATGGTAAAATAATAAGGTAATGAGCATATACATATTCATTATTA
>NW_008354350.1:0-288 GCF_000622305.1 Nannospalax galili
TGGAATTGGAGGAAATTTTCCTACAAAATGATATGTAATGTCACTTATGTCGCCTACACAAGGATCAGGAGAGTTTCTGAGCCTGGAGGGACTATCAGAGACGACTGCCATGGAACACTGGTGGGTGGAAATTTCATTCAAATGCACAGACTTTAGACCCAAAGTAGTTCATCACTCATCATAATTCTTGTTTCCCCTTCGTTCTCACCAATGAAGATGTAGGTTTTCTTATTTTTGTATTTTAATTTTTTTGAATAATTTCTAAGTCATTTATCATGGCCAGTCATT
>NW_008354351.1:0-317 GCF_000622305.1 Nannospalax galili
AGCCAGTATATATACATTTTACGTGACAATTTGTTTCACACACAAAAAAAATACCTTTATCTAAATTTACTTTTCACTGTTTCCTGGCCTATAATGAATTCGAATAGTGGTTATCCCCAAACTGCCCCTTCAGTGAAGAAATCAGTATTTTTCTGAGGTTTTTCAGCTTCCTCTGTGTCAGCCATGTAAATGCTGTTAATAAAAATGGTACTTACACGAATTGTGCAAAGGTTAACATCAGTTGTAAACAGTAATACTAAGAAGTACTAGTGTATAATAAAATGCCCATCTCATACTCTTGGTATGTCATTGTGTAT
>NW_008354352.1:0-351 GCF_000622305.1 Nannospalax galili
GACAATGAAGTACCTCCAAGTGCCCTGCTGGGTTCTAGAACAACCACATCTAGGCCTGCTTTACAGAAACTCATCCCAGCTCACATTGCCAAGACACAGCTGGGCCCCCAGCTCTTGGGATGTACAGAGCCTCCTGTCAGCCTACTTCCTAGGACACCCTCACTCCCACCCAGTTGTCCTGGTGCTGGGGCCCTTCCCCCTCACAGCATGAAAAGCAACCCACTGCTCACAGGCCTCTCACAGCCTTAATAGCTCTGCCTGCAGAAAGGAAGCAAACTGATGGCCCTGTGCATCACTTTCATGATGCTTATGAGAGAGCCATAATTAATTTCCCAAATGCACACAGGGCTC
>NW_008354353.1:0-296 GCF_000622305.1 Nannospalax galili
GTTTTCTTATGCAGCAGATGGTGATTAACGAAGAGACCCACACCTGGCCAAAGTGTAGAGAACAAGAAGCCACAGAGTACATATCACTGTATAGGGCATTTATATCAAAATTCTGCCTCCCAAGGATCAGGGATCATTGGGGTCAGGCAGAAAGATTGTAAGACCAAGAGTTGGTGGATGACTACAATGCAACAGTTTTCTAGAGAACAGTTCAGTTACTCACAATGACTCAATGACAGCATGTGCAAGTACTAGGTAAGTTCAAACCAGATAACATCCAAGCATGGACATGGAGA
>NW_008354354.1:0-2090 GCF_000622305.1 Nannospalax galili
AATGATCAGATGTGTCTCTCAAAATTGTTGATTATAATTTTTTTGGCAATAGGTGAAAAAATATATTTTTTGTAACTGTTGTACAGAATATAGCTGCTCATACAGTATAATTTCAAATGAAGCCATTTGACACATTTGTTTAAAACTGGCTGTTTTCCTTTAGAGGGTTTGTTTCTTCATATTTTGTTTGCTATTTTGCTGTTTCTGCAATCATTACATACAGTATAAACATATCAGTTAAAATATACAGGCGTTCTTTAAGGTGTGTATGAAATCTGAATATCATTGCATGCTTCACACAAATTCTAACTTTTGTATATTCTGTCTGTTGTGTAAGACACATGTTATGTCATTTGGATTGGTTCTTTAGCAGAATCTTTATTCATGTCTTACTGATCTAGAATGAATTTATTTCAAATCACTAGCTGTGAACAGCATGAAGACACATTCTTCAGTGTTCTGATCCTTCCTACACAGGTAGATTCTGTTTCTCTTGCTGTTTCTCACAGATCTCATCAACAACTATGAAATTTGATACTACATCAAACATTATCATTAACAGCAAGTTTGGAATTTAATTAGTGAAAGTAATGGTAACTTTTTGGAAGTAAAATTACTTATGAAAGGATTATCCATTTTCTGCCATGGCTCTGTGTTCTATCGGACAAGCTAGGTCTTAACTTTGTCTCTTCATTTCTGTCTCTTTGGATCTTCCTGGAGACAGGGATCAATGGTCAAGGGAAGTCAGGGAAATCATAATGAAGTCCTGTTTCAGATATTTTTTTCTTACCATAAAGTATACATTATATAGAATGGTCTGCAGGTTGATGTTTATCTTTTGGCAAATTCCATCAGAATGAGTGGCAGAATTAAGAGGCTGATTGAATAAAATTTTGCACTTGGAATTAAAATCCCAACAGGGAGTGAGATTCCCTGAAATGCCATCAAAACAGTTTAGAAATTTAAACAATGTTTAATGATAGAGTTAAAAACCGATATAAGAACATAATGCCAATGTAAATGGATTTCTACATTGGGTCATTCCAGATCTGTCACTTCTCTGTGCATCTGTTGTGTGGCTTTGAGATCTTTCCCTTTCTCGCAGCAGTTTAATCGGCACAGCAGTGTTTCAAAGAAGCTCTCTTCAGCTGGTTGTTTGTCAGAATTAGAATGAATGAGTGATAACAGGGATACATGGATGTAATTGCTAACCCCCAAATAAATAGCAGTTCATTTTCTGAAATTAAAAAAAAAAGACATACTACTGGTATGGCAGTACCAGTGAAATGCAATATAAAGAGAATGAAAAAAAGATATCAAAACCTTTGAGGCATTCACATGGACCTCTGTGTTGAGGTCTCAGAAACCTGTGATGAGGAAAATGACTCCTGTACTGATCAAAGCATACTTTTTGGTCATTAACTATTTTTCTTCATGTGGACCTGTCAAGAAATGTTTCTATTATCTGCATTTTATTATCTTTTTAAATCTTCATTAGTGAACAAAATGTAAATTAAATGTCCTATTAGCAAGATAAAAATTGGATAAATTCATTTCTTTAACCAGAGAAAAGTATAGTGTGAAAAATTTACTATCTTCAGATAATAGAATATACTGAGCCTAGTAGCAAACCAAACGCTCAGATGATTCACAATCATCCCCATATAAGTGAGATGCACAATTACATTGCCAGTGACAAGCATATATGGAGAGAATATCTATATATGCATCACAAATTAATATCCACATGAGACCAATTAGGAAACATTCAGGCCAGTGGGAATAAAGCTAATCTGAGAAAATTTCTTATTACTGACACCGTCAATGCAATTCACAAGTTCAGTAAATCCATCCCCTAGGATGCCAAGTGCCGACTTACTAGTTGCCAGAAAAAGGAGGATGCTTTATGCTGTACTCAGGTTACCTGGCAATGTTAAGACTTTTCAGTTCCAATTGTTGTAGATTACCCAATGAAGAACAGTAAGTTGGTTACTTGATGAGGAGTGATTTTGTTAATCTTCTTTCCTTAAATCAAAATTTCAAAGTATCTCTCTTCCTTGTTGGAAATTCTGAAATATCTTTCTCGAGTT
>NW_008354355.1:0-327 GCF_000622305.1 Nannospalax galili
GGTACTGTTTTCTTTTCTAGTTCAGACTCATAAATTAATTTGGTCACATGATTTTGATTTTCATAGAATGATCTCTTATATTTATAAGCACACAAAAATACTCGAAGATCAGAGAAAGCTGCTCTGAGTTGTTTGAAGGCAGGCCTTCCCAGACATGTACAAGAACATTACATTCTTTCTCAAATTTTCTTCCAGCTAGAATGCTTAGAATCCCACAGGATCCTTCCAAGGTTTTCCCTAGTTCGTTAATTTTATTTAGTTTAGTCACAAAAAAATTGTCTTCTTCATGTAGTGGCTTCTCAAACCTTTGCTGGTTCTTCCTTTGCA
>NW_008354356.1:0-303 GCF_000622305.1 Nannospalax galili
AGACGGGAGCTTTTAAAGGTAAAGTTCAACAGGTAAAGCCTCTTGGTACAACAGCCAGATAAGCAGTCACAAAAGCCAAATAAGCCTAAATTGGGCCTCCTGTGATTATATGGGTGCATTCCCCAGTTAGTCCTGGATCTTCAGGCCCCAGGCCAGTATAGGATCTCGGACTGCTCACCAAGATGTCTGACACAAAATGGAGGTGCTCGGGTTACTAAACAGAGATTAATGGGCTATTTTAGTAAGACCCCGGAAGATAGTGCTGATAGCAAAGTAGCTCCTGAGGGAAATAAGTACTTAAGC
>NW_008354357.1:0-321 GCF_000622305.1 Nannospalax galili
ATAATGTGTAATATTAACACAAAAGACAATACCTCTGGGTTGAACTGTCAATGAAAACATGAAGTTAGAAATCTAAAAAATGCCCTCTGCTTCCCTGGGCTGCATAGCCTCTGGTGTCCTGGTGCCAGCATCTTTCCTGGTCCCCTGGAGCCCTCTGGGCCTGGTCTCACCCTCACCTCCCTTTGATTCCCTGAGCTGTACAGCTTTCGGCATCCTGGTGCCAGTACCTTTCTTGGGTAAGTCCAGTGGCACCCACTTCACCTTGACTGTCCCAGACTCATTCACCCTACCACCTCCCCTGACTGATCTCC
Organism: Nannospalax galili; assembly: GCF_000622305.1. Taxonomy (NCBI): domain Eukaryota; kingdom Metazoa; phylum Chordata; class Mammalia; order Rodentia; family Spalacidae; genus Nannospalax; species Nannospalax galili. Next base: position 312 of record NW_008354357.1, read on the forward strand.
CCTCCTTGCC
>NW_008354358.1:0-646 GCF_000622305.1 Nannospalax galili
TTTTCACATAATTAATATTTTAATTTTTTTATTTAGACAATTCTAAATATTTTAATATATTTTGTCATATAACATTTATGATTTCATAGTCTTCTTATAATATACACTAACAGTTTATATATTTGGTAACCATAGAGAAAACACATTTCTTTATAATAACCATACATTCTGGGGTCAATAATAACTTTTCAATATATTAACTCTATTGATTTGATGCCAACACGTCCTGATATACAGTTTTCAATGGATCTAGACAGGATTAAAAGAGCCCAAAGAAAAGTAGCCAGTTTCTTGGATAAAAATCAAAATGTCCTAGGGCCTTAGTAACATACTCTGTTCCAAAGGCCAAAAATGTCAAAAGTATTTTGGAGCTCTTATCTAATCCCTAAAAGATTTTAGGGTTGCCTCTTCAGAGAGGGAAATGTTACAGTATCAAAAAGCCCCATAAAAAAGAAAGAATTGTTCAGGAAAAAGTGATGGAGAGATATAGGTGGAGTGGAGGGAGTGGGTGTGGATTCGATCAAAACACCTTATATGCACATATGAAATTATCAATTTTTTTTTAAGTTAAAAGAAATAAAATATTACAAAAGACTTTTTCTCTGCTAAGTACTATCTTTATAAGTCTTGAATGGCTTGTCTGTAG
>NW_008354359.1:0-1300 GCF_000622305.1 Nannospalax galili
GGGCAATGGCCTGGAAGAAAGCATCCCACAAAATTTCACTCCTGACTCCTGTTTTTTACATTCTTTCTGAACCTTCTTTGGCAATGTTCCCCAAGCCTTGACAGGAATGACAGAGATGTTCTATTTATTATTTTCAGCACTTTTACCAGTTATGATGAGTCTCTGCAATAACCTCTGTCTACTGTAAAAAGAAGCTTCTCTGATCAAAGCTGACAGCAGCACTGGTCTATGGATATAAGCAAAAATACTTAGAAGATATATCATGTCCAATTAACAAAATGGCAGTACTAGCTTACTCACCAGGGCCTGGAACTCCCCAGCTATAAGCTTTTGATCAGGTTTACAGTACCAGATGTGAATTCCCATCCTGTAGAATAGGTCTCAAATTCAATCAGAAAGTGGTTTGTTACCACAATAGACTTGTCATTTACAAGAGTGGGCACATCACACTTGGGCAGCTGGTAGTGTAGCACTCAAGGTTCATGACTGAGTAAAATTACTGGTTACTTCTTTTGCTGTGTAGAGATTTTTAATTTCATGCAATCCCATCTGTCAATTCTTAGTTCTATTTCCTGAGACCATTTTAGAAAATCTTTGTGCCTTATTTTGAAGTGTTTACTTATGTTTTCCTGTAACAGTTTCAAAGTTACAGGTCTTAAATTAAGACTTTAATCCATTTTGAATTGATTTTTGTGCAGTGCACGAGATATGTGTCTGGCTTTATTCTTCTACTGCTTTCATCCTGAGAGATGAACCAACTCCACTCCCACCTCTCCCTTGCCCTGATAGCCTTTGTTTCAGGTAACAGACCCCTTGAATTGCAAAGAATTGTGCTTGTGATCTAACAAATGCCATGAAAACATAAGATTGACATGATGTGATCCATAAAACCTCAAATAGAGCTGGTCCAGAATTCATCACCAAGTTTGTGTTTTTTTTCTCCTGAGAATAGAGCACATAACATTTATCTTTTGGCACAAAACAAATTATCCGAAAGCTTAGAAACTTAAAATAAAAGTAATTATTGATTATTTTCCATGCCTTTTTCTTTTGTCTCAGGAATTCATGTGCACACAGAGGAGATGACCTGACTGTGCTGTATTTATTTATTCACACATTTTGTGTGTATGTGTGTATGTGTGTACACATGTGGGGATCAGACAAGTTGTGGGAGTCAGTTCTCTCCTTCCACCATTCAGCTCCAGGAATCAAACTGGGCAGCAAATGCTTTTACCTACTGAGGCATTTTGCTGGCCATCTTCCATTTTGAAGTGCTTATTTATTTATTTATTTATTTATT
>NW_008354360.1:0-608 GCF_000622305.1 Nannospalax galili
GAATACCTTATCAAGTGATGCGATGCTGTCATGCACCATGTCCATGAAGATGGAAAGCAACAACAAAGACTTTCCTCAAAGCGTCTTCACTCCTATTTGTATTTTCATAGAACAGAATTCAGCCTTGATTATGTAAGTATGAGATATAGTTGAGGTTTACTTGTGTTCAGACACTACTTCTGGCTCCTAAAATCTACCCACCCTCTGCTGTAAATACCCTGATCCTAGGGAGGAGAGGGTTCACGATAGGAATCCATTTAGAATCCAAAACACCGAGGTCTCCTATTCTCTGCACGATGAAGAGTTGTGGCTTTCTGTTAACCTGCATCTGCTGCAAGCAGAAGCTTCTCTGCTTGCAGCTGAGAGAGAGTCAAATCTGTGAATATAACAATAAGTCATTAGGAGTTGGTTTAATACTTTGATTATTTAATAGAATAACCAATAACACGTCTCTCCTACGGCCTGTGACCTGCCTATCCACAAGTTTCTGGCCATAATAACAGTGCCAACTATGGTCATCATTCTTGTAGCAGAACTTAAATCCAATCAGAAGCTGGTACCTTACCTCATTAACTTTCATGCTTCCATTAAATATGATGAGCTTGTAT
>NW_008354361.1:0-464 GCF_000622305.1 Nannospalax galili
CCAATGTGGCATCACGATGCTCCAATGTGCCAACACTATGGCCCAATGTGCATCACAATGCTCTATTGTGTGATCACAATGACAAAATATGACTTTACAGTATTCCATTGTGATATCACAGTGCTCTAATGTGACATCCCAATTCTCCAATGACCCAACACTGTCGCCCTGTGTGCCCTTATATTGCTTCAATATGCCACCACAGTGTTATTATCGGATTACTAAAGTTCCAATGTGACATCACAATGGTCCAGTGTGAAATCACAATCTTACAATATGACTTAACAATAATACATTGTGATGTAACAATGCTTGAATATGACACCACAATGCTCCAATGTGCCAACACCATCACCACATGTGCCATTATATTGCTCCAGTGTGCCATCACAATGCTCCAATGTGACCTCATGATGCTCCAATGTGCCATCACAATATTCCATTGTGACATCACAATTATCCAG
>NW_008354361.1:512-853 GCF_000622305.1 Nannospalax galili
AATGTGTGCCAACACTCTCGACACGTGCCATTACATTGCTCAAATGTTCCATCAAAATTTTATAATATGACTTCTCAATGATCCACTGTACCATCACAACCCAACTATATGTGATCACACTGCTCATTGTGGCAACATGATGCGAATTTTTGTCATTACCATGATCCATTGAGTCGTTGTGATTCTCAATATGCAAACAAGATGCTCAACGTCCCTAAAAATCCGCACTTTTGCTGACACAATTCTCCATAATACCATCACAATAATACAATATGAATTCACAGTGTTCGATTGTGACGTTACAATGCTCCAATGTGCCAACACTCTCTCCCCATGTGCCA
>NW_008354362.1:0-497 GCF_000622305.1 Nannospalax galili
TACTGACCTGCCCGGTCCCAGCCTCTCATGCTGGTTTTCAGGTGATCAATCCACCCATTGGACTCCCTCAGCTAATCTATCAAACACAGTTAAACAATAACTTCAGGGCTGCAGAGATGGCTGAGCAGTTAAGAGGACTTCCTACTCTTCCAGAGGACTCGGTTTAGATTCCTAGCACCCACGAGGAGGCTAACAACTGCCAGAAATGCCCTTTCCAGGGGATCTCCAGTCCTCTTCTGACCTCCGTGTGCATTGCACACAGATGGTATGCTTTCATAATGCAGCCAAAGCACTCATACATACAAAATAAAAATAATTCAGAAATAGGGAAAATATAGACTGTTTGTTATTTTTTTCCTTTTTTTGGCAGTTCTAGAGATGGAACCCACAACCTTGTACATGTTAGGCACGTGACCTACCACTGAGATGTACCCCATAATAAGCCCTCTCTTTTTCTTATTTTTATTTCTTTCTTTTCATTTCTTTGGCCTTTTTGA
>NW_008354363.1:0-484 GCF_000622305.1 Nannospalax galili
AAATTCTCAAAATAACTACTGTAATTATTTTCTTTAGTATTATCCTTGTAGTTAATCATTTTATTTCTATTAATATATTCAGATGTACATATGATATAATCATATAGATCAAAGTCATATATGGTTAAATTTCATATAGCAAATATTACTTGCATAGTATTCATGCTATCAATATGTAATTTGTCACATTGTTGTATCTTTCTTGGAACAACATTGAATTTTGAAAATGTCCTGCATTGATTTTAGTTTTAAATGAAAAATACTATGAAGCATATACTAGATATTCTTTCCAATCAAATTGGTTTAGTCACCTGTTCATAGGTAGTATTTTAATTTCACTTTAATGTATTTAGTCAGAAGGGACCATTAGGACCATGGAAAAATACGACAGAAAAAGATAACTTAGAAAATGCTAATATTGAACGGAAAACTCAAGGGCAGAAATCCTGAGGTCTATGTAATTATGATCTGTGTTTCAAATGTT
>NW_008354364.1:0-538 GCF_000622305.1 Nannospalax galili
ACCAAGAAAGGCATAGAGAGAACCAAGTCCACATAGTTGTCCTCTGACCTCCACTTACATGCCATGGCATATGTGCTCCTCTCTCTCTTTCTCTCTCCCTCTCTCTCTCTCACACACATGCACACATACACGCACACAATTTTGACAATGATAAAAAAGTTGGGGATGTAACCTAGCATGCCTGAAGTCCAAGGTTACACCCCCAGCCTTCAGGGCAGGGGAATCTAAAAAATCAAAATGTAAGCTGGTAACATGTGGTGACCCCATGTTATAGTCTCAGCACTCAACTGAGGCCAGAGGATTGAGAGTTCAAGGCCAGCTTAGGCTGTATTGCAAGACCTTGTCTCAAACAAAACAAAACCAAAAAGACTTTGAGATGTGTGTATGTGTGTAGACGTGTATACACACACTCATATGGACATAGAAATACACATACCCGTGTTCCAAGTTGCCAGTCTACTCTCTTACTCTTCTAGTTCCTACTTGGAAAATAGCCAGTTAGGCCACTACTTAAACTCCAGAGTCTGTGACTCCAACA
>NW_008354364.1:1997-4118 GCF_000622305.1 Nannospalax galili
GAATTTTTTTTTTTTAAAGGAACAACTCTTTCCTTTGAGAGGAACTTTATTTCAAAGGAAGGGAAAACAGAAGGAAATCTATTAGGGCAGCCATAGGAAAATCGAGCTACCTCATTCCTATGGGTTTATGTTCCTTTGGGCTATTTCTGAAGCCTGTGACATCTTAGAGATGCATCTTCTGCCTGCAGGGGCAGCTGGCCTTCTGGAGAAGGCGCTAGCGGAGGAGAAGAAGAACCAATGCACGGCCAAGAACTTGGTTCCCGTGGGCTCAGCCGGCACTGCCACCCCGTCCTTTCCTGGCTAATTCTGAGCAGCTGGGTGACTGTAAAGGTATGTAAGGGTATCATATGTAGCACTCAGTATCAGTTCTAGAGTAGTTTAAACCCACATGAAGGCCCCAAACCTCGTTTCCATCACTAATTTAACTAAAATTAATCCTCTTATCCCCAAATAAGGGGGGGAGCATACACACCGACTCTCATATTTAAAGTGCTTCCCTATCCCACCTTTCCCCAGTTGCAATCTTTAAAAGAAAAACAAAACAAAACTAAGCAGGATACAAGCTGGACCTGCTGGCTCACACCTTTAATCCCAGCACTCTGCAGGCAGATCTTTGTGAGATCGAGGCCCGCTGGGGCTACAGGGGAGACCCTGTCTCAAGCCCCACCTCAAAAATAAAAACAAAACAACAAAACCACGATACAATTAAACAGCAAAATCAAAGAGAAGGGATGCAAAGGACTGAGGTAATTTCCCATTTTCCCTCTCAGCTCCCACATAACAGAGCTGATTATGTTTTATTTTCTTCTTTTTGGAGGGGAGGTAAAACTGCAAGGTGAGTAAACACACCGGGGCAAGATCTGACAGTCCAGAGTGTGGTTCAATGTGCCGTGGGTGCACCTGTAATCTGATGCAGGCTTTGGAACACACCATTACAACCCTAAAGATCAGAAAAGCTTCCTTCACACATTTGGTAAGATGGAACAGTTAGCTATACCAGTGTGCAAGCCTGGAGGTCACAGAGTATGCTGGGAGAAATAATTATGCCCAGTAATGGGCAGTTACTAATAACGGCCTTCCAGTGGTCGCAGAAAATACACAGCCCCACTGTTTTGGCTGGAATGAACATTGAATAGCACATTAACTTTATAGCAAGTTCAGCCCTGGAACTGCAAGCCCCCCTCAATGTAAATGAAATCTGTCTTCAAGGAAGCATTATAACAGGAGCACTTGTCAAAAGCCGGGCTACAGAGAGAGGGGCCGGGCTGGCAACACAGGGTTTTGGAAAGAGAAGGAATGGTGAGCTGTGCCCCACCGACAGAATCTGTCACTGAGTAGAGGTGGTCCCTGTTCCCAAGAGTGCACAGTGAGCAGTTGTTGCTTTCCTGGCACAGGTTTATGTTTGACATTTAAAATAGCCCTGTCATGATTGCCTTGTGGGAGAAACAGATTGTTCCCACATTTTCCGATTATGGCTTTAGGGAGTGATACCACACCGACTCAAGGCTACTGTCTGACCTCTGAGAAGGCCAGGAGTAGAGGTTGTGCTCCTTTCCAAGTCAGGTTAGTTAGGAAGCCCTACAGGTGCAGGCCAGCCTCTTTTGGCACCCTCATGAGGGGCATTTGCAGCAAGGAGCACTTTGGTCATGGAGTTGTCTGATGACCTTCTGGCTTTGTGGCAGAAAATGTCATCACTGTGTTGTTGTCTGGGTAACAGTAATAGCTAGCATTTACAGAGTACCTGCCTCGTGTGGGAGCCGAAATACTTAACATATAAGACTTGTCATACAACTATCCTCATAGTTTCTAGGAGGTGCAAGAGTCAAGTTACTTGCCTGATGACATGTGACAGGAGATTCTGACTTAGATTCAGCAGTTTGACTGGTAGCTGATGCTCTCACCTGAGATTTCATTGCCTGGCCTTACTGTACTTGTTCCAAAGGTCCAGTCTTAAGGATTAGGCTAGAGGTGACTAATGGGGACTTTGTTGCTTAGAGAGTGCCAGCTCTGAGTGAGATACAGGGCTTCAGTGGCCGGTAAACGAAGTGTCTAGAAGATAGAAGTTCTCAATCTTTTTGTTCTTGGTTTTTTTGAGACAGGGTCTCCCTCTAGCCCCAGCTG
>NW_008354364.1:6227-9634 GCF_000622305.1 Nannospalax galili
GGTAACTCATAAAGTTTCAAAGCTAAGTAGGCTAGATACCTGCTAGGTATGGGATTACAGATATAAACTGTAAGATATTTCTCATTGTGAATCAAGTGTTACAGTTTGCAGTGGGAAATTTTTGTTTACTGGTGGTCTTTTTTTACTTCATATACAAAAGAGGGTATAAGTTCAACATAAAGGATTTAAAGTGCAACAATGCTGGGAATCATGACACTAGAGAAGAGTGGGCAGAGCTTTCATCCATCTGAAAATGAATTACTGGTTAACTACCATTAATAAGCCACGGGCCCAGAGACCAGCATATAACACTGCACGATCAATAAGGGTGTTTATCATGTGTGGGTGTTGATCTCTCATGAAGGAGTGAATCATATTTCACACTGCATATATTAGTGCAGAAAAAAAGTAGCATAAGGATTGTAAAGCCTTGTGGAGAGCTGGGTGTTCAGAAGGTGGCTGCACTGAGCCAGGACTGTGAGCATTAGAGTGACGGGTGATAGTCTGCAAGCATCATGTCTGCAGATGGAGCTGAGCAAATTCAGGGAACTCTCTTAGGGTCTGTGAGCCATCTAGTTTTCTCTAGGTTCTGCTGCCTTTCCTAGCTGTTGAATCTGGTCCTACTGCTCTTTCTTCCTTATCCCACAAATTAGGGCTCTATACTGCTAGTAATAATACTTAAAACATCAGATTTGTTGGGCAGTGGTGGTGCATACCTGTAATCACAGCACTTGGGAACTAAGGCAGGAAAGAAGACTCAACAACTTTGAAAGAAGATTGGGCTACATAGCAAGACCTCTCTCAAAGAGCAAACGTAATTTTTTAGCGAGTAAAAGACCCTCGACACAGTCTCCAGCCCTGGGAATGGGGGTCAAACTTCCACTTATCATTTGTATCTTAGCAGAGGATCAACAGATTGGTAATTCTATAATCAGCCACTGATTAAGAAAGATACCACATTCAATTGGCTATGATGCCATGTCCTTAAATCTACTTCAGTGGATCTGATGCCCTCTTCTGGCCTCTGTGGGCATTGCACACATGTGTTGCACTTAACCTACATACAAGCAAAACAGTCTCTATTAAAATAACTTTAAAAATTGGGGCTGGAAAGATGGCTCAGCAGTTAGGAACACTGGTTGTTCTTGCAGAAGTCCTGGGTTCCAATCCCAGCACCCACATGGCAGCTAACAACTGTCCATAACTCCAGTCCCAGGGATCCAATACCCTCTTCTGACCTTCTGGGCATTGCATGACACAGGTGCCCTTACCTACATGCAGGCAATACACTCTTACACATAAAATAAACATAATAAATAAAAAAAATTTAGAAGTTTGTTAAAATGAATGAAAAAATTAAATTGAGCTCTTAAGAGCATTTAATGATTTTTTTTTAGTGTAAAATACATGGGCATGTACTCTTGCAAAGCTCAAATGGCTTAATTGTTTAAATCTTGCTATGAAACTGAACTTTTCCAACATATGTCCCAATTTATCATTAACGCCAAGTACAACCTGAAGGAAGAAATAAAATATGGGTAAGTAGAAAAGTGATGTTATGATCAACTAATTACAAGCAGCCTCATGGCATTGCTTTGACCTGACCTAGCATTGAATTGGAGGTTTAGTGTGCCGTTTATTGGAGCCATTTTCTTGTTACCTTGAGAGTTACTACCACCATTTTCTTCCTTGATAAACCGAGGCCTGATGGGAGAAACTGACCCAGGCTATGCTTTAGAAATTCAGGAAACATGCTGAACCCTGATCTCAGAAGACTGCATGTCTTGGGTTCTGTTTTCTTCCTTTGCATGCTACTCTGTTTAGTTTAAGATCATTGCTCTTGAGGTGTAGGCTGTAAGGCATCTTTACGTTTTTCCATGACAGGAACAGGAACAATCATTTAACATGCCTTCCATATGTGCCCGAGATTGTGTGGGAATGAACCCCGGTTACTTAGGGATCAACTACCTCATTTGTTCCATTCCTGATTTAAGTGTCTGTATGATTTGTCACTTTTAAGAGCTTTGACCTGCATTTGTAGTCAGATTTAAAAAAAAAAGACCTGTCTTTGAAAACAAATTAGATAACAAAATTATATGAAGAAGCTGTTTTAAGTAAGAAAAAGCAGAGAGAAGAAAGGAAATAAATCACATAGCAGTGACCTGCCAGTGTTGTTACAGGAGCCTTAGGCAAGTAATCCAGTCCTTTCACTTAACAGAGACTCTGATGCTGGGTTTAAAAGGAGGCTATACAAAGGCTTTGGTCGATTTTGCCCAGACCTTCTAGAACTCGCCTTGTATATACATCCTCCCTTGCATGTTTCTTCTGTCTCCTTCTACACATTTATCCAGGGAATGCTTTCTGGGTGCCTTTGGGACACACACTGTGCTGGAAATTTATCCAGGAGCCTCTTCTCTTAGCCTTGGGATAATGAACCTTTTGCTGTGTTAACAATGAAATAACAGGCGCTTACGATTTCCAGAGCTTCAGAGCTTCAGGTTTTTGTTGTTGTTGTTTTGTTTTGTTTTGTTTTTTGGTCTTTTTGAGACAGGGTCTCCCAGTAGCCCCAGCTGGCCTGGAACTTGCTATGTAGACCAGGCTGGCCTTGAACTCACAGAGATCTGCCTGCCTCTGCCTCCCAAGTCCTGGGACTAAATGTGTGTGCCACCATGCCCAGCAGATCTTCAGTTCTTACTTAATGTTTATTTCTGATGCTAACTACTTGAAACATCATTATTTGTTGATGTCTTCAGCAAATCTTACTGCTCTGTGTCTGGTATTATGCTAGGCACAGGATTACCTGGGGAGCCTGGAGGTCTTAGGCTGATTGCAGGATCGTCCCTTCTGGACAGTCACTGCCCTCATCTGTCTTCACTTGCTTGCTTCAAGCTGTCTAGCAGACCAACTTCTGCTACTTTTACCATACTCCAGCAGAAGACCCCAGAGACCTGCCTGTTCATCTGACCAGCACCAGATTGACACGGCAGCCATACCCCCTGTAGTCTGTGTCAGTTTTGGCCTCAGATGGTGTGTATACTTCCTTCAGTCCCTGCCTTGACTCTCTTCTTTTCCCTTTATGTAGCCATGACTGGGTCATGATTCCTGGGCCTGTTTCCCTTCTCAGTGGTTCCCACCACCTCTCAAGTTCCTTACTCTCACTCAGCCCCTCTCATGCCCCTGTCTAGGTTAAACAGACACCCCACCCTCACCGCTGCCACAAAAAGGCTCCTGCTCTTCATCTTCCCCTGTGTCTTCAGTCCTGATGTCTCATCAGCCCTCTGGTTCTGTTGGTGTTCATGCCCCACACATCCTGGGCCATGCTGCCCTCACATGTGCAGTGCTCTGTGGTCTCTGACTGATCTTGTGTTGTTCCCTAGTTGGTGTTCCTCCTTCCCATCTCTCCTTCC
>NW_008354364.1:12501-13793 GCF_000622305.1 Nannospalax galili
GATGAATGGCTGGTTCCTCTGACCAGCAGATCAATTTCGCTTCTGCATTGAATTGCCTGCAAAGCTGTTTATTGCCTTATGCACGCCTCCACAGCAGCATTATCTCTTAAATAAACATGGTGTACCAGGTTGACAAGGAGAGGTGCGTATCAAATGGGCCAAAATAAATATTGGAGGACACCGAGCTGAGGCTGGGGTCTCCTTTGGGCCGAAGGTGGCACGTGCTCTCTTGGTGGGTGTTTCAAGCTTGCGCCACCAGACATCTGGGTTCACATTCCCAAAGCAGTCAGGGCGTGGGCACACGGCAGCCTTGGGGATTGCACTCCTCCTGGCGGTTACTTTGGTCTCGGTCTGAGGCATCCCATGATAATAGTTTTCCCTGACAGCTGTGCACTTTGCTAGAATGCATTCGTGTAATAAGTAAACATACACAAGCTGCTATGTGCTAGAATTGACCACTAAATGAAATACACAGAAAACACGGTAGGGCGACTGTTAACAAAAATTCATTCTATATTTCAAAATAGCTGGAAGAGAGAATGTTGGGTAGTTCTGATTGCCTGATTTGATCTTTATGTGTTGTGTCTGTATATTGAAAGATCATGAAGACTCCATAAATATGTACAATTATATGTCAATCAGAATAAAAATTTAAAAAAAAATTGGTGGAAACTGGGTCTTGTGGGGGTAAACTGCTATTATCATTTTGAAAAGATGAAAGGCTGTTGGAGATCAGCCTGTGGAGTCCTTGGCTTGAACTGAGGTATACGCAAGAAGGAAAACAGATTCTAGCGTGGGGGCTCGGTCCAGAAAAAGGCACCCTTATGGGTGTTCTCAGCATGGTGCTCCAGCCCTCCGACCAGGCCAAACATGTTAAAAAGCTACTGCCTGTGACTGCTTCTCTGCCTGCAACCAACAACCCGACCACACAGGCCCTTGACTTCATACCACCTCTTCTTTTCTAGTGTCGCTTAGCCCTGGACCAAACCATTAGATTCAAGAATGGTGAAAAGAAGTGACTTTTCAAGCCTGGGCTAGTTGGAGGTGGTCCTTGCCCTCTCCCTAGCAGTGCTGTGTTTGTCCCATGGGAAGTGTGGCTATGTGTACCCAAGTCTCAGATCAACTTCCATTCCCAGGGAAACCATTATAACCAACAAATCATGGAATCGTGTGTGTGTGTGTGTGTGTGTTATTTTCTAGTTTTATAAACAGTCTCCCCAGGTAGCCTAGGCTGGCCTTGTTCTTGAACCGCCTATCCTCCTGCCTCAACCTTTTAAATGCTGAAATGACAG
>NW_008354365.1:0-1259 GCF_000622305.1 Nannospalax galili
CAGGTGAGCCAGGAAAAGAGCAGGAGGACCCCTGCTGAAAAGGGGAGTCCTTCCATTTGGTGCCGAGCCCCTCAGGGATATCCGGACATGGAGAACTACAACCCTAACAGCAGGGTTCCCCAACACTGCAGCATCCCAAACATCTGAGCAAGATTTCAGGGAGTCAAGCTGATCCTTTGCAGAAAGAGTGACAAAAAGAACAAAGGGCCTGATGGGTGGCTCACGCCTGTCACCCCAGCACTCCAGAGGCTAAAACTAGAGGATTATGAGTTTGAGGCCAGTCTGGGTGGTCTCAACAAAAGGAGAATGAGAAAACCTTTTTTGAACCACCAGGCCATCGGAGACTGATCTGAATGCCAAAGGATGAGAGTGAGTGTAGACTGGAAAATCTGAGCTTTCCTAAAGCTCGGCTTGCTTGCCAGTGCCCCTCCTTCAGGAGGTTGTCGGGTCCTCTGCTCAGAAACTCTCTGAACACTTGGCAGGACAGGACTGTCTGTGGTGGGATTTTGTCTGGTGGTTGGGTAGGCTTGGGTATTAACCTCAGAAAGACTCAATTCTGATCTCAAAGGTTCTGCGCCCTGGGACAAGTCTCTTCCCTATTCTAAGCCCACTTTGCACATCTGAAAACTGAGGCTTAGACTGGTAGATTGGCAGGAAGATTAGAGAAGGTTAGAGAAGGTACTGGGTATGAAGTCAGCACAATGCTCTTTGACTACCCATCATGTGCTCCCGCTTATATAGTGTGGCCATCCTGCTCTACCTAACACACAAGTATAAGGTCCCTGACTACTGGTACCCTCAAGATCTGCAGGCCCGTGCCCATGTGGATGAGTACCTGGCATGGCAGCACACAACACTTCGGAGAAGCTGCCTACGGGCCTTGTGGCATAAGGTGAGGCTGGAAAATGGAGGGCGGGGAGGTGAGAATGTCACTCCCAAAGAGGCTCAGCAAATTCTTTTCTGTTTGGTATTTTCCATTGTCCCCATCTTTAATTTAACTGATCATATTGTGCCCAAGTTAGTGCTCAGCTATCCAATACAATCTTTATTTGAGACATGAATTTTTCATTTCTAGAAATTCTATTTATTTTTATAGAGTTAGATTTCTCTGCCAAAATTCACCATTTGTTCACCTACTTTGGTCATCTTTTCTTTGCAAAAAATTTTAATATATTTATTACTCTTGATCAATTTTGTGTGTGTGTGTGTGTGTGTGTGTGTGTGTGTGTGTATATACATGCCAGGATATACCACATAAC
>NW_008354365.1:2006-3909 GCF_000622305.1 Nannospalax galili
CCACCTCTAACTATGGATACTGATGCCTAAAAAAACCTGTCTCTTTTTTATCCCATGTATACAATTATATAATCCAAAGGAAACTTGAGAGCGTATTATGGATAATGTCTCAAGCACACAGGCACTGGGGTAGAAATCCAGGCAAAGTGGGAGCCAGGCATGGTGTCACATGCACTCAGGAGGCAAAGGCAGGTAAATCTCTGTGAGATAGAGGCCAGCCTGGTCTACACAGTGAGTTCTAGGCCAATTGGGGATACAGGGAGACCCTGTCTCAAAAACAAAAAACACAAAAAAGCACAGTGCAACTTTAAAAGTCCCACAGCCTTCAAATAATTCTATCACTTAAAAGTTCAGTGTCTCTTTAAAATGATCGAAAGTCTCTTAACTGTGGGCACTTGTGTAATAAAAAAAATGTTACATCCTTTCAAAAAGGAATAACCGGGCAAACTTAAGCAAAACCAAAATTCAGCAATGTACCTCAGTATTCAGTGTCTGGGATCTACTCACAATCTTCTGGCCTCCAAAAGGTTCTCTGACTCTGCCATCCACCACATACACACACACGCACGCACGCACGCACACACATCCCACAACTTGTCTTACAGGCTCAGGCCAGCTCTGCTCTACACCCGCTGCTGTCCTTGGTGGTCATCCCATCATCCTGGTACTTCTGAAATGCCGGGGTCTCCCAATTCCCCATTTTCCCTACTACCTACCAGGTGATGTTCCCTGTTTTCCTGGGTGAGCAAATACCCCCTGATGTGCTGGCAGCCACACTGGCAGAATTGGATGCTAACCTGCAGTTGCTCGAGCACAAGTTTCTCCAGGACAAGGCTTTCCTTACTGGGTCCCACATCTCCCCTGCTGACCTGGTAGCCATTACAGAGCTGATACATGTGAGTGTTCTGGGAAGGGTGGGCCCACAAGATGTAGAGGGTTCCAAACCAGCTACTAAAGTCCCGTTTTTGCTGCTCCCACTAGTCTGTGCATTTGTGTGGAGACACCTTCGAGACCTAAGGGGCCTGTCCTTAGCTTCACTCATGCACTTCTATTCTGTCCCCTTCTTGCTATAGCCTGTAGGTGGTGGCTGCCAAGTCTTTGAAGGGCATCCCAAGCTGGCTGCATGGCGCCAGCGAGTGGAAGCAGCAGTGGGGGAGAACCTCTCCCGGGAGGCCCACCAGGTCATCCTGAAGGCTAAGGACTCTCCACCTGCCAACCCCATCATAAAGCAGAAACTGATGCCTGGAGTGCTGGCCATGATCCGATGAGTTCAGAAGTCTCACCCCTGCGCTGGTCATGTTTCTTCACGAAACACCTTCATTTTCAGTGTTCCCAGATGACAGTAGTGGTGCAGCCTTGCTTCCCAGCCCATGCCTCCCAGCTCAACTCTTCGTTAACAACTGTCAGAGAACCATGGCAACCACATCATGTCCAGACCAGTAATCATTGATTTTCACTTTAAGTTCAGGTTAAATAAACCTGGGATCAGCTGTGCTTAGCTTCTCTGTGTCGTTTATTTGAGCTTCCTCTATTCTAGCCCAGTCTTGTTCTCTTTCAAAAGACAATTCCCTTTCACAGGCTTTGAGGATTGGTTTCTTCCGGATGGTTGCCCAGAATGAAATCACAGCCCAGCATTGTAGCTCACACCTGTAATACAGCACCTGGAAGGCAGAGGCAAAAGGATCACTGAGAGGTGAAGGCTAACCTGTGCTACATATTGAGATCCCTACCAGCCTGGGATACAATGTGAGAGCCTGTCTCAAAAAAACCAAAACAATACAACAAAAGCAGAAAACAAACAGTGAAATCACAAACGCCCTGGAGCCTCTGGTTCTTAGAGACTGGGACCAGCAGACACCTCCAGGTGTTAGCTTCAGGCATAGTGATCCATCCAGCCTCTTGG
>NW_008354365.1:5758-5907 GCF_000622305.1 Nannospalax galili
TCTCTCTCTCTCTCTCTCTCTCTCTCTCTCTCTCTCTCTCTCTTACTGGTGACTGAACCCACAGTGTCATGCATGTTACTGAGTTATATCCCTGGGCTTCCAGGTGTTACACTCACTCTGGAGCCCAGGCAGGTGCTGAACCTGTGCTC
>NW_008354366.1:0-1386 GCF_000622305.1 Nannospalax galili
AAATGAAAACTGCGAAACATCTTCGAAAGAAATTAAAGAAGACAGGAATGAATAGAGATGCATTCTGTGTTCCTGAACTGGAAGATTTAGAACAGGATACTTTTCAGCTTTCTACAGAGTTAATGAAATTTCTATAAAAATCCCCAAGCACTTTTTATCAAAAATAGAAAAACAATGTGAAATTTATACAGAAACTCAAAGGACAACAAATAGGAAAAAAATCCTGAAAGAATAACAAAATTGGAGAACTTATACTTACTGATTTCAAGGTCTGGAGCTAGAAAAATGGCTCAGCAGTTAAGTGCACTTCCTGCTCTTCCAGAGGACCAAAGTTCAATCCCCAACACCCAGATCTGGTGTTTATCACTGTAATTCCACCTCCAGGGTATCCAACACCTTCTTCTGGCCTCCATGGGCACCTGCCCACAGGTGATATACATTCACAGACACATACTAATAAGTTAAAAAAATTAAAACCCAAAACAATAATACAAAACCCACTCTAGAGTTTCAATAATCAAAGCAGTGTGGCACTGGCATAAAGACAGACACAGACTGGGCTGGGGAAATGGCTCAGTTGGCAAAATGCCCGTGACACTAGCATGAGGGCCTGAGTTCAGATCCCCAGCACTCACATAAAAGCCAGGTGGTATGTGTCTGTAACCCTAGTACTGGGGGGCATAGATAGGCTCCCTTGATCTGACTATTTGAAACAGTAAGCTCCAAGTTCAGTGAGAAATCCTGACTCAAAAAATAAACTGGAGAGCATTGAGGAAGACATAAGATGTCAACTTCTGACCTCCACACGTGCACACACAGGCACATGAACTCCTGCATACCAGTATATATACACGCATATACCACATACATACACAGAAAAGGAAAAGAGACAGACAGACAGACAGAGGCTCCAAGTTCAGTGAGAAATCCTGACTCAAAAAATAAACTGGAGAGCATTGAGGAAGACATAAGATGTCAACTTCTGACCTCCACACGTGCACACACAGGCACATGAACTCCTGCATACCAGTATATATACACGCATATACCACATACATACACAGAAAAGGAAAAGAGACAGACAGACAGACAGAGACACACACACACACACACACACACACACACACACCAATCGAGTAGACACAAAGTCCAGAAATAAACCTTTATGTTTATTGTCCAAATGATTTTTGACAAGTGTGCCAAGAGCATTCAATGGGAATAGACTTTTCAAATAATGATAGTGGTGAAAGTGAATGTGCACATGTCAGAGAATGGGGCTGGACCCTTAATTAACAGTACATAGGAAAATCAACTCTAAATGAACCAAAGACCTAAGCACAAGAGCTACAACTACAAAACTCAGAGGAGACAAGGGGCAAAAGTTTC
>NW_008354366.1:3082-3752 GCF_000622305.1 Nannospalax galili
TATATGATTTTCCTTTTACAAAAAGCTCAAAGCTAAGAGTTTACCTTGAGACTCAGAGGAGTCTTTGAACTTGGACTTTTGAACAGTGTTGAAACTATTCAGCTTATGTGGACTTTTGAAGATGTACTCAATTAATTTTGCATTATGAAATGGACATGAGACTTTTGAGGGACAGGGAAAGAGGTTTTGGTTTAAGATGTGTTTTATTGCCAGACTGACCGTGTCCCAACCATCCCCCTACTCCAAAACCCCAATGAAATAGGGGAAGGGGGAGGAAAGAACAGGAGACATGGTAGACTCAGTGGAACTGCTTAAAAGACTTCAGTTAGGCATGGTGTACCTCTTTACGAATTGTTGGTCAGGGAGACCCCAGAGATCTCCAGAGAGCACAGGCTTTTATCATTGGCCTCGGTTGCCCACCATAGCTACATAGTAAGATCCTAGTGCTGAAGATATCACACACTTTGGTGGGAAGACAGAGAAATCAATCTTAAACTGACCAGGAACCTTCCTCCTTGCTGGCTAGCTTTCAGAGTGCTGGAAGGTGCTATGCATGCTACTGGAGTAGAAAAGATATCAATGGTCTTACCAAGTGCTGGACCTTGCATCCTACAATATTGACCTCCTAGGCAACATATGCCCCTGGTGCATCAATTCTGGAATGACTGAT
>NW_008354366.1:4455-8884 GCF_000622305.1 Nannospalax galili
TTAGTGCTAGACAGAATGTGGGGTATGAGAGAGAAGGGCAAGGATGACTATAAAATTATTGGTCTCATCGGTTGAGATAGAGTGGACTGTGGGAGACAGATTTTAGGACAGAAGATCAAGAAGCTCCGGTTTGGACAAGATTTCCCCAGCAGGCTATAGTCATCTGGATTTCAAGACAGAAGTCTTAGTAGAAAGTAAAATTTGATTTATCAGTGTGCTATGTGCTCATGAAGTTACAAGGTTACCCAAGCCACCCATTGAAGACAGCAGAGGGATGGTCCAGAACTTACCCTTAGTGCAATTACATGTTAATGAGTAGAAGAGATGAGAAATGGTAAACAAAAGAAGTGAAAAGAGTGAGCAAAGGGGTTTAAAAGGAAATCAGAAAGTGGGACATTCATAAGAAAATGGATCAAGAAGGGTGTGATCCCTTCTGTCAAATGCTGCTAAGAGTTCATGTTAATAAGGCTTCAGAACTGATCGTTGATCTAGTCACATGGAGAACAAAGACTAACTGACGCAGTCTTAATTAAGAAAGGAGAGGAATTGTAGTCAGTGAGTGTTAACAGATCACTCAAGGAGTTTTACTGTAAAGAACAGAGAAATGAGATGGTACTCAAGGAAATATGAAAGAATGGACCCTCGCATTGGGGAGGCCTCTGCATTGACACTCCAAGACACAGTCCAGGGTAAGCTTGAAGAAGTTTTCTTATGAGAGTGGCTTCTTCTCAATGGAACAGGACCAAGGCTGTCATCCAAAATAGTGGGTGGGAGAGAAAGTGTGGGAAGACTAGAGAGAAGCGATATTTGCTATTCACATAGCAGAGTGAAAGGGCCCATAACCACCAGGCATCATAAACGGCCCGCTTAAGGTTAGTGGCTGTGAGTTAAGGTTAGGTCAGCCAAGAACAGCATGTACTTTCCTTTAGCCAAGGTCAGCTGTGTAGGTACAAGCATGGAGTGGGCACAGAACTAGATTTGTGAGACAGGGTTTTGTTGGACAAACACAAAGGATGGTACTGAAAATGAAGGTTCTGAAAAAGAAGTGATTAAACAGATAAACCACAGGTCAGCAGCCCAGTCAGATGGGTCAGAGAATATGAAGGAAGGAGGAGTTAAAAGTCAAAGTTCCATGGATCCTACTGGGTTGAAGGGGTGGTGGTGGAGGACTTCAAAAGTGGGAAGCTGGGTAGAGGGAGATATACCAAATTGAGATTACACAGGGGATTTGGTTATCATGAAAGATAACTGGCCATTTGAGGATTTGGTAGGGTGGATCGCAAGACCATTGGAGGAAAGGAACTTGGGTAATTGGGGAGCTGAGAAGCAAGCCCCGTAGGGTCACAATCCCAAGCTTGGTGGCAAGGGGGAATTGGTGAGGGTTGTGGTGTGTTATTTAGCTGTGATTACTGAAACAAACACCTGAGATGATCAGTGTAAAATAAAGGGTTACTTTGGCTCACTCTTCTGGAGGTCTCTGTCCATGGTCAGTTGGCTCCTTGTTTGGGGGCTTATAGTAAGGCAGTTCATCATGGCAGGGAACAACTGACCAAGGAGACTGTTGCGTGGAAGCAGAAAGAGAGAGGAAGGGGCAGGGTCCCAATATATCCTTCAAGTATACTTCCCCAATGAATTGGCCTCCTTTAACTATGTCCCATCTCTGAAAGGTTCTACTTCCTCCCAATAGACCAAGCCTTTAACACACAGACCTCTTGGAAACACTATCTGAACCATAACAGGCCAGGAGCTAAAGTCCACACAGTGAATGAGAGAACTAGTCAGAGACCTGTGGGAGATGGCACTGAGAGCTGGTGGATACTACAGGCTATTTGACATTCAAAGCTGGGAAGTTGTTTTTAATAACTGATGACTAATTGGTGTGTGTGTGTGTGTGTGTGTGTGTGCATGTGTGTGTGTACGTGTCAGAACATACAAGTGGAGGTCAGAGGACAATTCTGTGAAGTCCATTCTTGCCTTCTACCTTGTTGAGGAAGGGTCTCTCTTGTTATTTCTGCTGCTGTGCTAAGCTAGATATATTCCAGGCTCATGGCCTATGAGTTTCCAGCGATTCTCCTGTCTCCGCTTCCCATCTCATAGTAGGCATGCTGGGATTACAGATGCGTGCCATTGCATCCAGCTTTCCACATGGGTTCCAGCAACGGAACTCAGGTCATCACCAGGCTTGCTTGGCAGGTGCTTTATCTGCTGAGTACTTTCCTGGCTCAAAGCTGGGCAGTTTTAAGGAAGAGGGAAAGTGATCTGAAATTGCACAGAAGAGTGAGGAAGACACCTGCTCTGCTCATGGTAGGAGGAGATGTGGAAGAGAAAAGGAGGTGCAGAAGAGAGACATGGTGAATGAAATCCGAGGGAAAGGGTTGGCGCTGAGATCATACTTCTTCTATCCAGTGGAACATGGTGCGTTTCTCTTTAATTTCTTTGTTGCATTCTTGCTTTGAGTCTCTTAAGCCAAATGTCCCGACCCTGCTACTTACTTCACTACATTTCAGACACATGGTATATAACATGTACCATGGATGTTCCAAGGTCTTTCTAGCCCTGGGGCTTTTGCACTTGTTGACATGTCTTTTCCTTTCTTGCAGTTGAACTTCTGTCCCTAGCTCAATCCTTTAAAAGGTCTTAAGCTGAGTGTCATTTTCTCTAAAATCTTGCTAAACACCCTATTTAAATCAAGCTTGGTACCACAGAAGCAACAGTAATCCACACACAGTCTCTACCCTTTACATAGGTCTTAGTCTGATGAGGCACATGGAGAGACAACAGGTGGTTTTTGAGTGCCAGAGGCTATAATGAGGTAAACTCACAGCAGGCAGGAGCACACAAGAGCAAACCTTAATTAACTATGATAAGGGTGCAGATGGGAGATTCAGAAAATGACTAATGTAGGCCTGAAGAGTGAGTCAGGAAAGGGCCAGAGGCTGTGGGGAGAAGGCAGGGAACCGTGAGTTCTACTGGATGGTTAGAGAGCAGAGGGCCACAAGGATGGTTCTTACTCATGAGGACATCCCTGTAGGACCTTTTGGACCTGCTAAGGTGTTTGAGCTCTATCTTGGGACTAAGAGAGGGGAGACATTAAAAGATCTTTTTTTTTCTTCAGAAGGTGTATAACTCTTGCGTTGAAGAATAACATCAAATTTGCTCCCTGTCTGTGTTTGCCTCAGATGATCACAAACTTCTGGAAGACAAAACGAATCCAAATACTGTCTGGAGGAAAATTTGGCCAGGTTCTCAGAACCACTTGAGCCACAGAACATCTTGGACTCCCGCCCACCACTCAGACAGTTGCATTAGCCACCTTTGTAACTGGTATACCGTCTCCATTTTATTCTAATGTCAGAGTCAAATTCAAGAAAATGATTAACTAGTCATTGCAAAATTTCCCCAGACTCCTACCAGACATTAAGCTTTTATGCTTCCTATATCAGGTTTTACACCACAAATAACACCATGAAACTTTGTAAGATGATCCCTTCCTTGCATTTGTTTGGTGCTTACCAGGCACTAGGCTCATATCCCAACACGCACGGGATGCTGCCTTGGTCTCCAGTCTATGAACAGGGGAACTTTCTATAAACGAGGCCCGGGGGGAGCAATTTCCTTTGTCACAAAGCTAACAAGTGACAGAGCAAATATTAAAACTCATGTAGTCTGATTCCAGAGCCAGTGGTCTGTATGAGTACTTATACCTCTTCTAAATCTGCTTCCTTCTAAGTCATTAGATTACAACTAAGTTTGATTCAATAACATAGGTGTTAGGCATATTTCTCACTTGTCACACCACTAACTAGAGGACTTCACTGCTAGGACACTCACTCCTGACCAGCCTGGAGCCTCTGGAGAGAACCTCTGCACTCAGTGGGTCGCAGGAGCTGGTTGCTTGCCCTCGGCTTCTACTGGCCTGGCCAGCAAAGGTCTCAGTCAGTGTTTTCTGTGGCCAGAAGGGACTTTGCAGCCCACCACACCATGTATGTAGCCAAGAGTCCCTTCTGTGACCTTCCATATGCACACAATGTCAATGAAAACATATCACATTCAGTGGTGAGAACGCAGCACTTGAGTTGTTCAGCCACGTGTCTGGGAAAGACAAAACTCCATAGAGTGTGATCACTCTTCTTTCCTTTACTGTGAGTCCTGCCTTTTCCTTCTCTTTTGGAGAGATGGAACTCTGATCTCCTATCATCGTCTTGCCTTGCCCATGCTGTTCCTCCCTCTAGGCTCCTATCCCAGCCAGGCATATCTCTACTATGGTCCAGGCACGTCATCACCTTGTAAACTCTTCCCATCACCTAAGGTGCTTGGTCTTTACCCTTCCTTTGTTTCTTTCCACCTTTCAAAATCAGTCATGAATGTTTTTTTCTAGATACTCCAACAGACCCGTGTGACCCTCCTTTATCTCTTTCATCACATTTTG
>NW_008354366.1:9330-13257 GCF_000622305.1 Nannospalax galili
CTCTGGAGCTCCAGCAGGTCTGGAACTTGCTATGTAGACCAGGCTTACCTCATTTTCACAAAGCTCCCCCTGCCTCTGCCTCCTGGGTGCTGGGATTAAAGGCGTGTACCACCATGCCCGGCCAAGATTATTTTTTAATCTTGATTTGAACTTGTATTTCTCCATTTCTAGAGCTGTCTCAAGGTTCTTAAATTCTTCATAGGACAACGAGGTTTTGTCCTTGGACATTTTCTTCATGGACTACCAAGGTAACATCTGGGTTCCCTCAATCTGCAATTTGTAGATCTGTTGGTGCCAAGGCATTTCTCTGCCATCTTGGAACCTGGAAATTCATTGGAAGACTAAACATTCATTGCGATAAATTTGCCTCTTGACAAATAAAGCCACTTCCTTCTGAAGTCCTGATACTTCCTTGGGGTGTGCAAGGGCTAGGGTGCGAATGGTGATCTAGAAATCTAGTGTCCTTTCCCTGTAGTGTCTGGGAGAACTCTCTGCCGGGGGTTGGGGGGGCACCCTCTGCCTCTAGCTTCCTTGCTCAGGTCATGATTCTTCTTGCAGACCCAAGCATCCTTCTGGTCCTTTCATAACAGACTGGAAGGCCCCTAAAATTTACAGCTTAACTGTCAACAATTGAAAAGCTTGTTTCCCTTTGGCTTATTCTTTAAGTTTGCCCAGGAACTAAGAGGCAATGTTCGTATTCCATCTTTTGGTGAACAGTGAAGAAGTAGATTAAAAACAAAATATATTTGTTTCTAATACATATTAAGATATCCAGAATATTCTACTTTGCTTGTCCTTTGGTCTGGAATCTTCTTTTCCATTATTTACCCATCTCACTCTGGCTTATCCTTTAGGCTCTGCTCAGACAACACCTCAGATAGTCACTATTCATATTCATCCATTGCTGTCACTTCTCAATGCCTTCTGCACAAATCCTACTTTGCACTATCTTCTCCTGTGCCCATGCCTAGCTCCTATCAGGTGGTCCACAAACACATGACAACATGACCTAAATCAAGACAAGGTAGTACATAATGGAGATCTGTGTGTTGATTGGTGGCTGCTTAGGGAAGACACACTTGAATTAGAGGCATCAGAAGAGCCACGTGACTGGGGGACAGTGTAACTCTCAGAACATGATGTTCCATTGCAGAACAAGAAACAATGGCAGTCCAGCCACCTTACTCCAGCCCTCCCTCCATTAGGCTGCTCCACCACACATTGGGAGAACAGGGCTGCTTTCTGTTATGTGCCAGCAGGTGGCAGCATTGACCCGTATATGAGGGACTCCCTACACCACACAGCCGCAAAGAACTTTCCCTATTCAGAGACGCAATCTACAGGAGGCCGCCTACAGGCCAGGCCGTGATTTGAGACACAGACAAAGCTGGGAATCTGCTACCCTGCAGGCAGTAGGCATCCATAACCACCTCTGCTCCCAATTCTTTCTAATTCCAAATTTAGGGGGTCTTGTATGTTCTTGAAGGCAGAAAGGACGTGAGAGGAGGGAAGGCAGTAAAGAAGGAACACACATCTTAAACTGGAATGGAAACTAGCGAGTTGGGACCTCCTAGGAATCCCTAGGTAATCCTGAGAGAGGCAGCCAAACTTCTCCTCTGTAAGACTGCTGCCCAAGGGCCCTCCCTTGCCATCCGAAAGCTGCATTTATCCATTAGGAAAATGGAACACGGGCTACACAGTGCACTCCAGGTCTCCCTTGGGCCTCCTTCTGGGAGAATGAGGGAGGTATCTGTACCTCTGAAAAGTCTGCAGGAGCACTTGGCTAAAAAGACAAACAGAGGCTTCTGGGGTACAGCCACCTTCCCAGGGGGCTCCCCCCTCCCTCCTTTCTTCAGGACTTGCTAGGTGACAGAGTTCACCCCATGCCAGTTATTTCTCACTCAACTCGGTGATGAGTGTCAAGAAGCAAACCTGGTAGCAGGATGATATTTCATATTTCAGACAGCCGTCACTTGTCTGGCAGGCAATATTTTCGAGTCCCTTGTGAAACCGAGGCCCATGCTGAGCATCTCAGTGTTGACTGGGGCACAGGTTGACAAGGCTGCCTGTGCACGGAAAACCTGGGCCTAGAGTTGATGGCTTTGGTTTTAATAACATGATTGAATTGTTGCTGCTTCCTAACGCCTTCTGAAGTCACTGCCCACAGATGGCCCTGGGCAGTAAAACCCGGAGGAGGGAAACCCAGATGCCATGACACCAACTTGGAGAAGCTGAGCTGATGTGGTCCACCCTCTCTGCCCCCTACCACCACACCCCAATCCAAACCCCACTCTTGGTGACTACATCGTTTCCTGTCTCCACGTCTTTGTTCATCCTGTCAGAAAGTCTTTTCCTATACTGACTCTCACCACCCACCATCTAAATCTTAGGTGTTTCAGGAAGTCATTTCCCAGATGCCACCTGGGGACCTTTAGCTGTCACCTGCTCACCCCCACTCCAGGTCAGTGGGGTATTTTTGTCCAGCCTCTGAGCCTTTTCTTTGAATCTGTGTGTAGGCAGCTTCTGTATATTCAAACTTCTCAGCTGTACTAGAAGCAACTCTAGGGACAGATACTGTGTTAATCCCCCAGCCCTGCCTCTGGTGCCTTGTGAGGACATGATGAGAGAGGGTACACAGTAAGGAAAGAGCAAGGTAGTAACTACTGTACATGTGTGCAGGGAGGGAGAAGATAGTGGCAAGGGGAGGCTGCATCTTGGAAGGGGGAATTATCTGAGCCCTGAAGAATGGCGCATGATGGGGTAAAGGCTCGCCAGTGTGCGCTCAGAGCTTTCTGAAGTAAAGTCAGTGCTGGAATTCTCTAGTAGACTGACATGGGTGGAGCAGGCCAGCCAGCATCCATAGTCTTGCTGCTGCCCCACGTTCATCCCCAAGACAACTTCTTGGAGTGTGTGAAACCCCCAGGATGGGGTATGTATGGGTAGCAGAGCCTAGGTTTCTGTTCTAGGTCCAATTCACACCAAAAAAGGGCATAAAATTTCCAACCCAGAGTTGTGCCTGAGGTAGAGTTGCCATGGAGATGCTGTCTGACAGCAGTACAGCAAAGTGACACCCTAACATCAGTGAGGGAAGGAGAGGTAACATCCCTGGGACTCTGCACCTTTGTGAACCTCTCCCCTCGCCCTTAAGGTAGAATATCGGCAGACTCTGGGGCTGTAGCCAGCTGCTCCTCTTCGTTGAAAAGTTTGGGGTCTTTGTGTAGTAGAGAGGAAGAAAACAAATAGGATGGAGAAAGTGGATGCAGGGCGAATCAGCCTTGCTCCCTTCTGCTGCACCTTGGACTTTCTACCCGCACTCCCACACTTCTTCTGACTTTTCATAAGAAAAGGAAAGGTTCGACCTGGGATTCCCAGCACAGCTACCGAAGCCACAGCCCAAGAGAGTGGGTGTGGGTGTGTGTGGATGAGGTGGGCTGCTACAAGCTTGTGATGAGCCAGTGTTGGGCCCTCTGCTTATCTGGCCTTGCCTCTATTGTCTAGGGAAAATGGACCCTGCAAGGATGGAGTGTGCTTTGCTTTCTGCGGGGAAACTGCGCTCTTCTGTGCCATCTGATGGAGCCCTAGCCAAAAAATGTGTATCTCCATGCTTTGCCCTTCCTCCTCTTTCAGGGCCTCTTTGTAACCGTTTATCAGGACACATTGCTGAGCTCTGAAAAACAGAAAAGTCATGACCATGTTGGAGCAGATTCCTTTCCTCACAGTGCAGCAGGCTCCAGGCATCTGGGATAGCCATAGCTCAGAATCAGCCAGACACCTCGTCTGCCCCAGGCTGCCAGCTGCCTCCCATGAGGCACTCAGGTAACCAGGAGAGCAACTACAGGGAAAACAACTGGCTTGTCACCCCATTTAGATCCCAGTCCAAGGCACAGCTAGGGCACCACTTGAAATCCACCGCAGTCAGGCCTGTCC
>NW_008354367.1:0-574 GCF_000622305.1 Nannospalax galili
TTTAATTTCCTTCTCCTGTCTTATTGCTTTAGCAAGAGTTTCAAGCACTGTTTAAAAGGAGTGGAAATAGTGGACATCCTTGTCTGGTTCCTGATTTTAATGGGAATGCTTCCAGGTTTTCTCCATTTAGAACGATGTTGGCTGTGGGTTTGTTGTATATAGCTTTAATTATATTGAGGTATGTTCCCTCCAGTCCAATTCCCTCTAGGACTTTGAACATAAATGCATGCTGAATTTTGTTAAAAGCCTTTTTTGCATCTATTGAGATGACATTGTGGTTTTTGTCTTTGAGTCCATTTATACGATTAATGACATTTATTGACTTGTGTGTATTGAACCATCCCTGCTTCTCTGGGATAAAGCCTACTTGGTCATGGTGAATGATTTTTTTTTGATGTGTATATGTATGCGGTTTGCAAGTATTTTGTTGAGAAGTTTTGCATCTATGTTCATTAAGGCTATGGGTCTATAGTTTTCTTTTTTGGTTGTGTCTTTCCCCGGTTTGGGTATTAGAGTGATATTGGTTGGCTTCATAGAAGGAATTTGGGAGTTCTCCCTCTGTTTCTATCATTTT
>NW_008354368.1:0-1849 GCF_000622305.1 Nannospalax galili
ATGGCAAGTAAAGGCTGTCCTGGAGCCTACACCAAGGGTGTAGAGATAACAAGGGTTTCCTGAAGCTCAAGCTTTAGGACTAGAAGTGTTCCATGCAGGCACTGCCCTCAAAGATGGCAAAGTAGTGACCAGCAGAGGTAGAGTCCTTATAGTCACAGCCATGTGGGAAAATCTCCTATCAGCCCTCGAAGAAGCCGGGAGAGGACTGGCTGCTATAAAGTTTGAGGGGGCAGTTTATAGGAAGGGCATCGGCTTCTGTGTCATAGCCTTCCACCAGCAGCCCAGGTAAAGCTTCCCTGAGGCAGGTAGGGGCAGCCTCAGAAGTGGCCTAAGTGTCTATGGAAGAAATTCTGTTAGCCCTGTGCTGTCTTTCTGTATTCTCTTTATATAGGACTGTTCTGATCTTGATTTTCACAAACCTGTTAATAGGCTAAGGCAAGAGGATCACCTCAGATTTGAGGTCAGCCTATAGGAAAACTTTGAACACCCTTACCCACAAAAAACAAAACAACTTTGATAACAGCAAAATTCAAGTTAAGTGGAAAACCCTTCTTGGCAGCTCCTTATCT
Source organism: Nannospalax galili (assembly GCF_000622305.1). Taxonomy (NCBI): domain Eukaryota; kingdom Metazoa; phylum Chordata; class Mammalia; order Rodentia; family Spalacidae; genus Nannospalax; species Nannospalax galili. The sequence continues at coordinate 570 of NW_008354368.1, forward strand.
TTGAAAACTTTATGAAGATCATACTTATAAGGATTTTTATTCCTTGGGTTATCATGTAGTTACACATTGCTATTCTTAAATCATAGTTCCTGGTTTTGTCCCTTGTCAAAGAACTTAAGGTGAGCATATTGGTCATTAATCTGATTTTGTGATTTAATGTGATCACCTTGTAAATTCTGGCAATCTCATTTCATTGCACCTTTGTCTATTACTCAAATGTATGTTTCATCCCTTATTGATTCATTTATTGACACTCCCTTATTGATTCATTTATTAATACATAGTGTTTCCTTGTAACACAAACTGTTGGTTACCCGCCCCCCCCCACCAAAAAAAGACACTAGAAGATGGAAGGACCTTCCATGTTCATGGACTAAGAAAATTACTTTAAAAATATGTATTAGTTTTTATTTTACATGTATGAATATATTGCCTGCATGTACGTAAGTGCACCCATGTCATGCAGTGCCCATGGGGGTCAGAAGTGGGTGTCAGATACCCTGGAACTGGAATTACAGACAGTTGTGCATGCCTGTGCACATGTGCATGCACACAGACATACACAATGTAAACAAGTATTTTAAAAACAATCCTGAAAGTCATTTGGTTCACAAAAGCCCCAGATAACCAAAGCAATCTTGAGCAAACAGAATCTCAGCACCAGATTTCAAGGCCTGCTGCAGAGAAATAGATAACAAAGGCAGGATTGGAAAGCCAGATGTGGTGACTCACATCTGTCACTGTGGCACTTGAGAGACTGAGGCAGGAGGTTTGCTAAGAATATGAGGCCAGCTTGGGCTACATATTAAGTTCCAGTCCAGGCTGGCTACAGAGTGAGACACTGTTTTAAACAAATACTGTCCCTCGAACAAAACAAGTAACAAAAACAGGATGGTATTGGCCCACAACAGACACATACATCAAGGGAGCAGAAAAGAGGTCTCAGAAGTAATCCCAAGCATCTTTAGCTAACTGATTTTCAATAAAGGGGCCAAACATACGCATTAGCAAAAAGACAGACTGTTTAAACAATGGTGCTGGGAAGGCTGCATGGCCACGTATAGGAGACTGAAACTTGACACATAGTGCTCACCCTATTAAAAAGTCAAATTGAAATGAACCAAAAACTTGAATATAAGACCTAAAACTCTAAAAGCACTGGAGGAAAATATGAGGAAACATTTTGAATTATTAGCACAGGCAACAAGTTCCTAGACAGGATTTCAAATGTGTGAGAAGGCAAGCAGGAGTGGGCAGGTGACATCACATCTAACTAAACA
>NW_008354368.1:2304-2895 GCF_000622305.1 Nannospalax galili
CAGAAGAGAGCTTCGGATTCCCCTGGAACTGGAGTTAAGGACGGTTCATAGCTGCCATATGGGTGCTGGGAATCGAACCCGGTTCCTCTGCAAGAGCAGTCAGTGCTCTTAACTGCTGAGCCATCTCTCCAGTCCCAAGGAATTGTTTTTTATGTATATGTGTTTTGCCTGCATGTGTGTAAGTGCACCTGTGTTGTGTAGTGCTTACAGAGGCCAGAAGAGGGCATTGGATCCCTTGGAACTGGAGTTATGGGCAGTTGGGGCAGTTGTTAGCTGCCATGTGGGTGCTAGGAACCAAACCTGGGTCATCTGCAAGAACAGCCAGTGCTCTTAACCACTGAGCCACCTCTCCAGCCCCATCCACTAAACAGCTTTTGCAAAGCAGAGGAAGCAGCAGGCAGAATAGAGACAGTCCATGGACACTGGTTAATAATTAAAAAACAAAGTATCTGCCAGTTATTCATCCAACACAGGGTTAATTCCAAAATAGATAAATAACTCAAAGACAAAATCAAAAATACAAGCAGCCTGGGGCTGGAGAGATGGCTCAGCAGTTAAGAGCACTGACTGCTCTTGCAGAGGAACCGGGTT
>NW_008354368.1:8603-13927 GCF_000622305.1 Nannospalax galili
AAATGCGCAATACCTCTAGTAATAGGGGAAATGAAAATCAAAAGGAGGGGGTGGGGATGTAGCTCAGTTGGTTGAGTGCTTGCCTAGCATGTATGAAGCCCTAGGTTCCATAGCCAGCACCACATAAAACAGCATGATGGCACAGACTTGTAATCCCAGCACTCAGGAGGTGGAGGCAGGGGTATCATGAGTTCAAGGTCATTCTTAACTACATACTGATTTTGAGGCCAGCCTGGGCTACATGAGATCCTGCCTTAAAAAGAAAAACAAGGGCTGGAGAGGTGGCTCATTGATTAGAAGTGCTTGCTGCTCTTGCAGAGGACCCAGGTTTGGTTTCCAGCACCCTTGTCAGGTGGCTAGCAACTTCCTGTAACTCCAGCTTCAGGGGATCTGACACCCTTCTCTGGTATCCTCAGGCACCCACACTCTCGTGGCATTTACTCACACAGACATATTCACGCACATAAATAAAAATGGAAATACATCTAAAATACAAAACAAAAATAAAATCCACCAAAAAACCCTACAATGAGATTCCATCTTACCACAGGTAGAATAGCTAGTGTCAAAAGCAAACAATATTAGATGAGGGTGAAGGAATTCAAAAGAGCCTTTATGCATTATTAGACTATAAATTAGTCCAGCCACTGTAGAAGACAGGATAGAGGTTTCCCTAAAAACTGAAAATAAGACTCCTGTTTGGCCAGCTATGCCATTCCTGGGTATACATAAGGAGGAAATGAAGTCAGCATAAGGGGAGATATCTACATGCCCATGTTTATTGTATCACTACAATAGCCTAGATGTATAATCGGCCTAGGTGCCCATACACGGATGAGTGGATAAAGAAAAATGGGATATGTACACTCGATGGAATATTACCTCGCTATGAAGAATGAAGTACTTCCATTTGAAGAAATTGGATAGAGCTAGAGGACACAGGCATAAAGGGTAAATGGAATCAGTCAGACTCAGAAAGGAAGTGTGGTTTTCTTCTCATGTAGAAACTTACATACACACACACACACACACACACACACACACACACACACACACACAAAACCCCTGAAAACACAAGAGGGCTATTCTAAGGGACCAGAAAGAGAGGAAGGGAGGTATGGGACAGGGGAGTAGGAAGGTTATATATGATCCATGCATGACATATGTATGCATGTATGGAAATATCAGAGTGAATCTCATTAATTTGTAAAATTAACATGTTAATATAATAAAATAATTTGGTCATGACTTGGCGTTATCTCCTGTCCCTGGTTCTCCAGAAGTTCTGAAACCAGTACCAGAGAGAGCTGCAAGGTATCTCAAGACTGGTCTAAGGCAGGATTCACATCCAAGCTCTTTGGAGTGTCTGTTGGCTGGAGACATCTGGAGACTTTGCCACATGTTCCCCAGAGTGGGGAAGCTCAAGGGAGTGGTGGGGAGAGTGGGGAAGAAAAAGAGAGAGTACAGTCCTCCTGTAACCCCATCTCAAGTGTGACATCTTGTTCTTGCTGTATTCCTGTCTTAGAAGCATGTCGCTTCATGTACCTCATCACAGATTATCAAGGTTGTGGCTACTAGAGAAGAAATGCCTTCAGCCACTAGGGGGCACCCTCCTACAGTGCAGAGAACCGTCCCAGGGCCAGAAGGAGTGTTGCTGGAGTCCAGACCTGGGCTGAGCAGACTGGATGATCCACAGTGATGGTAAACACAAAACACAGTGTTTAGGAGTGAAATTGATACAAGTGCTCCACCACTGGGTGAAATCCACAGCTGACAATGGCTTTTTTAAATTTTCCATTTCATTTTCTTTCTTTGAAACAGGGTCTCACCTAGCACCGGCTTGCCTACAATTTGTTATGTTGGTGAGAATGACCTTGAACTTTTGATCCACCTGTCTCTACCTCCTGAGTGATGGGACTACAGATGAGTGTCACAACACCTGGTTTATGCAGTGCTGGAGATTGAACCTAGAGCTCTGTGCATGCTAGAGCTTAGGCAAGCATCCTAAGGAGTAAGTTACATCCCGAGCCTGGAGGTCAAACTGTTTTTTGTTTTTTTTGTTTTTTTTATCTCTTAGCACCAAATCCTTATAAGTGAGTATGTATCCAGACGTAACTACAGAAACCAGAATAATGAAAAGGAAGCAGGGGGTAAAGAGAAAGAAGAACCTGAGAGAGAAGAACACTAGGAAGCAGGTGTTACCAAGGGAGAAATGGACAAAAATGGGATGGGGAGGGAGGTTATACAAGGAACCTTGGGGATAAAGGGAAAGAAGGAGCTCAAGAGAGGTGGGACCATAGGAGACAAGTATTATCAAGGGAGAAATGGGGAAAATGGGAACAATTTAAATGAGGAAACCATGGCAGAAGGGTTAGACAGTGAGAGAGGAGAGATAAATAATGCCTTGCTAGTTTTAAAAAACTAGAGGGAACCACATTAATCCAACAACCTACTGACAAATTGCATATACATTATCTCTACATGAGACCATGTGTATAGCTAAAGTCTAAATAACAAGAAACAGTGTCAGACAGGAGATACCTTCCTTTGAGTCGTTGGCCAGGGTGGTCCAAGAGACTCCCAAAATTACTCAGGCTATTGCCACAGCCCCTGAAGGCTTTCCAGAACTTGAAGTAAGACCCTCCTGCCAAAGACAGAACATACTTGGGACACAGGATTTGGAGCAATAGAGCTGCAACTGACCAGAAACCAGCTTTGGAGAGCGCTATGGAGGCGCCAAGGGAAAACATCAATGGATGATCCAACATCAGCTTCAAGACCAAATAACCATATCAATGGCCAGCACAGCATACATCATTGGTGCAGTAGTGGTGCTTTTATCTTGGGGGCAATCAACAGCTACCTAATTGGACTAAAAGCCCACTCAATGGGAGGGAACTCAAGTGTGGTACTGGTAAACATAACCTAATACACATGGCTGGAGTGGTCATATATCTTAGAGAAAACCTCAAGACTGTCACATTGCTAGACGAATGTGATTTCTTACTACGTGCAAAATATGTATCCTTATATTTACAGACAAATATCTCAGTCACCACTCATCAAAGGAGCTCATTTTGCACGAGTCAGAGATTTTTACCAAGTACCACAACAGGTCACACACTGACATCATCTGTGAATTAACTGCCCAGGCCTAAGTGACACATTTACAATGCAACGTCTACACCTAAGGCTCATGGAACATAGAACAGGGGTAAAGAAGAGGACACTAATGAATCTCTCAGTTCTCAGTAATGAAGATCCCCCATGCACCAGAGGGCCAGGAACACAAAAGGTCACAAATGGCCAAAACATAGAGATCAAGAGTCTGCTGAATGCTGGTCCTTGGACAGGATCCCTTTATTAAACTTCAAATATCCAAGGCTCAGGGACCATCTTGGAAGGCGGGGGCAGAAAGACTGTAAGAGCCAGAGAGGATGTGCATGACCATATGGAAACAGAGTCCTACAAGCTCCTGGGAACCTGCTCATATGATTCTATGGCAATGATGTCAGCATACACAAGTCCCATGCAAACTCAGGCAGACAAAAACCCAGCATAGAACTGGGAAATGAACAGAAGACTCCAATCTTATCTGAAGAAATATTGGCAACTGATTGCTGCTAGGTGAAGAAGAGCTGATCTTCCTAAAACAAGGGATTCTAGATAGGCTGACTAGACTTCAGTGGATGGACTTGCATTGGGGACACTGATGACACAATGGGCCTTAACAGGGATGACAGAGTATATGGGCTGGGGGGGTTGCCAATGGGAATGGGGGGTATAAAGATGATTAAGATTGTTTGAGATATTCTGTATGAAATACACAAAAACTTGATTAAAAAATTAAAAGTATTTTAGTATTTTTATTTTTATGTGTTTTTGAATGTATTGACTACATGTAAGTGCACCCATGTCATGCAGTGACCACAGAGGCCAGAAGAGGGCATTGGATTCCCCTGGCACTGGAGTTACCTACAGTTGTTAGCTGCCATGTTGGTGCTGGGAACCTGGGTCCTCTGCAAGAATGACGACCAGTGCTCTTAACGGCTGAGTCATTTCTCCAGCCTCAGGAAGTCAGTTTTTGAGCAGCCCCCAGAATTTGCTTTGGCAGCTATGATTCCTGTGTCTGAGAGGTCTGACAGCCTAACAGGGTAGACTGTTCTTGTACTCACACATACTGAGAGGTGCAGGGAGGTGCCATAGATGGATGTTTTACTCTTCTAAGTCAAGGTTTGGCATGTAACAGGTGCTCTGTAAACCTTTGCTGATGAGTGGTGACCCTACCCACCCTCTCAGCAGTCTCTGACACTGTCAGTCACTCCCTCCTTCCTGAACATTCCCCTCAAAGGCCTCTCTGTGGCACATGAACCACAGGCCGTCTGAGTCATTAGAGTTGGTGTATTTGTTGGGGGTCATGAATGACATCCTGAGGGAGGTCTCTATCACCCGATACATGATGATAACATTGTAAGACTGCCCTTCTAGTTGGGTGGTGTCATCTGTGTCCTGATAAGCAAAAGAGGCAGTGACCATGCAGACGGTGAACGCTTTAGTTCTGAGCACTGTGAAAATACAAGCGAGCAGCCTGCTGGAGCAGCAGCAGTAAATGGGACCATAAAGCACTACAGAAGCACCATATGCTGTGTGGGCACATGAATAAGTCAATGCTGCCCGCTGCAAATGCGAGGCATTTCAGTATGCTTCATACCAAATTACTTTTGATTACAAAGCTTATTCAGGAACTAAATGCAGATTACCTCTAGGCATGCTTCCTTCAGCCAGCTGTTGAGGATTTTAAAGTGCAAGGGTTCAATATTTGCATATCTTATTTTCTGCAAACTCGGTGATGCACAGTTTCCTTAAGCAGGCATCTGAGCTTGCTTTTTACAGCTGCAGTTTCCAGCAGCACAGCTGGTGTTTAGGAGGATGATGGTTATAATGAGGTTGAAGTTGTCGAAGGTGTTCACAGGTTCATGGAGGGGGTTGTTTTGATGGTATACAGCCCAGGCTAGCTCATGCTGGACATTATTTCAGCATGATTAACACTGACAGTAAACAGGCCACCTTTTAACAAGCAGAGCCTGTTGAGAAGTAGGATACAGTCTAAAATTATGCAGATAAATCACGCAAAGTCTCATGGTTGTAGAAAGAACTAGAGAGCACAGAGAGGTGAAAGTCAGGGGCATGGGAGATAGCACAGTTGAAAAGTGCTTTGGGTACAAACGTGGGGACCTGGGTTCAAATCTCCAGCGCCTATGTAAAAAAGCTGCGCTTTGTGGCACCTGCGTATAATCGCAGAGCTGGGAGGCAGAGATAAGGAG
>NW_008354368.1:16691-18539 GCF_000622305.1 Nannospalax galili
CTCGGTGATGCACAGTTTCCTTAAGCAGGCATCTGAGCTCGCTTTTTACTGCTGCAGTTTCCAGCAGCACAGCTGGTGTTTAGGAGGATGATGGTTATAATGAGGTTGAAGTTGTCGAAGGTGTTCACGGGTTCATGGAGGGGGGTGTTTTGATGGTATACAGCCCAGGCTAGCTCATGCTGGCCATTATTTCAGTATGATTAACACTGACAGTAAACAGGCCACCTTTTAACAAGCAGAGCCTATTGAGAAGTAGGATACAGTCTAAAATTATGCAGATAAATCACGCAAAGTCTCATGGTTGTAGAAAGAACTAGAGAGCACAGAGAGGTGAAAGTCAGGGGCATGGGAGATAGCACAGTTGAAAAGTGCTTTGGGTACAAACGTGGGGACCTGGGTTCAAATCTCCAGCACCTATGTAAAAAAGCTGCGCTTTGTGGCACCAGCGTATAATCGCAGAGCTGGGAGGCAGAGATAAGGAGATCCTCAGAACTTGCTGGTCAGACAGCCTGGCCAAATCAGTGAGCTCCAGGTTCAGTGAGGAATCCTGTTTCAAAAAAACAAGGAAGAGTGAGATCAAGGAAGATGCTCCATTGCTTGTTTGTCCAAAGTCAGTCTTTTGTGTCAACGTGTATAAACCATTTAGACATTGTAAAATTGTAAAGTCCTGGAATGTCATTCATGTTAGAAATCAAGAGGGCAGGTCAGGTTTATTAAACGCTCATTATTGAATCTGAAAAGCTTGAAATTCTAAAGGAAAAATAGACGTATTTGTCTATATGAAAACAAAAATTCTTTTGTGTGGCAAAATGGCCCACGAGAGATAAGGCATCATGAGAGTTCTGTAGTAGCCTACTTCCATGCAAGAAGTAATGCACGATGCAATCGATGTGCTAGTTTTAGATGACTGGATTATTTTAGTACACAAGTCCCTGAAATACCTTCATAGCTGTGGCAAGCTTACACGTTTAGTGCTTTATTTTTATATAGTTTTGCAGGAATGTGAGATCCTAATAGTGAGTATTGACCCCTTTTATGAGCCAGTGTAATAAACTGTGTCCACTGTTTCTCTCAACTTCATTTACTCACTGGTTATTTTAAGGAACTCAGTTTATAGTTGGCCATTACCTTGATTTTCTGGTATCTTCATTAAACTCTTCAGTACTTCTGAAAATGAAGGCCAGAGAAAGAATCCGTACTCAAGTAAAATCTGCATCATTTGGGGGAAAGTATTTTAAAACTGCTTGATATCATTGAGTATTATCTTGCAGTTGAGAACTGTGAGCTTATTTTGACCACAGGAGGAAAACTTTGGAAGTGAGGTAGTTGGACTGAAGTTGGTAAAGGACTGAAGGCTCACTGGTACACAGGGCAGTCACCCTGTGCTGATGATTGCAAGCTAACAGTGTAGTATGATTTCTTTATGTGTAAAGTTTAAGATTTGGGAGTGAGAATTTAGCTATATATTTGATCAATAAGCTCAGATTATTGTGCTAGAAAGGCAGTATCATCAAATCAGCAAAGTCCTTATATTGATGAAATGCTGTGATCATTTCTGCTCAGATATTATATGGCATTTCCATATAAGCATTCATAATATATGAACCATATGCTCCTAACAGATATTCAAATTCTTTAAAATGTTTGCTGGCCTAACTTTATGTAGTGCCTTTGTCTTTGGAATGAAAAGACTCAATGCAAAAAAGATGAGGTCCTTGTGGGAACTGTGCAGTTTCTAGTGTCAACCAATTCCTGTGCTAAGGGAGTGTCCATATGACAACTTCTTTCACCACCCCACAGAGAGATAGTTCTAGTCTCACTTCTCTTTTTCATCTTTAAGCCAGTATC
>NW_008354368.1:20101-25871 GCF_000622305.1 Nannospalax galili
TGGAACTCACTATGCAGACCAGGCTGGCCTTGAACTCACAGAGATCCACCTGCCTCTGCCTCCTGAGTGCTGGGGTTAAAGGCATGTGCCACCACGCCTGGCCAATTTGTTGCTATTTTTAGCAAATCATAGGCATGGTACTCTCTGGCTGTTTGATAGATTGCACAGAAGTTCTAAGGATGAAATAGTAGTTTTTGTTGTTGTTGCTTGTTTTTTGAAAAGGTCTTACAGTCCAGGTTGGCCTTGAACTTTCTATGTAACCAAGGATGATCTTGAATTTCTGATCCTCCTGCCTCCACCTCCCGAGTGCTGTGATCATAGATATGTACCACTGCACAAAGTTTATGAAGTACTGGGGATGGAACCCTAAGAACTCATTGATAAGTTACATGTACAGATAGCTAAATGCTGGTCACAGCAAAGTCAGGTGAAAAATAAGATGCTGCTCTTAGAGAATCACATAACACAGTTATTAATGTATATATGGAGAGAGAGAGAGAGAGAGAGAGACTCCCTGTAGCCCCAGCTGGGCCTGGAACTCGCTATGTAGAGTGAGTTCCTCGCCTTAAATATCTTAAAAAAAAAAATAAAAAGGCATGGAGAAAAGTGTAAACCTTTGCAGTCACTTATAAAAGAAGACACAAATAAATGACTATATTATGCATAAGATTACATTATAATTCCCCAATGGAGTTGGAGAACAGGATTGGTAATGTACTGTGGAAATTCTTCTGTAGGCAAACATCAAGAGACACCAAGATACCTTTGAAAATCAAGAGTATTGGAGTATTTTAAATATAAGATGGACCTTTACGCAGGTGTAGGTCTGTTATGAAGATAGACGGTGTGTAGACTGTGAATAGTATCCATGTATCCAGAGGGACTATTTTTATATTTTATGAATGTGAAATGTGGTGCCACAAATCATTAGGGAAAAAAGAGGAATCCAACAGTCCTGTGGGTGTAACTGATGAGGTGTGAGTGTGAATCCAACAGTCCTGTGACTGTAACTGATGAAGTGTGAGTGTGAATCCAACAGTCCTGTGGCTGTAACTGATGAGGTGTGAGTGTGAATCCAACAGTCCTGTGGGTGTAACTGATGAGGTGTGAGTGTGAATCCAACAGTCCTGTGACTGTAACTGATGAAGTGTGAGTGTGAATCCAACAGTCCTGTGGCTGTAACTGATGAGGTGTGAGTGTGAATTCTTTTTCCATATCATCTGGGGACAACTATTACTCAGTCCCTAATCCCTCACAGGTCGCTTAGAAATCAAGGGTTACCAAGTGCAAGGGTTTCACCTTGAAAATCACGTTACTAGACTGGAGAGATGGCTCAGCAGGTAGAGTGCTTGTCTCGCATACACGAGGTCCTGGATTTGATTCCCAGTGCCAAATAAAAGCAGGCATTGTGATATACGCCTATTATCCCAGTATTTGGGAGGTAGAGGCAAGTGGATCTGAAGGTCATGGTCACCCTCACCTACAAATGAGACTTGAGGACAGCTTGAGCTATGAGTCCCTGTTTCAAAAATAAATAAATAAATAAACAGATAAATAATAAAGACACATTGTTAGCATAAACTATCAGCTATGGTCCAAGGTTTCAGGTATGTAAACATACTCTTAAAAGGCATGGAGTTTTGAGGACTTACAAGATTTTCTCCCAGGAGCTGGCCAATTGTCAAACAGGTTTTTGGCATGGATAAGGTTTGAAGGCCCCAGACCTGATCAGTCAACACTTACTGTGCAAGGACTCCTGGGTGGGCTGTGCAGAGACATAGAGCCTCAGGAGGGGTTCAAGCAGCTGTGGCAGAATTCTCTGAATGCCAGAGTGGCATGGGATAAACTTTGCCCTCTGACCACACACATTTTTAAGGAAGAGGCTGCTACCTCAAGGACAGAGTCTGTTTTGGAGGCAGAAGCAATCTGGAGGGATAGGAGTGCTGATGGTGATGTAATAATCAGTTCCAAGTTTCTTTAAGAAGACTCAAGGTGAGGGCTGCTAATTATATTTTTGGCCGAAGGCTGTGAATTTTTAGAGGGCTTGGTCGACTTCTAATTAGTGAATGAAGGTTCCTGAAGGGATTCAAGGCATTGCTTCAGATTCAGATCTCTTCACCTCATCCTTCTTGCCATGGTTTGCCTCCCCTCACCTGATGTGTTAAAGGCTTAGTCTCTAGTCTACGGCACTATCAGGAGGTGGTGGAATGCTTAAGTGGGGCCTACAGAAATGAAGATTAGGTCACTTAGAGGTGTGCATGGGGTGGGGGTATTGAGTCTTCAGCCTCTTCTCTTTCTTCCATGTCCTGATTGCCATAGCATTTTCTTTCATCACATGCTCCCATCATGATGGCCTTCCTACCACAGACCCAAATGCAATGGGGCAAGCTTCTGCAGACAAATCTCTGAAACCAAGAGCCAAGACAAACCTTTCTACTGTGTAAGTTGATCAGCTCAGGTATTCTGTTGCAGTAATAGAAAAGTGACTAACACAACTGGTATGCATGATCTTTCATTGTTTTCTTCCTCCATCCTCTTTAAATGTCAAACTACATTGTGAAATGCCATTCCATGATGTTTGCAAACATAGATTTCACTCATTCTCTGAGTAAAGGACATTTATAAAGATCTGGCCACTGTACCATGACTTTGTCATTTCCTTGTATGACCGAGAAGGACATATATGCTGGGGAAGGACAGCATGCAGCCAGAAATGGAATTCTCACAGTTCTTACAACTTTGGAGTTCCAAGATCCTGCCCTCTCTGTCCCTAGGAGCACTTTTCACAGTTACTTGTGCTTTATGACAAAAGTAGGAAGAGGATTAAGGACAGATCTACTTGAATGCTCAATGTTTTGAAAACTAAACCTGCAAAGGATAGAATGTGGTCATTTGTATGCAAGTATGAACCACAGGAGACGCAGAGTGACCTGGCCCCTTGCTGGGGAGCCTGGTGCTCTTGGACTCAGGAGGATGCCTCTCAGACAGAGTTGGTCTGACCTGGCCCCACACTGTGGAGAACAGGTGCTCCTCTATGAAGACAGCACTCCCACAAATGTCCATTCGTCTGTTTAGTTCACACGTGTGGTTCTGTCAGAGGAGAATTCAAACTAATGATAAATCTTCCAAACGTGGTGATACGTTAATCACTATTTCTGAGATTTATCTTCAAAGCAATTAAGGAAATCTGTTAAGTAAAAACGTAACTCATGGGGTACATGGTTGATGTTTACTGTGTGGTTATGACTGATTGAGCATGTGAGGATAGGAGGGTGTCACTGGATCCTTAAAAGCAATCTCATTATGTAGATTCTAACTTGTGGAGAAATAGATATCTAAGTAATAATGAACTTATCTCATTTAAGATATTTCTGACTTAAGTGCTATTAAATTATGAATGTGCAAGAGTTGGAGACAAAAGGAACCAAACCCTTTCCAAGGAAGAGCACAAAACAGTAAGTGAAGGGAGAGACAAAGCGACAGTCATCAAAGCCTGGGACTTTTCTCTGCCTCCTCTGTCACCTGTACTCTAGGTCCCATTAAAACGTTTACTGTGAAGTTTACTGTGCTAGAGTCTAGCCACTTATCCAATCCAACCAGACTCTTTAACTATAAATTAGTGTTCAAGAAACAAAAGAAAATTAGCACCGAATAAGTGAGAAAAATCAATTCAGGTCTTAGGATCCTTGTATCAGGTTTTTATAAAAGTTTCAAGTTGATTGTTTGATAAAACAATTACTGCTATTTCCTTTTATCCTCTGGTGCATGTTGCCATAGTGACTCATGAAGGTATCTGGCATGTCTTATCTAAGGCAGGATCTCAGAAGAAGCACCAAGGTCCTCCAGATTCAACAAGAAGAGCAGTTCCTCAGCAGACAGCTCTTCTTTCCTTTCCTTTCCTTTCCTTTCCCTTTCCCTTTCCCTTTCCCTTTCCCTTTCCCTTTCCCTTTCCCTTTCCCTTTCCCTTTCCCTTTCCTCCCCTCCCCTCCCCTCCCCTCCCATTCCCTCTTCTCTCTCTCCCAGGCCACTTATAGCTCTTTTCTTTTTTCAGTTTGTCTTTTTCTTTCATTTAAAAAAAAATTAAATTTGTTATTTTTACTTATGTGTATGCATGTATTCCCTGCACGTATGTAAGTGCACTCATGTCATGCCACGCCTATGGAGGTCAGAAGAGGGAGTTGGATTCCCTGGAGCTAGAGGTACAGATGGTTGTTAGCCACCATGTTGGTGCTGGGGACCAAACCTGGGTCCTTTGCAAGAGCATCTGGTGCTCTTCACAGCTGAGCCATCCCTCCAGTCCCTTTTTTCCTTTGCTTTTTAAAAAATATTTTGTTATTTTTAAATATTTTATTTTTTATTTTATGTATGCATGTATTGCCTGCATGTAGGTAAGTGCACCCGTGTCGTGCAATGCCTGAGGAAGTCAGAAGAGGCTGTTGGATCCCCTGGGACTGGAGTTATGGACAGTTGTTAGCAGAAGAGGGCGTCAGATCCCCTGAAACTGGAGTTACAGATGGTTGTTAGCCACCATGTGTGTGCTGGTAATTGAACTCGGGTCCTCTGCAAGAGCAATCAGTGCCCTTCACAGCTGAGCCATCTCTCTAGCCTCAGTTTTTCTTTTTTCATTTTTCACTTTTGAGTCAGGGTCTCTCAGTAGCCCCAGTAAGTCTGGAACTCACTATGTAGACCAGGCTGGCCTTGATCTCACAGAGATCCACCTGCCTCTGCCTCCCAAGTGCACCACTACTCTAAGCTTCTCTTTTTTTTTTGAGGATGGGTCCCATTCTATAGTCCAGGCTGGCCTTAAACTTGAAGCAATCCTCCTGTGTCGGCTGGGATCCCAAGTGCTGTCTTCAGCATGCAGCTCTAATAGACACGGGCTCACTCACAGCAGAAGGGAAGATTCTGCCAATACTGTCTCAAAGGATTAGAGAGGAACATAAGAAAAGTGTTGACCAGGACTTGGAAAAATGTCACAGTGTGTAAATGAAAGTGGTATGAAAAAGGAGACATCACTGGCAAACAGCGATTTTGGGGAGAAACTAAAACTCATTTCCTGATGTCCATACAGACTGCATCTGATGGAGAAATTAAGTAGTTCAGGAAATCACACGACAGGAAATGGCCATCAGAACTTCTTATCTTTCTTTTCTGAGACAGGATCTTACATAGCCGAGGCTCCCCTTGGACTATGTAGCCCAGACTGACCTTGTACTCCTGATCCCTTTCCCAAGTGCTGGGACTTGTTGACACAAAAGCACAACTCTCGCCTCAAAGGTGTTAAGAAATAGTTTATTATGGAGCCAAGCATGAGTGACCATGGCCCGGAAACAGAGTCAGGTCAGCCTAAATTCCACATTCCAATGTGGTAACAGTTTCATGAAGTTTTTATAGTGATAGAACAAAGAAAAGTCATAAATCAAGAAACTTCAAATACACTGGTGACAGCATTACGAAGGTGGCTATAGCAAAAGAGAAATCCCAGCTACAGGCCTCAGATGCTATCTGCTGGCATTCTTTTTAAAAATATTTTATTTATTTATCTTTTCTATTTTACATGTATGAGTGTATTACCTGCATGTATGCGAGTGCACCTGTGTGGTGCAATGCTGTGGAAGTCAGAAGAGGGCTTCGGATTCCCCTGGAATTAAGGACAGTTTGCAGCTGCCATGTGAGTGCTGGGGATTGAACCGGGTCCTCTGAAAAAGCAGTCAGTGCTCTTAACAGCTGAGCCATCTCTCCAGCCCCACCTGCTGGCAATCTTAACCTT
>NW_008354369.1:0-1292 GCF_000622305.1 Nannospalax galili
TATCCCTTTTTGCAGATGATATATTATATCTAAGAGATGCAAAAAATTCCACCCAAAAAATCCTAGAAATTATTAACACATTCAGTAAACTTGCAGGTTACAAAATTAACCTACAAAAGTCTGTAGCCTTTCTATATACCAATAACAAGCAATCAGAGAAAGAGCACATGGAAACACTCCCTTCACAATAGCTGCAAAGGAAAAAAAAAAAAAAATCTCGGAATAAACCTGACCAAAGACCATTAAAGAGCTCTACAATGAAAAATTTAAATCTTTAAAGAAAGAGATTGAGGAAGACATCAGAAGATGGAAGGACCTCCCATGCTCATGGATTGGAAGAATTAATATTGTGAAAATGACCATCCTACCAAAAGTCATTTATAGATTGAATGCAATGCCAATCAAAAGCCCCATGACTTTCTTTTACAGAATTGGAAAAAAAAATCCTAAGATTCATATGGAAGCACAGAAGACCTCAAATAGCCAAAGCAACCATGAGCACTAAGAGCAATGCTGGTGCGATTACTATACCAGATTTTAAGCTATATTACAGAGCTATAGTCATAAAAACAACATGGTATTGGCACAAAAATAGACCCATAGATCAATCAAACAAAATTGAAGACCCAAATATGAGTACATGCAATTTCAGCCACCTGATATTTGACAAAGGGACCAAGAATATTCACTGGAGGAAAGACAGTATGTTCAGCAAATGGTGCTGGCAAAACTGGATCTCCACTTGTAGAAGAATGAAACTAAACCCCTATCTTTCATCCTGCACAAAAGTCAATTCCAAATGGATCAAAGACCTCAATGTAAAGCCTGAAACTCTGAAACTTTTAAAAGAAAACATTGGAAAAAACCTACAAGATACAGGTATAGGAAGGATTTTCCAAACCGGACATCAATTGTTCAGGAAACAAGGGCAATATTTAAAAAATGGGACCTCATTAAGCTAAAAAGCTTCTGTACATCAAAGGAGGCAACCAGGGAAGTGAACAGAAAACCCACAGAATGGGAGAAAATTTTCACCAGCAACACATCGGACAGAGGTTTAATATCCAGAATATATAACGAACTCAAAAAACAGAATCAAGACAAGAAGTAACCCAATTAAAAGATGGGCTAAGGAGCTGAACAGAGAGTTCTCAAAAGAAGAAGTAAAGATGGCTAAGAAGCATCTTAAAAGATGTTCAGCATCCCTATTAATTAGGGAAATGCAAATTGAAACCACTTTAAGATTCCACTTTACCCCAGTCAGACTGGCTAAGATCAAGAGAACAAATGAT
>NW_008354369.1:2208-24840 GCF_000622305.1 Nannospalax galili
ATTGGTCTTTGCCCAAGATTTATCTACATGATGCACGGTAATTAAAAGTACCAGTCTTGTGGAACTAACCTTCTTGGATGTTTAAGAGACCTTTGAGCCTATAATAATTTGGTCAGAGGGACATAAAGGACACTTTTTCCTTCTTGCCCTCCTATGTTGACTAGTTCCAGGGGACTATGAGCATCTCTCAAAAGGTCCTATAATGGTGGTGGGTCACCTGTCCTCTTGATCAAGGAGGCCGAGGAGACCCCACCAGATCACTTGAACCAGTGTCCAGTCTACAAAGAGGAGGGTCAACAGAGAGGAGTTATTTCCTCCATGCTTCCAAGTGAAGCCAATCATGCTCGAGGAGGACCTTTAACTTATCTTCACATAGGTGGAACTGGTAAAAGAAAGGAGCCAGGGGCTCCTCCCAAGCCCATGTGACCCCTGAGGAACAGATCCTCGAAGGACCTTAAGAGTAAGAATAAATTGGTTTATCTTAGCCAACTGTATTGTCTTAAACACCCAAAAGGAAAGTATAACCAAGATTAAAGGTGCCAATATAATTTTTTAAGAGTCCATATACATAGCTAAAGGCTACATAGCAAGCAACAATGCCAGATAGGAGATACCTTCTTTTGAGTTGTTGGCCAGGGTGGCCCAAGGGCCTCCCAGATAGTAACCCAGCATAGAACTGGGAAAATGAACAGCAGAGCCCAATCTTATCTAAAGGAATATTGACAACTGATTACTGCTAGATGAGGAACAGCTGACCTTCCTAAAACAAAGACCTCTAGATAGGCTGACTCGATTCACCAGATGGACAAGTAGTGGGGAATGGCTGGGGGTGCCAACAACACAGCAGACAGTAGCAGGGATATCAGAGTATAAGGGCTCTAGTCGGGGGAGGGAGGCTATGGGAGGTTGCCATCTGGGAAGTGGGTATATAGTTGAATAAGATGGTTTGGGATGTTCTGTGTGATACACACACACACACACACACACACATACACACAAAATCAACAAATTAAAAACAATGTATTATATTTGAGGAGGAAGCATGGAAATTTAGGTCATGTCATTTAGTAGAGGTGGTCAACATTACCATTGAAATCTACCCGACGACTTTATAGACATACACAGGACCAAGGATCCAAGTGCAACCCATTATGACTAGTAATAGATACACGTACAGATTAGAGATGCATGCGCCAACATCGTAGTGCTAGTAGCAAAAACAATGAGTCTTTCTGTAAGGAACAATATTCTAAAATGAAATGGAGATCTTTTTTTAAAGGTTAAAAACTCATTCAATTTGATATCTTACAGGGCTTATGCTGCGTTCAATATTGTATAACTATATTAATGCAACTGTGAACCTAGAAACTTACAGCCACTTGTGAAAGAGATGTCCTCTTGCTCTGGAGTGTGTTACTGAATATGTTAAAGCTGTAATGAAATGCTTCTTCTAATCATGTAGTTATTAAAAAGTAAAAAAATAAATGATTAAAAAAAAAACCTCATGTGTGAATGAAATTCTAGGCTCATGATTGAAGCTATGGACTATTTTGGACAATAGAAATCTTTGTTACATTTATTAACAGTAAAATTAGGACTACCAGGATTGAAACTTCTCAAGTTTGGATGCAACCAGGCATGTTTATTGAACAGCATCTATTTTGTATATTGCTATATACTAAAATGAAGAACAAATTTATAAGTATTCCTACCTTAATGTAAGTCCCTGTCTCATATATCATTTCTTTCTCCCTGCCCTTGAGATCTTCCCATAATAGTGCTTCAGTTATAAAGTTACTCTCTTGCTATATGTACTTGGTTTATTCATGTTTTGTAACCACTGATTTTATCAACATCCTCTGACTTGCTCCACAGGGTTGTGCTTGTGTCTTATAAAACTGACTGCTGGTCACCATGGAAACTCTAGGAGTGGATAGAGATCGATTATCAGAAAGGCATCCCCACCAATAGGAGAAAACTCATTTGACACATGTGTTGTGATGAATGGCAGGTCAGGTATATCTTTTTTTTTTTTTATTATTGAAGTCTGATATTAGAACACCATGCTGGTTACAGGAATAATGAAGATGACGACCAGTGTGCCTCTTAGATTGGATAATGAGCCATAAGAAGATGCCCAACTCTTGGTCCCTAAATCCCACCACAGAATAGGCCTGAGAAGGTATAAAGACTTTCTCGCACCACCTATTTATTTTTTCCTTTGTTGTTTCTTACTATTCCTTGATTTTCATGGTGCTACTGAAGTAGCATGAAATTGTGGCTGAAAGGGTTCCTGACACTAATCTAAGGGAACACAAACCGGGAAATACCCATACAGTTTTGCTCTAAGGACTTGAAAGTTACCTCAGCAGTCTACACAGGTGATTCTGAAGCCTCCTTGAGGAATTGCTTGACCTCTACAGACTCCTATTTCCTTATTTATAAACAAAAGATGTGGATGTGGCTCTGTCTAGAGCGCTTCATGCCTTTACCAATATGTCTGCTCTTCAGCTATCTTCAGCAGACTGAAGACTGTGAAACACTAACTCTTAGTACAATCTCGACTGACCTTTGAAGAAATAAGACCCAGTTAAAACAAACAAATATACTCAAGGCTAACTGAGATGACTCAGTCTGAATATCAGATTCAATGAGATGCAAGGTGCATTGTCTTTTTAAGTGGCGCGGTGCTACAGAAGTCTAAGGTACTAAAGTATCTCCCCATCAAAAAATGTGTGCTGAAAAATATTTATAGGGATAAATAAAAAAGAAGGGCTAGAGAGACGGCCTTGGCAGTTAAGAGCACTGGCTATTCTTGCAGATGACCTGAGTTCAAATCCCAGCACCCACATGGCAGCTAACAACCATCTGTAACTCCAGTTCCAGGGGATCTGACACTCTCTTCTGTCTTCCTAGGGCAGTGCACAACATGGATGAACTTACATACACACAGACAATATGCTCATACACATAATAAAAATAAATAAATAATTTTTTAAAAATTAAAAAAGGAAAGAAAGAGTCTAAGAGATTGTAGTGAATAGATGGTGACCAGGATGGAGGTTAGACTAGAATAGATCCCTGAATGTGACAACTCTTCCCCCTTCATTTGCTTTGTCACCCTCTCACAGCCTGAAGTTGCTACTGTGTTCCAGAACATGCATCAGAATTTATTTCTATGTTATGAACAAAGAATGAAGAAAAGAATAAAGGGCTAATGAGGATACAGTGAGTGAAGGTGTGTTAAAAAAGTAGCTATTCTGAGCAAGACACAGTGCTGAGGCAGTAAAGGAGACATGGCAAGAATTAGTATTCTTGCCCATTCTCTCATAAAATCAACCTCTTTTCTCTCAAAACACTCCAGGCACCCATCTCAAGTGTCTTTAAAATTTTATTTATTTTTATTTTATGTATATGGTTATTTTGCCTGCATGTATGTTAAGTGCACCTGTGTCATGCAATGCATGTGCAGACCAGAAGAGGGTACTGGATCCCCTGGAACTGGAGTTACAAATGGTTGTTGGCTGCCATGTGGGTGCTGGGAACCTAACCTCAATCCTCTGCAAGAGCAAACTGTGCTCTTAATCACTGAGCCATCTCTTCAGCCCTCTCTCAAGAATCTTAAATCTGTCAAGAAAGAATTTTGCAGATTCACAATTATCCTACAAGTTAGAATATTGTGCTTTATGAAGACTGAGGTAAGTTAGAAGAAAGCAATTGTGAAGAATTAATAAGCAAAGTCCCGAGGAAGCATGTTAGGATCTACATAGGATCTACAGGATACGTAGGGTTTCTGTTAGCGGCTATGGGAATGCAGTCCAGAACAAGATTTTGGATGCATTATCATAGGCAGTTACCAGAAGGCAACACATGGAACAGTCTTCTCTCATGGAAAACTGAGGAATCTGTCGTAGATCAGCAGTAACAGGGGGGGCTGCTGAAGGAAAGTGACAGTGGGACTGAAAAATAAAGGAGGCATTGAAGGACCTTTTCTCTATGAACAATGAAGGCCTCTGAAGCAAGCCTTCAACTAACAGCTCACTGAAATTTGGAAGCCCACTTGCCTCTTCTTACTGAATATTCCATAGCACCCAGAATTTATGAGTGCCTTGAATGGTCAGTGTTTGCTACACATGTGCTGGGAACCATACCACCTCTTCCAAGCCAGCTGTGGCTTCTTTGAGTAACCATCGCTCGCGGTACCCTATTGTCTGCATTCACTGACACTGTTTGGACATTTAATTCCCAGCTTTCCTTGCTGATTCCACACCAGTAGGAGTTAGCTAATTTAGGTTGTCTAAGCCATAAAGAGTCTGGGAAGGTGTGTCTCATGGTTGAGTATGCCCTCTCCTTTTTGACAAGTTTAAATAGATTTTACTTTTTCTTTTGCCCTTCCCTTCCCTTCCCCTTTCCCTTCCCCCTTCCATTTCCATTGGCCTTCCCCCTTCCCTTCCTTCCCTTCCTTCCCTTCCTTCCCTTCCTTCCCTTCCCTCCCCTCCCTTCCCCTTCCCTCCCCTCCTCTCCCCTCCTCTCCTCTCCACTCCACTCCTTTCTTTCCTTCCCCTTCCTTTGGCTTCTTTTTCCTGCTTTCCCCTTGTCTTGTCTCCTCTCTACGGTTTTCCTTCTCTTTCCTTTCTTCCTTCCCTTCTTTCTCTGAACACCTGTTCCTTCCCCTCCCAGTCCCTTTCACCCCCACTGCCCTGCCCCCAGTTTCAACTTTGTACAATGCATGCTTTGCTTTTCCCTTTCTTTCTTCCCTCCTCTGTCTCTATCCCTCCTTTCTCTTTGCCTGTCACCTATCATTTATCTTCATCATTACTTTTTTAACCTCTTGCCACCACCACTGCTAGTACCCATTTTAATATATATTCTACACGTATTTCCACAGCAAGTATGAAATCATTATCCAGATTGAGCTAAATATTGTTTTTATTTACCAAGTAGAAAGGCATATTTCAACCTTTACCATAGCTTACATGGTCATTAAAGATGGTACTCACAAATATAAAATGTAAGTGTTTGAATGGGAAGATCTGAATGGGGAATTATATTCAGGTTTGCTGTAGTGCTTAGATTTGAGGAAAATTTTGGATTAATACCCTTCCTTCATGAATGTTGAAAACTGGGCTGGGCAGCAGAAAGAAAAAGCAGACTTTGGGACAGTTCTAGAGTGCAATGAAAGACAAGAAGAGGACGACAGGAAAGTAGTCTCACAAGGAAAACAGCTGGCACTGGAGGAGGACATACGCAACGCCAATTAGGTCTCAACTTGAGTAGATTAAAGAATTCCCAAAACGCTGGCAAAGCATTATTCCTGGGTACGTCAGAAACGAGATGTTCCCAGAAGAGATTTATACTTGACTCGGTGGACTGACTAAAGACGCTCTGCTCTCATTCAGGGTGGCAAAGTTAGAAGAAAAAGTACAGGGCAAAGGCTAATTCATCCTCCCTCTTGCTCTGGTTCTCTCGTACCCTCTCTCTTGCTCCTGCTGTCGTCGTCGTCGTCCGTCCGTGCCCCCCCCCCCCCCCACTTCTTGCTTTCTCTCTGTTCTGGAACTGGGACACCCATCTTCTTTCACTGAATATGAGAACTCCTAGTTCTCTGGTCTTTTGCCTATAGGACTTGCACACTGCCTCATTAAAAGTTTTTCACACCATTGATTTTCAACTGAGAGTTATACCATCTATATTTCTGGTTCTGAGGCCTTCGGGATTGGACTGAACTAGGCTTCTGGCTTTCCTGGTCCTCTAGCTTGTAAGCAGCCTAATGTGGGACTTCTTAGTTGCCAAAAATCACATGAGACAATTTCCCTGATAAATCTCTTTTCATTTATCTATCATTTCTCTATGCTGTTGGTTCTGACTCTGGAAAACAGTAATTACAACATCTAAGCAGTTACTGTATTACCTGAGTAGTATAGTATTTAAACTCTTCATAATTCCCAATGATAGCCAGGCTTGTGCATGCCTGTAATTCTAATACTCAGAAGACAGAGGCAAGGGGATTGAGAGTCTGAGACTAGCCTGGACTGTGCAGCTTGATCCTGTCTTAAATATACAATAAACCTCCATAGTCTCCAATCATGTCTAGAAATTAGACAAAATACTTGAAACTTAAGGACTGACTGCTATTTACCACTATATCCTTTGGCCTGACAAGCAGTATATTTAATAATTACTTACTGAATTAATGCATGCAAGCACTATTTGTAAATCCTTAAGCAGCCACTGAGCACTCTGAGGAATTACTTTGTATTTAATGTGCACATTTGTCATCTCTGTAACATCCTAGGAAGAATATAGCATTCCCACTTTACTGACCAATGCTTAGAGAAGTTATGAAAACTTCTAAAGTTAGAAAAAAAATGTACTGTAGCAATCTACTCCTTACCCTGCAAGGCTCCTGAGTGAGTTATTGGCATCCTGAAGTTTAATATACTACATTAAGCTGCTTACGCCAAGAAATCCCTTTATACTGCTTTGGTCCCTGAAAGAATAACAGTTTCACTATTTGAAGTTTCCTCAGAATTGTGGCAGCTTGTTGAAGTCACCCCCCACCCCCACAGTCAGTTGCCTGTTGGAGGAGCATATATGTAATCTAACTTAAACTCCGCAGTTGTAGCTGGTTACAATAGTAGATGCCCACCTGTGGGCATCTACAGCATTTGCTAAAGGGATACCTTTAAAACTTGCATTGTGTGTGGCGAAAGGTCAAAACCTTGAAAAGATTTTATTTACCAAGTAAATCTAGCTGTAGATTAATTTCTTGCAATCATCGTTTATTAATATTTAATGTATTTATATAAAGGATACCACTCCACAATTCCCTATACATTCTGCATTTAATAATCTAGAAACAGCCCATCTTCTTTAACTCACTGAGACTGGATTTGCAATAACTAGTAATGTTAAATGTATTTTTAAAAAAATCAATAATAAATAAATGCATAAGCACTTCCCTCTAGAATGCTTCTGATGTTATTTACAAAATTAAAAAAAAGAGGGCAGACCCACCAGAGACTTTATAACCATTTCATTACCACCCCCCTAATTGCATATGGTGGAACTGTGTAATCTGTTTATTGAAATTGAAATCTTTGGAACGGATCCTCCCCACAGACATTAACAATAAGCATCTCATGCAATAACACAGTACTTAATGTAATATTAACATTATATGCACCAGGCTTTAACCGCTCGCTGTTCCCCCACTGGAATTGAACATTTTTAACATTCTGTGCTCTGCCTCGGTATTCAATTCTCTATCTAATTTACAAGCTGTAAAACACAATATTCACAGATTACAATAAGTACAATAAGTACAAAGAAGTTCTAAGGATATACCTGATGGTGCTATGATGAGGATGAGAAGGAATATTTTATTTGAAGTAGACACAAAGAAACCTTGGAAAATGTTAAGGCCCTTGAAGTTTTGATGATAAAAAAAAGCTGTTGTATTGGATACTGCCTGGCCAAGTGACACAGACGCTTTGCTTTGGCACCTGGTAACAGAGCTTGTACTTATATGGTCCTTGTCTACAAATCTTTCCAGTGCTTCCCTTTCTCAAAGAGGTAATCAAGGGAAAGGAGGGACCACTGAATGAGGGGTTGAGATATACAACTTTGGTCCTGGATCCTCCCAGGTGATCTTGAATGGTCTTAAGTGGGCTATTTACCCTTGCTGTACAAGGGTACATCTCATCTTTCAATAAACAGGATCATCTTGAAGATACCATATAGCTATAAAAGTTTCCAGGACTAATCTTTCATCTGTATAGTTCGTAAATCCCATTTGGAGATTTTTCCAGTGTCTTTTAACCAGTACCTCTTGGCTCTCTGGCTCCATTCTCAGCAACTGAGCAATTACAAGAGCACACCTTTCATATTGAACAGTTTTGTAAGACAGTTATACATATTTTCTCAATTAGTCTAAAGCACAGTACTAGACTTTATATACACACGATAAAGATTACAATTAGGGCTAATAGCATAAAATCGCATGAAAATGCAAGATACCTACTGGATAGTAGAAAACATCAAAAGTCAACGAACCCTCAATTTTTGATGATCATTTGGCTAACGGTCCCAGTGGAGGTTTGTGTTTAGGATGGTATTTTGCAAACTGCACGTTTAGCTATCATACCATAATCCACTAATTTTAGACCCTGCATATTCATTCCTCATTACTTATGCTACAAGCCTGTGAAGAAACAGTCTGGGTTGTACTTGGTAATTTGAGCAAGATGTGCACATTTCCTTAGATTTGTGCGTCCTATGCACCCAAAATATGCATGTTTGAAAAGTGTGTAAGAGCTATTTAATATGAAAAAATACTGTGATCAAATCAAAATTGGTGTTACATTTTGGAAGTAGGGAGGGGAATTTATTCAAGTAAGGGTCTTGAGGGACTTCATCTGTGTCCAGTATCATGTTATTCAATATGGCACATTCATGTCTGTTATTTACATGTTTTCTGAAACATACAAATTAAAATTTCAAAATAAAAGTTAAATTGTAGGTTAAATTTTAGAAAGAATTTTTCCTCTCCCAAATTTGTCTTCCTTTTGGAGAGTTTACAGGACAAAAGATTAAAATCACTGAATCATAGTATAAATGAAAAAGTTGGGGACTGATTAATTCATGTCTTTCAAAGTAACACAAAGTTATACCAGATCATACAAGTCAATAATCAAGAATGCATTTTTAGACAAATATTATAAAATACATTTGATGCATATTTATCCAAGGTTTTCTAAAGTATTTACAATTTCCACGCGTACAATTGACAGGCCTAGCTTTGCTAAGTAGGAAGTATTCCTTTTCAGAATGACCTTCTTACTATCTTCCTCTTGTCCCCCAAGAGGTTGGTGTACTGGGGAAATTAGGGAGATCAGGAAGTACAGGTTTGGCATTAATAACTTCCCTGGATTATTATTTTAATTTTGGAAATTTTTGATTAGTAAGTTCGCACATAATGTGTGCAATTCATTATGTGCTCGAACAGTGTTAAATCCTAAATAATCTGATTTATTTCTTAAGCCATGATCACCATGACCCAGATTTCTAACAGACAAAAATCATACTTCTGTGTACTTTCCACCTTCTTGTGAACATTATATATGACAGAGTATATTACATTCATTTTCATTTATCCTTAGTATCAGTGGCAAGGGTCCCTATCTGGTCTCTTGCTTTCCCAGCAACCTGGCTGAAATCATTAGTCAAAGTGAACCCCTCATGCCCCAGAGACCAGTCGTGGCACTGCACTGTCTTGTCAAGATGCTCAGAGACTCAACTACAGAATTCTTCATTCCTATTTTTAAAATTTATTATTTTTATGTATATGAGTGTATTGCCTGCATGTGTGTAAGTGCACCCATGTTGTGCAATGTCTTAGAGGTCAGAAGAAGGCATTGGATCCCCTGGAACTGGAGTTACAGACAGTTGTTAGTCGCCATGTAGGTGCTGGGAATTGAACACAGGTCCTCTGCAGGAGCAGCCAGTGCTCTTAACTGCTGAGCCATCCTCTCCAGCCCCTCATTCCTATTCTTTAGGAAAACAAACATCATACAAAGATGGAGAGAAAAATAACTAAACAATGTTGCAAGTAGCATTAATTTGATCTGTTGACATTTCAAAATTCATCAGCTTGATCACTGTATCCATCCTTTTAATCAAGTCTTTAATTGTCAAATACAGACATAATTTGAGGGCACATTGATTTGTTTTCACTGATTTATCCTGAAAGAGAAATTAATCAAAGCTCTTTTGTGGACATTCATAAGTTCAGACATAAATTATATATTTGAACTGATTTCATACTTTTTTATGCTCTTGACCAAATTATTTTCTCCAGAGGATGAGATGCAACCACACTGCAGAAAACCCAGTGAGGCTGCCACATCTGGGAGCTCTGACTGCGACATGGAAGGGGCGAGTTCTGCTACATCAACCTGAACGTTATGTCACGAAAAAAATGCTGTATCAGTTCAAATATTGATCAATCTATTTTAAAAAGCAATAAAAACTGCCATCATTAGTGTTGAATGCTCAGAATTGCTCTTCAGCCTGCTAACCATCATAATATATAATGTATGAATTATTTTCTCCATCAACTTTATATTGGCTGCTGATTTTGACACTAAGCCTTCCCAAACCACCCTTCCCCAGTGCACATCACTGCAGAAACCATTTCTTATTGGGTAAAACCAAATAAACCTGCCAGAAGCCAGTGCTTGTTTCTTTCCCAAGAGACTATACTTGGGTGAGGGCATGAGAGCTTAACTCTGTGTGTTTTCTTACCTAAAGTGACAGGCAGCAATGGAACAGAAGATCTCTCTTTCTTAACTCGGCACCCTGGATTTGGATGATTTAACTATATATAAAGGCAGCACTAGGTTGATTTGAAAGATGCATTTTATCAAGTTGACAGCTTCCCTGGGCCAACTGTTTCAGAATCACTTATAAGTAAACTAGAAAATGATTTGGATTGTAGGAAATTTAAACCTTACTTCCCCAGAATGTTGTAACAAATAGCAAAAAAAATAGAGACTCAAACTCTGAAATTAAAGTGTGCCGAGCATGTGTCTCCAGGAGTGAGGAGCCGCATGATCCAAAGGATGGAGCATGTGAGGTGGAGTACAGGGACCTCAGAAGTGGTTTTGAATCTGGAAGGAAATCACTGACTGAGCTGGCCCAGACATGGAAATAAACACAGACATCTTGGGCTCACACCCCTCTGCTTGGCTCAACTAATACCTTTTGAGTGTTCTGACAACAGGCTTGGGAAACATGACAAAATGATGTAGGGAACTGGAGAGAACTATAGCATCTCACTTCACATTTCTCTCCAGTGGCAGGAGGAGAGGCCATAGTTTTGGGAGACAAAAAGATCTTGGTGCCTTCTACAGCTCACTGACATAGCAACTGCCATGTTCAGTCTCACAAAGCATGCTGGGAGGTCACTTACACACCCATAAGCCCAAGTTGACTCAGGAAGTCTTTAAGGAGAATTAATAGGAAATGGATTGGTAGGATTGGTTTAAAGGAATCTAAGTATCTGACTACAGGCATACTTCTGATACTTTGGACTTCAGTTTCAGGTATAACCTTACCCAACTAAAATTTATGTCTAGCTATATTTTCTAACTCACAAGTATAGCATATGTAAACGAGCAATGTGAGCAGCCACCTGGGCCTGCAGGTTAGTTACCTCTGTATCCATCATGTGTCCTGACTACCAAAAGATGAGGTAACCATATAATATGTAGTTTCCTTCCTGATCATCTTAATAATAAAAAGGCATAGGGAGAAAATTTCTTATAGGGATTTTGTCTCTGTATCCCAAGAGGGTTATCTATCCCCCATTCTGTATTTATTCCTGCTGAAGTTTGGGAAGCAGTAGATTTCAAATGCTTTCCCTCCCAAGTCTGCACAACAGCCATGTGACTGTGTGTGTGAGATGGTAAGCAAAAGGCCCTCACTGCAAGCAATTAAAGCCATTTCAGAGGACATCTCTCTGCCTTATTTGAGGGTTAGGGAAAAATGGAAGTTATAAGGATAGTGTCAGGAATTGTTTCCTTTTAATTTTAAGGGGGGCATAAATATCATCCTGCCAATAGATAGTTGAGATATGCCACAGAAATCTTGGTACAACAAACTCTGAAAGGTCCACTTATCTACCTCAGGATAGCCAAGAGCCACCGCAGTTCAACAGGAATTTGAATGTGCAGTCCTAGGGACTTCTGGTCTAAGGAAACTGACAAGAGAAGAGTGAGCCATCATCAACAGCTAATGGGCCCCTAGAGAAGATGCATGTGATTAGAATGATTTATTGATCATTTATTGATTGCAGACCTCTATAACTACTTTAGGACAGACATCTGAAACATAAAACCACTTTCACTATGTAGTGGCTCAGGCTTTTTAAAATGATGTGCAGGGCTGGGATCAATCATTGCTAGACCTTCCTACAGGAAAGAACCTTCTAGAAGAAGCAGAAACCCATATTTAATAGCAGAGAAAGCACTGCCACTTCAGCAATGTATTTGTCATCATATTGACAATGTGGAGGGTGGTTTCCCATTTCCCATAGACTGGAATAGTTCTATGACAGTACAAGGCAGAATTAACCAGGTCTACGTAGTTCCCTCAGAACATGTTGTATTATCTCAGGGAAGTATTTTTTTTTCTAAAGGAGGAATTTTAGTTCAGTCTTTTGGATTAGCTCACATAATTTTTCAAAGGGTATTACGATGATTTTTACCATTAAGTTTTCTGTAAATATATGGCTGGAAAAGACTTAGCCTATAAAGAATTAATTAATAGAGGCTCCATGGTCAACAATATATAGAAAATCCCAAATGTCCAGAAATGGGATAATTTGTCTGAGGATCTGAGAGGAAAAGTGAGGAATGGAACCTGACAAACATACAGCATCATACGGAAAGCCGATTAAGGCATGCCTCCGCAGGAGTCTGATTCTTCCTAGAGCCATGTCAGTTTTTTGAGGTCCTCTATTATCAACATCCCAACCATCTTCTGGATTCTCAACTGCTTTTCCTCTTGTGCTTTCTTCTCAGCAAATGAATACACTCAGACTCCACAATCCAAAACTGACCCTTCATCCTTTACAAGACTCCCCCAACTTCTTCCATTCTTTATTGAAAAAAAAATTCTTAGATGCTGGCAGCCACAATGTCCATATTGTTTCCCAACCAGCACTAAATTCCCACCACTCAAAGTCTCCCATAACCACTTTGAGAAAGGAGATCTTTGGAATCTGACCCAGTTGGAATGCCAGATCTGCATCTCCCTGCCTGTGCTAATTAAGGCAGCTTCTTTATCGTCTTTGTTTGTTTGCTGCTGGGTTGCTGATGGTGTTCCATAATAAAACTGCCACAAGGATTAGATGATTTAGCTACACGTCCAGAGAAGCACTCGAGAAGTGGCCGTTTTCACCATTTCAATCATTGTCGTCAGCACCATTTCTGGAGAGGATATTTAAAACCAGCTTTGTTCCAGAAAGAGACAGTGGGACCAGAAGTGGCCATGCCAGAAAAAACTAAGAGTCATCACATCAAAACTGACAGTAGAGATGTGGGACATCAGTCCAGGAGCAGAAAGGGAACAAGGGGGCAGTCAGGGATAGGAACACAGGTGGGAGATGAGCTAGCTTCCTGGATGTCCAGGCTGGTCTCTGGACTCATCCTATAGACCCAAGAAGGTATAACTTGAACTTACTAAGCCATCTATCCATAAGAAAGTGTCCAATGACAGACAGATCAGCTATACTCCTGTGAAGATAAAAATTTCCTTCCTGTCCGGTGCCAACCTTTCTGTTGATACACAGTGGGATTCACCCCGATTATGAAATGATGTTTCTATGTTCCCAAGAGAATGCCTTCCATAATCACAATTTCCAGAGTGTTCCAAGGTCCCCCAATAATCCATCCCTTTCCACTGCTCTAAATTGCTATGTAAAGAGCTGAACAGAAAACAGAAGTGCAAAAGTATAGCATTTTTCAGATGGGGAGTGAAGAGGGAAAATGAGGTTGAAGGGAACCTCCTACTTTAGCTTGAGACGCTCCTATTCATGCTGGTTTGTCTCATATGGTTGGTGTCTACAAATTAAAATCTTCTTTCTTATTCTTTTTTTAAACTTTGATTTTTTAAAAATATTTTATTTGTTATTTTTATTTTATGTGTATGAGTGTAAAGCCTGCATGTCTGTGAGTGCACCCGTGTCGTGCAATGCCTGGGGCGGACAGAAGAGTCCATTGCATCCCCTGGAACTGGAGTTATGGACAGTTGTTAGCTGCCATGTGGGTGCTGGGATTCAAACCTGGGTCTTCTGTAAGAACAGCCAGTGTTCTTAACCACTGAGCCATCGCTCCAGCCCCTTAAACTTTGATTTTTTTTATTGGTCATCTAGCCCAGTGACATTTGTGTAATGAATAACTCTGAAGACATTTTTAAAATACTGATTAATTGGTTGATTGTGTGTGTGTGCATGCATGTGCGTGTGCGTGCATATGTGTGTGCGTGTACATGTGCATGTGTATGCCACGCTTGCAGAAGTTAATTTTCTCCTTCCACCATGTGGGTCTCGGTGGTCAAACTTGAATCATCAGGCTTGACTGCAAAACCCTTTATTCTCTGAGCCATCTTTCTTACCCTGTTCTTTGTTCTTTAGTAAATTGTAGGCAATAACAACTTCCATATAGCCTAAGTTTACTTTTTTTCCAGAATATTTGTGTATATTTTCAGGTACAAACAGCCCACACATTGTTTCCTACAATCAAACACACACAAATGTGTGTTGTACTTGCAGAAAGAGTTACCCTGCTATGCCTTAGTCCCTATTTCTCTATAATTCTCTTTCCAGGGATCTAAACCAATGGTCACCTGATATCTAAAAATATTAAAAGTCCCAGACTTAAGTAATATATTATTTTAATCACAATGCCATTCTAAGTACCATGATGAAATTTCACACCATTCTGCTCCAACATCCCCTTCCTTCTTGTCAGTGTGACTCATCCTATGTTTAGAATATTCACACTGTATATATTACCCACCTGTTAGTTACTGGGAAATTGGCCAGGAATGTCCACTGTGAGTGTACAATGTGTTGCTATGTAAGAGAAGCAAATCTTTCAAGGTGCAAAGCCACTGACATCTTGTCAGTGTGTCATAAATTCCACTGGAGGAAGGAGGCCATGACATACCAAAGATTCAAGGGGGGAAAGCCAGGAGAAGCTTCCAGATCTTCAGAGGTGTGTCCCTGCAGTGCATGTGAACCCCCAAGAGAATGCCACCTTGGGAAATGCTAAGGTGTTTGTTATAATCACACCAAATGACAGTTTTGTCTGAGATCTCACTCAAAAAGAGACAATTAGGAAGATGGTTGATGATTTTTGTGTGAGTACACAGAGCAGCAGACACATTCTTAAGGTGGTCTCACTGGGAGATAGTCTAAGGTGGTCTCACTGGGAGATAGTCTAAGGTGGTCTCACTGGGAGATAGTCTAAGGTGGTCTCACTGGGAGATAGTCTAAGGTGGTCTCACTGGGAGATAGTCTAAGGTGGTCTCACTGGGAGATAGTCTAAGGTGGTCTCACTGGGAGATAGCCTAAGGTGGTCTCACTAGGAGATAGTCTAAGGTGGTCTTGCAGCGTATTTTCTTCTCATGTGTTTGTTGAAATCAAAGTTATTTCAACTTTTGAGACTTTAAAGCACAGCCCCTGGTGTGTGAGGGCCGTGGTTGCTATTGTTTTATCTCTCAGCATCCAAAATCAATAACAATAATAACCTGATAAAGCTTGTTTGATTGCTAAATGATTACTTTGTATTAAGTGTATATCTGTTCCTATGGAGCTATATACATTTATGCATGCAAATATGCATATATGTTTTAAATGTTTCCCAAAGCATATGTGGGGGAAACTGTTCACCTCACTTAGCTCGGGGTGAATTAGAGGAAAGGAAGTATAGGGGCTATAATTCTCTTCTCTTATATGAGGAAAAGTTGATTAAATAAAGACAACTTTAAGTAGAAATGTGAAGTTCTTCTGGGGCCAGGAGCAACTGACTTATTGCATTTCTTATAGCCAAGAGTTTTATAATTCAAAAAACATCAATAAGAAAACAAAGTCAGGAATGTATGAAGTTTCATGAACAAGCTGATTTCATTGTGTGCTGAACTTTAAGTAATATTTTTGTTTGTTTCTAACAAGTATTTACAATTTTCTTTTTTGCATTAGTTAGCAGAGTAGATTTTTTCTCTTCCTTTAACATAGGCTTTCAACTAAATGCACATGGACTTCAACAAGCTTATGAACAGGTGCCAGCAGGTCCTTCACCCTCTCTCCTGCCCAGCAGAGTCTATGGGCACACCCATACAGGAGACTACCTGAACAGTCTTTTCCACTGCCCATCACATATTGTTCCAAGTGACAAGATAGCTCTCTCCAAAGGTGCAGTCTAAGGCTGGGCGTGATGGTGCACGCCTTTTATCCCAGCACTTGGGAGGCAAAGGCGGGTGGATCTCTGTGAGTTCAAGGCTGGCCTGGTCTACATAGTGAGTTCCAGGACAGCTAGGGCTATAGGGAGACCCTGTCTCAAAAAAGACAAAAAAAAAAAAAAAAAAAAAAAAAAGTGCAGTCTAAGATGCTAGCCAAAGGCTGGTGTCAGGCACACCAGTACATATACCATCTGATTTACATAAAAGAATTAAGGGGTGAGCCTTGTATTGAGACCCACTGGCCTCTAAGAGAGCAAGGTTTCAGTTTGATGTGAAATGGTTTTTAATGCTTTGCTTCAGTCTTCTTCCACAGCTTTCCTGAGGTCTCATCCTTACATTTTATAATACAAATATTTATTTTACTGACAATTGGTTATGGGGCAGAGAAAAGAAGTTTAAGACAAACTATTTCATTTTTACTTGAAGTATTAATATACATGCTTTTAGGACAGTGGAATATATATTTAAGGTGGAAATAGAAGACATAAAAAAAACTCTGGAATTGTGTTTAAGATGTACAAGAATAAAAGAACTTAGTAAAATGAGGCCAGTGATATCTAGAACAGCAAATCAATCACAAAGCCTTATGCTCTGGGTAGTCTGTCCCTCCTCGTCTGACATTCCAAACAGCAGGAGACCCTTTAGGGTCTGGGTGTGAGCTGAATTTGCAAAAAACCTAAGGACAAGATGGGCTTGCCAGAGAAGGAGGGAAAATCCCTTAACTCCCTCTAACTGCTTTTTTAAAAAAATTATTTTATGTATGTGTTTTGCCTGTATGTATATAAGTGTACCTGTGTTGTGCAATGTCCAAAGAGCTCAGAAAAGGGCGTTGGATCCCCTGGAACTGGGATCATGGATGGTTGTTAGCTACCATGTGGGTGCTGGGAATTGAATCTGGGTCCTCTGCAAGAGTAGCCAGAGCTCTTAACTGCTGAGCCATCTCTCCCTCTAGCCCCTTTAACTTCTTCTTAAAACCTGATCCCCAATCAAGCTGCTTTACTAAGACCTCATTAGCTGAGATATTCTGACTTTGGTGAGCTTTTGAATCTGCGACTAGTTCAGCTTTTGTCACTCTCACACTGCAAGGCAGAGCACAGGAAGACAGGTATGCCTCCTTGGAGATTAGCCTCCAAATATCTGACGCTAGGGTTCAAAAGCAGTGGTGTATATCTGGTTAGAGCACAGGGGACCAGGAGCCCTTAGTCTAACTTCTGACTTTCAAGTTGTCCAGAAGTCACAGACCCCACTGTCCAACAGTGGGGAAGAGGACTCCCCCAACCCCGGAAAGAGCCCTGCCTTGCAGGTGTTCTCTACCTGGCTTTTAGTTTCTGCTCCTGACCTCAAGTCAATCAATACAAACCCATAAGAACTCCTGGAGACTCCCCACTGCACTCAGTGTAAATCCCAAACCACTGAGCAAAGCTTAAGCAAATGTCCATGGTCATTGTGTCTTCCCCCAACAATAGGCAGAGTGATGCTCCCTTCCATAGTTTTCCACTTCCTGACCCAGTGAATGCTGTGGGGGCCAAGGTCCCTGCAGATGTGATAGCATTAAAGACCTTGAGATGATAGATCATGCTGTGCTCTCTAGGTGAATCCTGCAAACAGGGGGACAGAGGGGACTTGATGACGCACAGAGGAGGAGGAAATAAGTCATGGAGAAGAAAGTAGAGGGTACAGCCACTGGTCTTTAGAACTGATGGCTGGGGCAAACTCACCTAGGGTCGTCAGAGGGAATGTAACCCTGCGCACTTTGGCTTCTAAACTAAGAGGGAATAAATTTATATTTTAAGGCATCCAGTTTGTGACAGTATCTTAGAGAAAACTAATACACTTCCTTCCCATCTTCTGTGCCCCAGCCACTCTGGCAATAGCTGTAGTTGGCCAACCCAATGGAACCATTCAGCTTCTAGCACTTAGCATATACTGTTTCTCATTTTCCCCAAACTCTTGTTGACTCACAATTGAGAGGTAGAGGGATGCCAGGGTAAAAAAAAAATTAAAAAATAAAACATTGATTCTGTCTGTATTGGCACAGCATCTGCTTTGCTTCCAGTGAGCGCCATCCTGCTGGGTCATGGCAAAGCAAGGACATCACATGGTTGGAAGAATAAGCTGGCCTGCTCTGATCTTTTCTCCTCACCTTATAAACCACTATGGCCATCATGAGGGACCTACTTTCATGACTTCATCTCACCATGAGGTCCATGATTTTGGGAATTAAGTTCTCAACACATGAACTTTCAAGGGCACAATCCATAGCAAGCTCTTATGTATTTGCACTGTTTCTTAGTTCATAAAGGGCTTCTTCCCATCCCACTGTGATCTCATAACAACCAGATGATGTAGGGAAGGGTAAATAACAGTATCACCATATAGACATGAGTGAACTCAGGCTCAGTGAGTGGAGCTCATGCCAGCTGCTTAATTACTGTATCAGCCTCCTCACTGTGTCTACAGTGCTCTCAGCACTATGAATTCCTGCTTCCTTCCGTGTCCCATAAAAACAGCACTGGTGTCTGACCTTTGATCTTCTTTTGAATCATCTAGCTTCATCTTGAGTCTTTCTTGGATACAAAACAACCATCAAACATAAGACCCAGATGTCTTTCCAGGAGGACCAACATACAAATCATGAAGTCTAAGCCTATAATGTATGCCACAGCTAGTCCTGTTTTTTAAAACCTTCTACTGCATGTACATTAAAAGCATTTCCTCACAGAGCCTTCCCAACTAGCTTCTGAAATAATCACCTAAGAAAGAGACTCTGAGAACAGATGACCACAAAAGCTGGTCATAACCTTGCAGAAAGCCATCCAGTGTATTTAGATTTGAAAAAAAAAAAAAAAAAAAAGCAAAAGCCCCCAGAAGCTGAAGCAATTCATTTTAGTCATTTATAAAAACTGAGATAAAACACACAGCAGCTAGCTTTTTTGAAGAAGAATTAAGGTTGCTCTTATAAATAGCCAGGTAGCAGACAGCACAAACATAGCAGAGGAAGTCTAAACTGGGTCTCATAATGGGAACACAATGCCAGCCTATCTGTGCTAGAATGATCTGCTAAGCCCGCCTCCTAAGACCCTGACCCTAGGGCGAAGGCTGCTTCTCATATTATACACGAGCAAATTTTCAAAAAGCTAACACCCTTAATACCTCAATAATCAAGTAATACAGTCCCATCCATGGTACGGCTACAGAATCAGAGGTATGGGATGCATCCTAAACAGAGCTACTCTGTGCCTTCAGCACCCAGTGTGATGTAGTAATGTAGGGGTCCTTGCTCAAAAGTTATTAAAAACAAGGGAATGAGAACACAGGCAGGGTCCTTCTGTGCACAGCCTGCATGACTTGCCTGGGTCTCATGCTCATGGAGCTGACACTGCAGTGGATGACCCATCCCTCTCCTGACAGGGAATAAGTGATAGTTTATTGGATTGAAGCAAGAGGAAGTGGGGGAGGGAGAACACTTGGACTACGGGTCCGTGACATGAGACTAAAGAATGGGAAGTTCCAGTCAGACTATGGCAACAGAATTCTCAGAGTTGTGATTAGTGAATAGGCCCATCATGAGTGTTTGCCAGTAAGTTATCATCTCATTTAATTCTATGTCTAAACATTGCTCAACGTTCAGATTCCTGGTCCTAACTACTACGTTGTACTGTTCCTCAATAGTCAATAAGCATGTAGAAAGTATTACTGCCTGTCCTAGTTCGCTTCCCCATTGCTGTGACAAAATACTCTGACCAATATCAACTTGGGGAGGAAAGGGTTTATTTGGCTTACATCTCCCAGGTCACAGTTTATCAGGGAGCCCAAGGTAGGAACTTAGGGCAGGAACCTGGAGGTAGGAATTGGAGCACAGGCCATGGAGGAATGCTGCTTACTGGCTTGCTCCCCTGGCCCCTGCTTTCTTTTACTGGGCTGGGCCCTCCCACATCACTCAATAATCAGGAAGATGTCCCACAGACATGGCCACAGGCCAGTCCAGTGGGGGAAATTCCTCAATTGAGGCTCCCTCTCCCCAAGTGTGTCAAGTCGACAACTAAAGCTATCCAGTACAATTGACCCCTTGTCTACCTGACATACAAGCACATCACTATTAAACCACAACCTTTCCGTTTCTTGTTCCCTAGATATGATGTTAGCAATATCACAGCATAACACAGTACAACCTTAAAAGTCCCACAGTCCTTAAAAAAATCTGAACACTTAAAAGTCTATAGTCTTTTAAAAGTCTCTTAACTGTGGGCTTCTGTAAAATCTAAAACAAGTACTGTCTTATTTCAAAGGGAAGAATCAGGCACACCTAAGAAAAACCTAAGTCCTGCAAAGTAGCTCAAAGCTGGACATATGGGATTCACTCATGAGTTACTGGGCTCCAAAGGGTTCTGGCAACCCCACCTCTCTGACTCTACTGTCCACAGGACACACAGCTCATCTCACAGACCCAGGTCAGTTCCATTCCATACCTGCTGCTGCCCTTGGCGGTTATCCCATGGTCCTGGCATCTCCAAAAAGCTGAGGTCTCCACTGAAACTGATGCTTCACCCTCACCAATGGCCTCTTCTGGCCTCTCTGAGTACAATGGCTCAGATTCTCTCCATGACCCTTTTAGTCCTGGGGTCTTCACCACAACTGAGATTGCACTTTAATCAATGGCTTTTCCTGGCATCTCAGGATGCCATGCCTCAGCTGCTCTCTATGACCCCTTCATGATTTCCAACACGAGAACCATACAGGAGACTCTTACATATCACCAAGTCCTGCTTCCAGCTTGAGATGGAGGCTCAGGTCCCTTCTGTGTGCTGACCTTGAAGAAATACTTCCCAGAAGATTTCACCACAGTGATGCTGGTCTCTTGTGACTTTCAGCTGATTTTTCAGCCCTAGCTAACTAGCATCAATTTTCCCAGTAAAACAAAGGTTTTACCTCAGGTTCTGGTCTCTTCTTAATCACAGCCAGCTGATTCTTCAGCCACAGCCAACCAGAACCCACTGATTCTTAATTCAAAACTTCACACAGTCCTGATAGTTTCTGCTTCCCCTTGGAGCTTCACAAGCCAGGCCTCCATTGTCTACCACTCTTTCAACATAAGTGTTCCAAGCTCCACAGCAACAAACTCTGAACACTCAATGGCTTTTCCAGCCCGATGTTCCAAATGCTTCCACAATCCTCCAGTGTCAGGTC
Organism: Nannospalax galili; assembly: GCF_000622305.1. Classification (NCBI taxonomy): domain Eukaryota; kingdom Metazoa; phylum Chordata; class Mammalia; order Rodentia; family Spalacidae; genus Nannospalax; species Nannospalax galili. The sequence goes on from NW_008354369.1 coordinate 23,419, forward strand.
TGTCACAACAGTGCCTCACTCTCTGGTACCAATTTCTGTCCTAGTTTGTTTCTTCATTGCTGTGACAAAATATTCTGATCAATACCAGCTTGGGGAGGAAAGAGTTTTTGTCTTACATTTCCCAGGTCATGGCTCATCAGGGAGCCCAAGGTAGGAACTCAGGGCAGGAACCTGGAGGCAGGAGTTGGAATACAGGCCATGGAGAAACACTGCTTACTAGCTTGGTCCCCCGGCCCCTGCTTTCTTATACAACACAGGACCACCTGCCAAGAGGTGGCACCACCCACACTGGGCTGGACCCTCCCATATCACTCAATGATCAAGATGTCCCACAGACATGGCCACAGGCCATTCCAATGGAGGCAATTCCCTAATTGAGGCTCCCTCTACCCAGGTGTTAAGTTGACAACTAAAGCTATCTAGCACATTATCTAAGTTAATAGCAAATATTACAACCCTCAATTCCTAATACATTTGATAGCATCTGTTGGCTCATTTTCTTCAGTCCCCATGCCAGTTGCCTCATATCTTCATTTAACTCTATGCTTCCAGAACCTCTTTCCAAAGTTTGGAGGTAGTTTTCACAGAGAGTTTTTATCTAAATCATATACCACCACCACACACTCCCACCACCTAGAGGCTTAGAACTAAGTGGTGGAGATCCATATGCATACATTTCACTGTAATCCTCCCGAGTGTTATACATAGGCATAGAATTCATAGAACAGGTGATAGCTGAGCTAGGCATAAAATGAAATAAGGAATCTTTAATGCCTATCTTCATGTTTATATCATGTTCACTAAGACTTGTTCTGTGGTAATCAACTACAATCTTTGAAAAATTGAAAGGTTTCAACTGTGAAATAATTCTACAGGCCCTCTTTCCCAGAAGAAATCACTGTTAATAGTTTCATATATTTCTATTTTGCAAGTGTGTCCATTGATTAAAGATGGAATTTTACTGTGAATAACATTCAGCAATCCTGAAATTTAAATATATTGTCAATATATTTAAGTCATTTAAAACCCAGTTTTTAATCATCTCAAAATAGTATTTGTTATGTAGGTGCCATAGTTTATTTGACATGTCCCCTGTTGTTAAATTGGAGTTAATTGTTGTTAAATTGGAGTAGCAACTATCAATGCTACTATCAGCACATATCTTTCTACCTCAGGACTTTTGTAAATTTTACTGCATTCAGCAATCCTGAAATTTAAATATATTGTCAATATATTTAAGTCATTTAAAACCCAGTTTTTAATCATCTCAAAATAGTATTTGTTATGTAGGTGCCATAGTTTATTTGACATGTCCCATGTCCTTAAATTGGAGTTAATTGTTGTTAAATTGGAGTTAAATTGCTCCAACTATCAATGCTACTATCAGCACATATCTTTCTACCTCAGGACTTTTGTACACAC
>NW_008354369.1:31982-46576 GCF_000622305.1 Nannospalax galili
TACAAAGATGCTTAAGATAAACGTAGGTGCCCTACTACTGAGATTACACAAAGAAAATCTCCTGGGTCTTCAATGATGGCGTAAAGACTCAAAAGCACTGTAACACTCGAGTTTTAAGCATCCCCCAAAGTATTCTGTTAATGTATTGAAATTGGGTCGAAAAAGGTTTTGTTGTTTTAGGTGGGTTTTGGGAGGGGGTGGGGGAATTAGTTTGGTTTGGTTTTTTGGAGATAGGGTATCCCTAAAGCCCCAGCTGGCCTGGAACACTCTGTGTAGACTAGGTTAGCCTTGAACTCACAGAGATCCATCTGCCTCTGCCTCCTGAGTGCTGGGAAACACACTGTACAATGTACACATTGCTTGGAACATTCTTATACCTTAGGACCTGTCTCAGAAGTATCTGTCAATATGAATTCAACCTTTAGTCCTTGAGACAAGGCTTTGTTTATGCCATTATAGCATTTTACTCTTTAGTACACAGGTTCTACTCTATGCCCAACTAACTTCTCAAACTTTTTTACAATTCATTAATTAAAAGTTTTTTATTCCTTCTGGATGCAGTGGTGTACACTCTTAATCCCAGCATTTGGGAGGCAGAGGAAGTGAATCTCTGTAAGAGTGAGGTCAGCCTGGTCTACATAGTGAGTTCCAGGCCAGGTAGGGCTACAGGGAGACTCTGTTTCAAAAAAATTATCCTTTCTTTCTTTCCTTCCTTCCTTCCTTCCTTCCTTCCTTCCTTCCTTCCTTCCTTCCTTCCTTCCTTCCTCCTTCCTTCCTTCCTTCCTCCCTCCCTCCCTCCCTCCCTCCCTCCCTCCATGTCCCCAGTCTTCTCTCAGGAAGCAGAGATGAATGCTGGGGATCAGTTGGCTTCCTATTTGACTTTTCTTTCTTTCTTTCTTTCTTTCTTTCTTTCTTTCTTTCTTTCTTTCTTTCTTTCTTTCTTTCTTTCATCTCTTTGAGATAGGGTATCCCTAAAGCCCCAGCTGGCCTGGAACACTCTGTGTAGACTAGGTTAGCCTTGAACTCACAGAGATCCATCTGCCTCTGCCTCCTGAGTGCTGGGATTAAAGGCATATGACACCACACCTGTTTATTTTTATTTTATGTGTAAGAGTATTTTTCCACATGGATGTTAAGTGTACCACATGAAAACAGTGCCCAGTGAGGCCACAAGGGGACATCAGATCTGCTGGAACTGAAGTTACATGCAGTTGTTAGCTGCCATTTGGGTGCTGGGAACTGAACCTGGGTCCTCTGCAAGAGCAGCCAGTGCTCTTAACTGCTGAGCCATCTCTCCATCCCTGCTTTAATTTTTTTATTCTCTCATATGTAACTTTTGTGGAGCTAATAGTTCAACATGGATTTTACTTGGAATTACACAAAAACCATTACTTTGGGAGAAAGGAACCTTTTAGTGCTCTCTTCCAAAAATGTAATAGAATTCCTACTTGTTCAAATCTTCTTTTCTGTTGCTTAATGAAACTGTGGCTTTGTTTGTGTAATGGTCACTATTCCTCAACAGTTGAGAGTTCTGAGTCTTGTCACAGGCCTATGTTGGTTCTGTGTCACAGTTTGCTCTTGCAGAGGACTGAGGTTAGGTTCCAGCACCCACATGGTGGCCAACAACCATTTGTAACTCCAGTTCCAGGGGATCCAGTACCCTCTTCTGGCCTGTATAGGCATTGCATGACACAGGTGCAATTAACATACTTGCAGGCAAAACAGCCATATACATAAAATAAAATTAAATAAATACATTTTTAAAGACACTTGAGACGGGTACCTGGAGTGTATTTATCCTGCTGCCAATCACTTGTGATGAACTTGCTTATTAATTCAAAACATTTTTTAGCTGTTGCCTTGGATTTCCTGGCATGTCTGTCATCCCAAATCCATAATTTTCTCTCCCTTTTCCCTAGTCTTATCTTTATTGTGTATTTTATTTGTCTGAACTTTCATGACAGGGAGAATCCATCTCTTGTCTCTGGATTAGACAGGAATGTCTCCACTGCCTCACAGTAAGTATGATGTTAGCACGTCATTTCAGATCTCCATCAGGTTAAGTACATAACCTCCTGTTCTTAGTATTTCAGGACATTTCCCCTTTTCAAGGACAGATATTTAATTTCATCAAACACCATCTCAACATCTACGGAGAGCAACATTCTTAAAAATAGTTACTTATTATTTGATGCATGATATTAATACAGTTTCTGGTATGTCAATCATTGTCTTGCAATGGGTATAGATTAAAGGTTCTTTTAATATACTGTTCAATGTGGTTTCCTCATCTTGGATTTAGATTTTTCTTCCTTTATTTATAGATGCAGTTAATTTCTTGCCCTCTTTGTATGGAAGTTTGATATTCTCATTTGTTTCAAGTAAACTCACAGGACCTGCAAGAGTTGAGTGCTTTACTTGCTACTAGACCTTGGTCTAGAACAGCACCTGGTACATGGTAAACACTTGATAAATATTTTCTGAGTTAAAGAATATTGTGTTTTTAGAAGTTTTTAATAAATGGTCATAATTATTTTCTGTTAAATCTCATTGAAATTTTTGAATTTCATTGATTTTTCAGAGGTTGTGCCTTTCTTCAAGATCTGTGTGCTATATTTAATTTTCTCTTCTATTTCTACCATCATTATTTACAGTTTATGGTGCGTGCGTGCGTGTGTGCATGTGTGTGTGTGTGTGTGTGTGTGTGTGTACACACACTCACTCATGCCTGTATGTGTAGGCCAGAAGTGGACATTGGGTATCTTCCTTAAACAGTCTTGTGCTGGATAACTTGAGTTGTCAACTTTATACACCTGGGTGGAGGCACCCTCGATTGAAGAATTTTCTCTATTGGACTGGTCTGTGTCCATGTCTATGGGGGCATTTTCTTGATTGTTGAGTAATGTGGGAAGTCCGGCCTATTGCGGGCAATGCCACCCTGGGCAGGTGGTCCTGTTTTGTATAAGCAGGCTGAGCATGGGCCAGGGGAACAATCCAGTAAGCAGTGTACCTCTGTGGTTTGTGCTCCAGGTTCCTGTCATGAGTTCCTGATTTGACTTCCCTCAGTGATGATCTATGACCTAGGAGATGTAAAATGAAATAAATCCTTTCCTCCCCAAGTTGGTTTTGGTCAATGATTTTATCACAGCAACTGAAAACAAATGAGAACAAATCTCATTTGAGACCTTTGAGACAGGATCTGTCTCCATGGCCAGTGAACCCCAGGATCCTCCCACCTTCTCCCTAAGTACTATGGTTCCAGACATGTGCCACTGTGCTCAGCTTTCCCGTGAGAGCTTGGTGATGCGATTCCAGGTCCTTGTGCTTCTACAGTACTTTACCTACTGAGAATCTCCCCGGCCTCGAGATGGTTCTCAAAGTGAAGTCCTAGCCAGGAGCAACAGCAGTACCTGGGAAGGCACTGACATGCAAAGGATTGGGCCTTACCCTAGACCTACTGAATCAGAGTCTCTGGACGTAGTACTTAAGAATTTGTTTTTAAAAGCCTGCCAGGTGATTGTCTTGGATGCTAAAGGACCACTATATTATAGTTGGTTTATATTCAACAATAAAGTAAAGGTTATGTTTGCCCACTGAAACATAAGAAAAAGCAATCCATTTCAAAGTCAGTTACAGAGCACCTACTGTGTCCCAGCCCCTGGGACCTGCATGTAAAGCTTCCATGGATTGCTCACTGTGGTCTCTGTGACTATGACCCCCTGGAGCTGTGCAATGCACCCCATAGCTCTGCCCATGGGTTGGTCTATGAAGAGCAAGGCAAACAATGCTGTAGTATTCATGGGGTACATGTTCTACTTGGGGAGACACCTTGAACTAGCCAACAGTTACATGCCTGACTCAAGGTGGAAGTGCTTTAAAGAAACTAAACAGGCCATGTCATAGAGGAAAAATATTGCATATCCAAAACCTTAAGTACATTCACCGATGCACCCAGGATCATTTTGAAATCTGGTAAGGAAGGAGACACAGCTTTCCAGCCACCTCTCCTCCCTTGACTATTCACCGCAGACATGAGACACTGACACAGCCCTGCTCCTTCTTCTGCAGCACTTCAGAAATCACAGCGATTGACATGGGTGCTCATGACTCAAACCACAGCACACAGGCTACATGCAGCAGCTTCCTTGCTCTGATGGGGCCATTCTCTTGTTAGTCCCGTTTGCTTGAGGATCATGGAGCCCTAGCAACAGCTGACTACATGGCTCAGAGGCACATGAGGAACCACATGGCCAGGCTCTCCTGGCCTTAGTAATTTGCAATATTATTTGGTTGCGTGGAAATGGTGTAAAGACTTTCACAGTGTATATTTGACAAGCAGCAGATCCTTGCTTGTCAGTAGAGCTAAGGATAAAGCAGGACGGATGTTTTATAAACAGGATTGACTTGTTTCATTGTCCTCAGGAATTCACAACACTCCTGTCAAGGAGATAACCTCACACGTCACTAGCAGAGATGTGCCTGACATAGAAGGATGTTAGCACAGCATCACATCGTAGCTCTGAGTTACCTTATGTTCCCTCTTGTCCATCAACAACAGAAGAAAAAGGTCCTGAAACTATGTTCAAATGAAATAGTCTCTTTCTTTCTACTTCCCCATCCTCACCATACAGCACTCTTTGTAAGCATACAGTCTCAAGTCTTCAGGTTACTTTTACCTTGAATTCCGTTTGGGTCAGATCAATGACAAGTCACGTTAACAGCGGTGTTTAATTCTATCAATATGTGACCAATTGTGTTAGATTGTTTGGCCATTGATTTCACTTAGTGCTACAGTTCAGTCTGAAAGGCACCAAGTTTCCTTTCTTACCACACAGTGACAGTATCCAGTGATGACTTTCTGCATGACTTCTACACACCTGTTCCACTACAAAGACACTGGGCTCATAGACCAAAGTCCAACAGCATGACATAAGCATGTCTAAAATCACAGGCATTCCATGTAGCCTCTGATTCTCCTTGAAAGAGAACACAGCCCCCAAATAACAACCAGGAAACCAGAAATCCGAAATATTCAAGTTAACAAAGTGAGAAAAAAACTTCAATAGACTAGGTGGCTACACAAATAAATTGCAGTTACTAACAAACTTGGATTGAGAAGGTTAGATGTGATAATCCACAGCTGCTATGGCATTTTAAAACTGCTAGCTCTATTATTTTTAATTTGGGAATAAGGTCCTTATCTACCACCTACCCCAAAGTCTTTCTGTCTCCCTCAACACATGTCTCCTTTGCTTCCAAACTGGCTGTTGTGTATAGAGAGGACATTGCTTCCCACTGTTAGGTGGAAGGTAGGTCAAACGGTAAGACAAAGTACTGTTAGTCATTTACTGAATAGTAACCTACACCCTCCTGAATTAGTACATTTCCCCAAATGGACTTTAAAATAGACATTTAAAATATCCATTCCACACTTAGGTTACAGACAATGAGGCTCCGTTTAAGAAAGAGGAGATCCCAGCTGTTCAAGGTGACCTTAGGTTTAGAGTCTTTGCTCTTCTTACCCAAGTGAGTAAGGTCAAGGACTCTTCTTAACCGTGGCAGTCCTGGTACTGCCCAGAGCCAGCCACCACCCAAGTCTTCAGCCCTTGCGAGTCGTTACAGCACTCAGCTTATCAATTTACTTGCAAATGGCTCCCTGAAGTATTAACCCAGGTTAATTATTCGTCAAATATGATTATGCAATGGTAATGTAAAAAATCGGAAATGCGGATGGAATTTTTCAGTCCAGCGGTTTGGCGATTGCGGCAGCTGGTGGAGTAGCTGGAGTAATTACCAGGCCATTCCAGCTGGTGGATCAGCACTCGGGTTCGGGAGGGGAAGGGGGAGGAAAAGCAATAAAGGACTCGAGGAGCGGGAATATGAGCCGTGCCAGTCGACGTGGGGAAAATTTCACAGCTGCTGGTGGTGATAAATGAGAAACGGTGGCCCTACTTCTAATCAATACATGTAAATGCTACTCATTACAGCCTTTATACACACTTCTCAATTAGCCTTTCCTCCCACTGGTAACAAGGAATGTCATGCTTTCTGGACTGTGAAAGTGGTTCAGCGCCAGCTTCACCTGCAGCCGAGCGACCAGCCAGGACGCTGCCTGCGCCCGGCAGCAGGTGGGAACGCGGAAGTGCTGAGTCCTGCTCCAGGCCCCGCTGGATCCCAAGCGGCCCCTCTGGTTAAACAGTGTTTCCGATGTCACTTGTTCCGGGAGGGGTGGGGAAGGGCGGCGGGACTGGCGTCACACCCACATCCTATTGAGCATTTGAAAATTCAGAAGAATTTTAAGACACTGGGAAGATAATTCTAAACAAACCATCCTCTTCCTGTTTATAAGTTACAACTTATGTTTCAGTTGATTTTCTAAGTAATAAACTTGTGGTGAAGTGACTTTTCCATATGCATGTGTGAACCTGTTTTGTTTTTAATTTATGAAGGCTTTCCTGACTTGCTGCTGTCTGGAGTTTCATTTAGCTTTTGTGTAGGGAGATAAGAAACACTCCAAACTGGAAAATTCCAAGCTATAGTGAGCTTAGCTCAGCATGCTGGTTGTTCCCACACAACATCTCTCAAGAGAATTTTTTTTTGCAGGGATGACACAGTTCCACGCATCGTCAGCGAAGTGGAATAGGATGGCCTGTATGTGTCTAAATCAGACACCCTGTTTCAAGAAGTCCATAAGGAAAAAGGCGTCTTCAATTCCATAGGTACAGTTTCCTTGCCCCACAGATAGAGGGAAGGAATTTGAATCGATGACCTTCATTTGTTTTGATTCATTTGCTATGAAATATATCTTTTCCCACAGTTAATAAAGAAAATACTATGCAAAGGAAGACTCGTGAAAACACAAATCTATTTTTAAAAACATTTGATTCCATTCAATGTTTTGGAAATAATTTTGAATAATTACAAATATGCGTTTTAAGGTTTGAATTGTTGCTTAATGAAAAACAAATCCTTTAATTTATGTTAAAAATAATATGTGAAGGTCCAGAAATTTGAATATCTGTCATCTTTCATCATTATCTATCATCTATCATTTATCCATCTATATCTATCATTCATCTGTGTATTATCTATCTATCATCTATCCATCTATCATCTCTATATATATGTACTATGTATATAAAGTATATATATCAGCAATCTTGGACACATAAACTTGTATTCCTAGTTTGTGAATGATGTTATTGCCAAAACATCTTTTGGGTTAAATAACAGAATGTCCGTCACTTCAAAACAAATTACTAAGCCCAATGTGAGTTAAGTTGAAGGTGAGGGTTTGGTGTGGGAAGGAATCAGTTACTCTTATAAAGCTTTCCAAATGAATAATTTATATTTAACTCAAATTTCAATTTTAGCCAAGTGAAGTTTTGCTTGTTTGGTATTTACAGAGCATGTGCGTGCGGATGGCACTTCTGGACAATAAGATTCATGGCGATCAAGATAGGAACAGTTCCGCCCTCATGGGGTTTGGGAAGCTCACTGGTTTCCTTGGGATCTTTTGAGATTCTTTCACCAGGAGAAAACAAGAGTCACTCTCCCTCTAAAATGAGAAATGATGGCCAGATAAAACTCAGTTTTTCCGACCACACTAAGAAGTGGCTCATCCCCAAGATAAGGAAATTCACCCTTGCATCTTTTGCTGCCTTTTAGTCCATTTGAACTCCTGAGGGGGTGACGTGTGTTTTTTCAGATATGTTTATTTTCACTGTGATATTCCAAAAGCAATATCCACTCTTACCCTGATCCTGGATTTCTCACTGCATTTAGACAGTCTTCTACTCAATAAGGATGCAGACAGGAGATTTGTTCTTGTAGTCCAATCTACTCCTACAGAATTTCAGTTGAATTTCCTTTCAAAGGTAAATGTACTTTCTTTACTCTGTAGAAAACTTAAATCAGAGAGCAGGAATAACTTGTGATTCTAATAGAAGATAAGAAATGGCTTATATCTAGCTGTGAGGCTGACTGAGAATACATGGTGATCATAGATCTAAGCAACTGGATATCTTTGGTTTCCTTTCTTGTTTCCTAGCAAGACACATTTTGAATAAGAATAAAATGCCAACAATTTCATCTTGTGTACATTTGGCACTGATAACAATCAGAGTTTTGTACAAAGACTGGCAGTAGGCAAGAGTTCTGTATATACCAAGAACCCTAAACATGTAGTCTGTATGTAAGAAAATAGTCCAATGATTTTTGTCAAACTGAGATACACATCTTCTGAAATCAATTTATATGTAATAATCCATGTGTCCCAATTGTGCAAATGCTCAGATTAGCTGTACAGTCTCTATACCGATCCTACATGCAATTCATGTCCAGAACTCAGCTCCTCTGTCCTTGAGAGACAGAACTAATCAATAGTTTCTCAGTTAATATAGCACTATTAGAGTAGAATTCAGGAAGGTCATTTTGCCTCATGTTGAATTTACTATTGGAGAGGTCATACACTTAACAAGGAAATGAGTCTACAAAAATTAAAATATAAATGCTTATAAATAACTGAAACTGTTTATTCTCCATGGGACACCCAGGTAGATCTGCATTGCCTTACAACTTCCAGCAACTTTCTGTCCTACGTGTAGTCTATTAAAGCAAGAGTAACTAAAGTGATTGTGGCCTATAGGATGTAGGAAATTCACTTTCCTACCTCAGGGATTTGGAGCTGCTACCTGAAACCAATGCTTCCTAGATGTCCATGTGACTCAATCTCCTCCAGTCTAGTCTCAATGACAATGTCCCTTATATGAGAACTTGGGATACTCTTGCATTGTATCGCCATCACTCTACAGTTTTTGTTCTTCAGACTTTTATTACCACCTGATAGATTACTTTTCCTTTCCTTCCTTCCTTCTTCACTGGAAGGTTAGCTCCACAATTTGTCCTTTTCATTTCTATACAATGTCCCTACTCCTCACTATACCTCCTAGGACTTGGCATACTCTGAATATTGCTTGAACAAATGAATGAATGTTGCTTGCCTAAGCCAAAATACTATCAAGATTCTTCTTTAGAATAGGCATGGGTGTATGACTGTAAATCCAGAACATGGGAGGTAGAGTCCAGAGTATCAGAAGTTCAAGGGCCCTGGCTATGTAGCTAGTTTAAAGCCAGCCTGTGCTACATAAGACTCTGTCTCAAACAAATAAGTCATTTATAAAGTAGCCATCTTTTTGGTAAGGAATTTTAACCTCTGATGAGTCTCTGTGCCTGTACTGTGCTGCATAATCTCTCACCAAAGCCGCAATGCCACATATGGTCATTGGGAACTGCTAATGGGCAAGTGCAGCTGAGATATGCTACCAGTGTGGCCTGAATGCAGACTCCAAAGACCTTATAGGAACAAAAAGAAAGTGTAAACTAGTTTATCAAAAATGTTAAAATTTTTGAAAAAATTTCTTTTTTAATTTTTTTATGTGTATGAATATATTACCTGCATGTATGTAATGCCCATATTGTGCAATGTCTGCAGAGGTCAGAGGAGGGCATCAGAACCCCTGGAACTGGAGTGACAAAGGCTTGTTAGCCACTATATGGGTTCTGGGAATCAAACCCAGATCCTATGCAAGAGCAACCAGTGCTCTTAACCACTGAGTCAACTCTCCAGTCCCCCAAATGTTTAAGTTTTTATCTCAGAAATTATTTAATTTATATGTTGAACTAGTACTTTTATGTATGAGGCTAATAAAATATAACATTAATTTGTCCTATTTCTTTTAAGTTTTATAATAAGGTTAGGAGAACATTTAAACTTACATGACTTTCATCAGACAAGTAGGGATGACCTCAGGCAAATTCCATCTACTCTTCAGTCCAACAGTTCAACAAATTATCCTACCATACTCAGTATCAGTACACAACTTGTAGATAAGTACGTGTTAGTATAGATTATACATATCTGTATGCATTTAGGAAGAATAATACACACAGGTGGTTGGGACTTTCTCATATGCAGCATTAGAGTGACACCTAAGATGACGGAAGGGCTTTGAATCATCAACAGGAAGAGAACCCAGGCTATCACTGAACTGTTGACTAGGACAAGCTTAAGAAAATCGTGAGCCCAGTTTTTACTCCTAAAATTACACTGGGCATGGAGAAATCCATAAACTCTGCTTAGCTCATACAGTCATTTCTAGAACTAGAAAATGAGGTCACAGCACATTATAGACTTGACACCTTACACAGCAAGGGAGTGCTCATGGACAAATGTGACAATCAACAGCAAACATATGAGTGAAACAAAGTAATGTGCATCCATTTCCAGATCCACATCTTAACTGTTCTGGCACCGTCTCACAGTTGGACCTTTCTAGGAAGGTTCCTTGTCCTTGAACTGGTGGCTTTTATCCGAATGCAAGGGCTCTAGTGTGCGAATCCTGAGGAATCCAGGACTTGCTTCTGTTCTGCTTCACTTTCCCCAGATTCTGTTGGATGTGAGGTGAGTTACACAAATGCCCATATTTCTGGGATTCCCTATACCTCAGCCAAGTGAATTTTGTGTACATGGCAGTAAAGTCTAGTCTTCACGTGCAGATAAAGATGTATGTCCTTGCTGTCTGTGGAAGAGCTGATAATGAGCCAGACTGGAATGGAAGCTGTCACTTTGCATCAAATCAGAGCGACCTGAACAATGTAAAGAAATTAAAAGCTCCCAGTGGCAAAGGATCCTATTTCAGTCATTAGCTGTGTGGGAGGGACAGGCGCCATTCAGGAGGCTGGAACCAAGGGAGGCTTTGGTCCTCAGGGGATTTGTTCCTAATGCTGCTTTGTGCCCCACTTCTTTTTAATGCACACCAAGAACAAATGAATTGCTATTCTTTGTTTTTGTTATTATTTAGGTCCAGCTACTGTGTATGGAGAGGGATTAAAGGGGGAAAAAGAAAAAGCATCACAAGGGAGGAAGACCTAATGTGTTAATCTAGCAACCAAGACAAAGATACTTTAACAGCGGTATGAAAAAGTGTATTTGTGTGTTAATATGAGAGAAATGATAATGAACACAAAATGATTTCCTTCTCTCTCTCTCTCTCTCTCTCTCTCTCTCTCTCTCTTTCCCTCCCTCCCCCTCTCCTGGCTTGCTGAAATGAATGAGACTAGCAAACCCAAGACTGATTCTTATTTCTTATTTCAGGCTCAGAAATATGAAAAAATGTAATATATTTTTTAACAGAAAGTCTCAGAATATATGCTTCAATCTTGGAGTTTCAAAAAAAGGCAGTGAGTCAGGCAGAAGGAGAGAAGGTTACAGATTAGTACTGGTCATTGCTCAAAGAGTATGAGCTATAAATAATAAAGGAGGAGAGGGTGAAGGACACTAAAATATAACTGGGACCCACAATGGAATAATCAAAGCAGAGAATCTAATTTCAACTTTAAAAATACCATCTCGCATTGAATTTCCACTGTAGGAATCCTTCTGCTAACACATTGCCAAGATACATAAATGCCTCCCTCACATATACATAGTTCAAAGTTTCAAGATAAGTTCTAAGCCAGTGTGTATCTTCAGGCCTAACTATGGTCTTTTTTTTTTATTTGTAGAGGAATAATAATATTTTCAATCATAAACTTCAATTAATAAGAAGGACAGAAGGGTTATATTAGGAATTTTTATATCTAAATTCAGGATTTATAATTTTACATACTATATAAGTACATAGCAATTAGACATTTTAGTGAGCATACAAAGTTAAAAGCTACATGCATATTTTAGTTGGATAAATTTATCAATGTATTACAGGCAAAATAAACTTTGCATTCTGTCATATACAAACGTATACTCAAATACAACATAAAGAAAAGAAAAAGAGGAAAAAAAAAAGCCTCGTCAGAAGTTTAAGCATCTATTCACATCTCAGCTAATTGTCTCAACCAAAACATTGGCAAATTCAGCCTTGGAAAATACATCTTACTATAACACCCCGACTGCCTCCATTTTGTGTAAGTTTAACTGGTCAGTCATCTGGTCATAGGACTACCCCTAGGAAGGTGGGTTATGCTAAATAGATGGACAGAATATCATAGCAAGTTTTTCCTGACTGGAATCCCACCAACTAACGCAGAACTTCTCTGCTACAGCCTTGTAGTCTGTGAGTTGCCAAGCCTTATTTCCCTTTTTCTTCCTCATGCCTTTCTTATTAAACATGCTTTCTTTAAGGCTTTGGGCTGCCCCTAGCATCTTGTATTTCTTTACTTTCTCTAAAGCTTCCTTCTCCCAGCCATGTGGCTGTTAGTCAGCCATGTGTCTGACTTCCCACACAGGCTCTAAACCCGCATGGCTTCATGGCTTGCTTTCTTCCCATCACTCACCTCCTCAAGGCAGCTGCCAAGATTACCAGCTCGCCTGCCCTGAGGGTTTCTTTTTCATCAAAATTCTAATAAAATTGTAAAAGCTTAATTCAGCTGATTTGGAACTTTTTGAGTCTGAGTAGTTTTTCCCAGTGGTCTTGAACTCCATAACATTACTTTATAGAGATAGAAACATTTGTGAGATGCATCTCTTTGGGAAATGTCTGAGTCATGTGATGTGAATCTTCCAAATGCTTGTTTTGCCCAAGCCAATGGGTTTGAGTTTTGTGGTTGTCACTCTCACTTATGTCTAACCTGCTTCTGTAAATAGCACTCAGTATGAGGCCTTGGTAGCAGAAGAGTCCCGAGAAGGAAGGGAATATTTGAGGAATTAAACTCTGTAATATGTCTTAGATCCACAGTTGTCATCTCAGTGACAACAGCCGTAATGACAATAGAAAGAATGCTCACTATCTGGGAAGTTGTTCTCATTTATTTCAAAATACAACTGGCTGGTCCACAAAAGAACAGCTTTTGATCACTTTTGCTCAATGCAATTTCATTTTTGAAAATGTGCAAAAGATAAGTAGAAATTTAGTAGCAGGTTGAATTTTGTAGCAAAATGATCAAGACCCCTTGTCTCCCTCCCAAAGGGGTCAAAATAAAACCTTCCATAGACATTAACTCATTAATCTGGGCCTGGTCCCACCCACACATAAGCCAAGAGCATCCCATGTTTTCAACAAGGATGCTAAGGCAGAGGACATGTAGGGCTAAGGCATGGTGGGTATGCATATATGCAATTTATATTTGCTATAGAGAAATACATTTCAACACTAGTTACTTGGTTTTTTTTCTTGACATATGTGAAACTGCTGAAATGTCAGTGTATATAACTGTAAATAAAAGAATAAAAAAATACAACAAAGGTCAGATCAAGGAAAGCTAAAGCTCCCTCTCCAAGAACCTGTGCTCTGCGGCATAGCAATCATAACAGATGCCTAAAAATTCCCAAGAGATTCTGAAAATGAGAAAGAGATAATAGAAGTGTCCTTATTGTATTTTAAATCTTGGCTGAGCCATAAAAGGCAGTAGATGAAATTCCACAACTGCTCTGAATATGCCAAATTAGCAGACAATTGATTCTCCAATATCTGAAAAATTCTGTTGAACTATAAGGAACCATATATATTAGAAGGGGATATTTTAATTCAGGCCTAACCCAAGAAACACTGAAGACATTTTCCACAAATATCTAATCAAACAAGTGATCTGTTTCTGTACCACCCTTCTGTACAGTGATCCTGTGGTTATTAAGTCTATGCTTTAAATTTTCATATCTCGCTGAAGAAGCAACTAACTTCCCTAGGGGATAGGAGACTTGTATTCATTCCATACAGAGGTAAATAGCATAATGAAATAATGGTTTCATGCCTCCACAGCTCCTTTGCATTGCTTAGGCTTTTTCTGAGCACCTACCATTTTTGTTAGCTATCCTGATAGCTGATTTGTACATCAGTTCTGATTTGGGCAATAAATATGGGTCAATATTTACATATGGGGAACTGAGGCTCAAAGAAGTTAAATAATTTGCTTGAATCCCACAGATCTTGATGGTGTGAATTTAAAGGGCATCCGCATCTGTACCCACTGCAATTTGGTTCCTACTTGATCCCCAAGCAGCAAGCATGCTGGGATGAAAGTGGTTATTTCAGCACTAGAGGAATACAGTAGTCCTGTTTGTTTGGACTTCCTCCCCTCCTGAAATTTTATACATCCTCAAGCTCTCTTTAAGGTATGTTTGAATGCGTCATCTTCATAAGGTCAGTGCTAAACACTATGAGATTTTATTTTTGTGAGCAACCTATGGATATTCATATTCAGCCAAGGAGAAACTGAGTTTCTTTAGAGACTAGCTTGCATGGTATCCTTGCAGGTGATGACACTGGCTCCTTTAAGGGGACCAAGCTGTGCTAGAGCCTGCACGCAGTCCACTCCGGGCACACGTTCCTTGCACTGTGTGGATTATGTGAACTTGATAGAAAATCATGCTGTGAACATTCCAGGGATATTCAAATTATAGGTCACAAATATTTTATTCCAACACTATTCTGAAATATTCTACTTTATTGCATTAAAACAAGTGTTATTGGTCTTACCTTATTGATTTCATAACACTGGATTGAAATTAACATTTTTTAAATTTAATTTTATTTTTTTATTTTATGTGTATCCATGTATTGCCTGCATGTAGGTAAGTGCACCCATGTCGTGCATCGCCG
>NW_008354369.1:46874-93216 GCF_000622305.1 Nannospalax galili
TTTCTTTTAAGCTATTTCTATCATGCAACAACTGCAAAAAAGCAATTCATTTCTTATTCAACAGTTTAATGTCATTCCCAGAAATATAATCTGCATAATACTGTGTTTATTTTTATTAAAGATACAAATTTTCATCAAATACAGAGGTACATTGTATTCATTTGTGTTCTGTTCCAGGGGAGTAACTAATTATTTGAGGTATATAGGGCATTACAATCAGATGTGTTAAGTTTGATATAACACTGAATTTGTATCATATGATAATATGTTTGAAGAGCTAGTGGGCTCTGATTAGTTGATATTTGCTGTGAAACTTGCCAGACTCTGATTGAGGGCTGCTGACTAGTAGTTTCTTCTGGCCATTTGGCACTTTGTCCTGGCTTGCATCTTACTCTATGGCATTTCAGATAGTATCAAATCAGAGCGTGCATTCTGCTGCTCTGCAAACTTGAGTCTGCATTGACTTCTCTTTCTCTCTTGAAATGCAAGCTGCCCATGGTTGGGACACGTCTTATTTTAGAAACGTCTATGGCATATATTCTTTTTGAACTTGGAAAACTGTGACATAAAGAACCATTACTCTATCATCACTAATTTATTTTGGTTCAAAATACAGATTATATAGGTCAAGTGCTTTTATTTTATTTTTAAATTCAGCTTTAATTTTTACTAACAATAGAAATAATACATTCAGACAAAAACCTAGCATAGAACTGGGGAAATGGGCAGGAGGCCTCAACCTTAGCAGAGGATCTATTGGCAGCTAATCAGTAATGGCTGAGAGAGAGAGAGTTCTTCTTTAAGAAATTGACACTAGGTAGGCTGAACAGTCTTCAGTGAATGAACTCACACTGAGGGTCATCTGGGCATACAAACTTGACTTGATAGGCCTTAATATATATGACAGAAAGCATGAAATCTGGTGGGCAGGCTGTAAGGGGCAGGCAGATAAGGGAGGGGGTCTAAATATGATTAACATCTATTGTATGAAATGCACAAAAATTCAATATATATATATATATATATATATATATATTTAACAAAAGGAAATAGCACATTATTTAAAGTTAACCAGCAGAAAAGTCTCACCACTCCCTAGTTCCTTTCTAAGTCTTTATTTCTAAGAAATATGCGTTCTGTGCTATTCCCTCCTATTTTAGTCATTATTTATATTTCTCTTTTGGAAGATGAGACCTTAGTTCTCTCTACCTTATCTCCCCCCTTCCTTCCCATCTATCCTTTTATTCTTCCCCCCAAAATAATGATACCATTTTCCTTGAATAAATGAATTTGTGATGTTAACGTTATCATGTACACATGTCTAAAACTGAGATACCTGCCTACAATTATTATTTTTAATTATTTCTTAGATTTTCATCATTGAAAATTACCTGGTCTACTTAGTAAACATATACTTGAAAAATCATTATTTCTCCTCCAACACTATTTGTCATTTGCCCTGGATATCAGGCATCTACCAGAGTCCTCTCAAGCTCAAAGACACCTGGGGACATCATCTTAGTGTATAGCTGTTCTCCAGGCCTGTCTTCTGCAGTGCTCCTGGGAGTTCCCTCCTTCTCTCTTGGGCATCACATTCCTTTAATACCTCCTACCTCTGAATAACTTTTCCAAGAGTAAGTATATAGAAAATTTGATTTTTGAGTGTTGAACATGGATGAATGAAATCATCACTTGCTGCATGCAAGACAGGCTGGACTTTGAAATCTAAGTATTCTGTCTTCTGAGTGACTCCTGAGAAACGTGACACCAAACCCTAGTCCTGAGATAAGCCCTTTCATCATTCTCAAAGTTATTTATCATGTTATAATATTTTGTGGTGATTTATCTTATGTTTTGTGTTTCTTGTCACTCTGTGTGCGGTGTATTTTTTATTTAAAGTTCATGTAGTTCATTTGTGAGACTATTTTCTTATTTACCCTATGACAATCCCCTCCTTTTCTTCTCGCTGACTCTTCTTTTGGTACTCCTATTAATCAGGTAGAGGATGCCCTGCTTGTCCCCTTAGTTTTATTTTCAGTTTTTTGAATTCTATGTACAGTCTCTGGAGAGTGCCTGAAAATAAGAGGTTGCCTTAATTTCTTATTCTAAACCTTTTGTGAAATCATTATTTTTCCTATCATGCCTTTAATTTTCACCACATTATTGTGATGCAGAGACCTTAGGTGTCCTAAACAAGTACTCTGCATCTGGGTTATAGCTCTAGCCCATTAACTGTTTGTTGATTGCCAATATATTTCTCTGTAGCACCCTTTTCTTGTTTCCTAATCGTGGTATCTTAGGCTGTCGAGGTGTCATTCCTTTCTCCAAGTTTTACTTTGCTTCTAGTTTCCCCAGAGTTCTTGTTCCCAGTGCTATTCCTTTACTATCGATCTTTCATAGTGAAGCCTTTCTTAAAATCTGGCAACTCTTGACTACCAGTTGCCCCTTAAAAGGAGGGAAATGAAAGACTTCTTGATACTTGTCTTATAGGTAGGATTTATTGACCTAAGAATCTATAGACAGAAAACAAGTCATTTTGCTGGAGCACACTTAACATCTTGTCTTTTAGACCATTTCATTTCTCCAGACAACAGTCCTCTTATCTGCTGATAGAGGCATGGGAGTGGTTGAACTATAATAGTGTATGAATATGAGTTAGAAGCTGAGTAGAGAAAGGAAACTGAGAGTTCAACTTCTGTACAAATCTTGCTCAGAGCCTTTGCCTTCTCTCCTGTGTCCTCACCTCTTGATGGACTGGGTCTCCTAGAGACCAGAACCTCTTTATTTCAGTTTCTGCAGAGAGTGAGGCTCCTGTCTCTTTGGGCCAAAGAGAATTATCTTGTAAGAGAGAAGCAAGAGAGGTCTTTGAGCATTAATTACTCTTTATAGGTTTTAAAAATATATATATTTTAATGGGGCTGGAAAAATGGTTCAGCAGTTAAGAGCACTGGCTGCTCTTGCAGAGGACCCGGTTTCAATTCTCAGCACCTACATGTCAGCTAACAACCATCTATAACTCCAGTTCCAGGGGATTCAATACCCTCTTCTAACCTCTGCAGGCATTGCACTACATGGGTGAACTTATATACATGCAGGTAACACAATCATACACATAAATAAAATAATAAATAAAATATTTAAAAATAATTTTATTGATTAAAGAATTTCATACAAAGTATTTTGATCATATTCAGACCTCTACCTTACCACTTGCCCCAACTTCATGCATATTTGTCTCTTTTTTAAGGCCCATCAAAGTCTAATCTGTGTTTCTCAAGTGCTCTTGGGTCTGGGTCTATCCCTTGGAGTGTGGTCAACCTACCAGGTTTCATACCAGAAAGGAAAACTGACTCTCCCTCTCCCAGGATCCATCAAATGCCAACAGATATTCAGCTGGGTCTGTGACTTCCTGCCTACCTCTCCCATCCATGCTGGGCCCTTGTCTGGCTTGGGTTTGCAGAGGTCTTGTGCATGCTATCATAAGCCTGTGGGTTCGTATGTGCAACTACACTGTAGTATCTAGACAACACAGTTTCCTTGTATTATCCTATCACTTCTCACTCTTACAATTTTTTTGTCTCCTCTTTAGCAATGATCCCTGAGCCTTGGGAAGAGAAGGTGCAATATAGGTGCAGAATGCAATAATATAAATGGAAGAGGGGAATCATGGATAGGACAGGTTTAATGGGGGTGCAGAGTGGGAGTGCAGGGCAGAAGAAGTAAGAGGGGGATAACTAACACTAAAGGCCTTTCTAAAGAGTCATATGGAAATTTACTATAGAAGCTTCATATATATATATATACACACACACACACACACATATATATATATATATATATAAATAGTCATATATAGTATATAAAAAGTTAAATGTAGTTACCCTGTAACAGTGGTTCAATGTTAATAGACACCACAGGCTAGCAAATGAAAATCCCAATGCCAGGAATGGACTCCCTCTTTTGGCATTGTTGACCACAGAAATCTAATGGATCCTCAAACAAAAATGGCTATTGCCTTTGCTTACCTACCAGAACTTGATGGTAAGACCCTATTGCTGAAGACACTACATATGTGAGTCCCTTGAAGCCTCATCTCTGTTGGCTAGATTCCATAGTACTAGAAGGTGCTGTGCATGCTATGGGAAGACAAAATTAATCATCATCCTTACCCAGCTGTCAACACTGAGACCTATAGTAATGACTGGCCTGGCAAGATGTGGTCACTGGTGCAATAGTGGTATGAATGTTCTAGGAGCAACCAAACACCTTCTGATTGTATATAAGGCCCACTTCACAAATAGAATCCATACCTAGCACTATTATCAGGACCAAGAACCTGTGGCTAGACAGGTCACAGGCCATATGCGAAAACCTATTATACTATTATTCTGTTAAATAGACATAGTATTAAACTGACCGATAATGACTTATTATCATATTAATGCATATTATCATTATAGTGAAACTCTCAACTCTCACCAGGGAGGGTTATTCATGCAACAAATAATTAGCACAGAGACACACCACACAAATAAATGGTCAACATGCAGAGAATAAGAGACTATGAAGTGTTCAACCCTAAATAGGACCTGTATTTCTATAGGTTTTTTTTTTTTTTTTTCAATTTCACTTCACCACTTTCTATGTACGAGTACCAGGCACCTGGGTTGTGAGAGGCTCTACCATGTGATGGGTTAGAGTCCCATCTTTCTGAGTCCTCCTGCAGGCCGTAAGGGCCCCTTCTTGACTTGGCTAAGTAGGTTACTTTCCCCTCTTCCAAAAGTTTGGTGACATTGTGTTCAGGATCATTGCTTATGTTCCTATTTGTCCTTGAAGGTTTATGTGTTTTATGCAAAAACTTTATGCATATGTTTATTGGCTTTCAGGAGAGAGTAGAGAGAAATGCATGTGTTCCATCACCTTGGCCCAGCTCAAAGTTCAATGCAGTGTTTTAGTTTGTTAGTTTTTTTCCCTCTTTTTTGTAGCCACAAGTGGAATCAGTATGGGACTGGTTTTCTGGGGGTAAAAAATGTTGCTGCTCAAGCTTGCACTTCCTGTCATTTACGTTTGGTTTCTTATGCGTCATACCCCAAGTCCCATTGCTTTTGCAGGCTCAGGGAAGATTTGTTATCATAATGATTTACTATGTCACAAGCAAAGCAATAATTCATTTGCTATTAAGTAATTTTCTTGGTACAATGCTGCTGAATTCTCTTGAAACATACCTGTCTTTCAAAAAGTACAAAAATTGGTAGGCACCTGAATGCATGGGACTCCTGGCTATAATTCATTTCCAAATAAGAGCTTCTTAGGCTCACCATGCAGAACAGGTGTCCATCACACATTGCTACTTCAGAGAAACGGCACAGGTTTGTAATTCCTCCCTGAACTTTCTCAAGAGCTATGTGACATACTGTCTGAAGTTCCGTTTCTCGTTTTAGATTTTCTTTTCCTCAAGATTTTCATTCCTGATATGTAAGTGCTCTTGAGAGATGCTAACACCAAAATATCTCAACATAATTAAGAAAACCCAAAGGTTTCTGTTCAAAGGAGTGAGATCACCAGGACTGTTGATGCTGGGAAAAGGAAGAACACAAAGAAGAAGGAGGAGGGTGGTGAAGGCACAAACACCTGAGGGGATTGGCTATGCACGTTAACCCCCAAGATGGGGGGTTTGGGTAAAGGGACATCTGATTTCCAATCCCAATACCCTCAATTGTTGGCAGTATCATCTAAATGGTCTTTTCTTTTCCTCATCTGCAAAATAAAGATGATTTTACCTATTCAAAGGATTATAAAAATTAGATTAGGTTTCATGTGAAAAGCACTTAGCTGAGTGCTCAACTACTTATGGCAATAAACACTCAGTAAACAGCACTTAATGATGATAATGATCGTGATAAAGACAACCAGCTTCACAATTCTGCTCACAGATGGCACTGGGAGATAGTCTATAAAGGTAACGGTTGGTCAGCAGCTGGAGATAGAAATGTGCCAAGTAAACTTTCCCCAAATGCATGTGGACAGTGAAAGAACTGCCTCACCTCTGACCAATCTGACTTAAAAAGATGAAGCAAAGTTGACCTTGATAAATAATCAAATGAACAGAACTGTGATCCAGGTACCAACGACTGCCGCTACATATCTACTGTACATATGGACAAAATCTCATTTCACGCTTTCCCAGTGTTATCATTTTCCCAAAAATGTCAACGTCTATCCAGACACCGAGGAGCAGGCCTGTGATCCAAACGCTTAGGAGGCTGAGGCAGGAGGATTGCAAGTTAAAGACCAACCTGGACTACATAGTGAGATTCCCTATGAAATAGTAAGCAAATAAATAAACAGTAAATTGAATTAGATTAAAAACACCAGGCCTTGATCATCAGCTTTGAGTTGATCAATTCCTACTTTTCCCTAGGAAACAACAGACCACCCACATTTGAGTCTTCTATAGTCTTGTTTCATTTCATTTTTAGCAAACACAGAAAAGATTCCGCTCTCATTTCAAAGATTTCTGTGAAAACCAAGATCTGGCAAATCCTGGTCTGGCTTTTAGAGCCCTGAAAATGTTATCTGTAGAAGGTAAAAGAGAAGCACCTAAGGACGCAGGGAGCAGTGACCCCATGGCAGGGAAAGGCACTGGACTAAAGTGGCATTGCTTGAAGCAACCAGAAAAGGAGCAGAAGCATGAGCAGAGGTGTGGAGAGAGCCACAAACAACTGTGAAGGGTCTGAGGGAACGCTGTGCTCACTGAGAGGTAGAAGAAGTCAGTCTGTTAAGAAGCTAAGCTTGTGTTTCATACTCTCTGACACTTCACCATACAGTACCTTAGGGAGTAGAGAAACACTGATCAGATGCCTGGGAGACCCTGGCCAGGTCTGGCTCTCTCCTCAGTGCCATCATCTTCATGAACACCAAACTGAACCTCACAATTCTGGTCTGCTAAATGAAAAACAGCAGTAACCCCCAAGACTTCTCTCCTGCTTTTCACAACTGGGGACTTCCTTACTCATTATATATAACTTCACCAGTATTTGACAGTCTAAACCACTAAAGTTTCCATTTGTGTAAATCAAATGATTATAGGCAAATAATGTGCATACACACATATGCACCTACCTGCCTGCTATCTGCAGGCATGTTTTCATTATGTCTGTGCATAGATTGACTTAGCATCATAATAATCACAGCACAAAAATATTATTAAGCATGTTTTCTCTCATACATGGATCCTGGATTTTAGTGTGTGTATGTATGTATGTGTGTGTGTGTGTGTGTGTGTGTGTGTTTGTGCACGCATGCGCAAGCAGGCACACACAGATAATGAAACTAGGGGTAAGAGGGCACTTAAAAGGTGTGCAGGGGGGGCTATAATGGAATACATGGGATATGGAAGTGGATTGGAGGCTATTGGGGCAGGAAGATGACAATCAGGGTCAAGGAACTGGAGTAAGGGAGGAGAATCAGGAAAAAAAAGGAAGGGTAAAATGTCATAATCAAACTTATGTTTTTGAATATGAATTTTTAAAAAGCAAATGAAAAATTAAAAACCATCAAATATTAGAAGGCAATAGTCTTCCTTTGACATAAGATTTTACGGCCTCATTTTTATGGCAAAAACTGTAATTTATCGTTTTACCAGTAATGACATCTAAAATAAAATTCTTTGCCTTTAATCCCATCGAAAGTCAGTTCCATCTCTCTTTCTAGAAAAACTCTACCTTTTTACTAACTTGAGGTGATGATTTCCATGTGAATGATAATGTTTATCTCTCCTTTCCCCACATTTGACCTTATTTCTTTTAAGAAATGTGGAATGCTGCTTTGGGCTTTTGAAAGGCAGGGGGTTGGAGGAAGTTTCTATTAGAATAATCTCCACCTAAAGAGGTTTTCAGGCTCACCTATGCATTGACCCATGAAGGGGAAATGCTAAATTCCTAGAGTCAAATATGCACTCTAATCCTGCAGAAGAGATGAATGAGCTTGCCTCCTCTTTAAATTGTTGTATCGTGGGCAAGATTTTTACTATTAGTTGAATGGTGATGATCACGATCACGTCACCATTTCCTGACTGTTAACACTGACAGAAATGACAAAGCAGTTTGAGTTCAGTCCTAAACTTCCTGTGTAGTATTTATTTTCTGTGGGTAATCTAGCATTTTTCTATTCTTCTCGAAGTCTAAAGTCAATATATCCTTACATATATAGGCAAGCATGGTCATGATTTTTTTCCCTCCCTGCTCCCCCACTCCTTCCTTTCTTTTGTAACTTCATTGCTTAGCATCCTGCTGGACTCCAACCTATTCCCCCCGAGTCAGGGTCTCTATGGGGCTCAGGGGGCTGCCCTGTAACTTGCTATGTAGTCCAGTCAGGCCTCAAAAGTGATCTTCTACCTATGCCCCTTATGCCCCTGAGTGCTGGGATTACAGTCCTATGACATCATGCCTGGTTAAACCACTTTTTTTTTTTTGAGACATGGTTTCCCTGTATCCCCAGCTGGCCTGGAAAACATTCTGTAAACCAGACTGGCCTCGATCTCACAGAGATCCACCTCCCTCTGCCTCCTGAATGCTGAGATTAAAGGCATGTGCCACCAAGTCTGGCATGATCTCTACGTCTTGAAAGTATGTGTGGTCTGCTGACTGTGGTGGCACATGCTTGCAGTCCCTCTGGGGGATTAGAGGGAAGAAGTTCCTGAGTTTAAGGTTAGCACAGCTACCAGCAAGTTCAAGGTCAGTCGGGCACAGTACTAGGATCCTGTCTCACTAAACAAAAATAAACAAGCAGCAACAACAAAAAAGTAAGCTTGGACCTAGCCAGAGGGCATTTTCCTGGAGTTTCCAGCAGTAACGGCAATGTACGTATGCTTTTTCTCCATCCGTTTGACTTCTGGTTAGCACTTATGAACAAGTGCAACGCAGCATGCTGGAATCAAAGGCATTCTAGCAAATCTGTATGATAAACAACTTCATGTGCTCCACACATTATTTTGGTCTAGGGTAGATTTTGTGGAAATGAGGCACTTTCCTAGTTTATAGACACCAGAGATGAGCTATTTCTGAGGCTCAGTCCCTGAAGAGCCAATTTGCAATAAAGAAACAAGGCTGGGCAGAAGATGTAGAAAGTGTACACTTAGTTCTTCAGATTTCTAGATCGTCTGTGAGTTGACTAGGTTAGTGCCTGATCTTTGGGATCCTCCGTCTTCACCGCCCTTATTTCAGCTCATTTCCACAGCACGGGTCTGCAAAAAATCTTGTTTCCTTAGCAGTTTCCTCTCCTTGCACATCCTCTGCACTTTTTATTTTGGTTTGAAGGGAAAACCTGAGCTTTGTTTTCTCATGGAGGACTTTTCCAGGTAATATCCAAGTCTGCTGCAATCATGCCCCTCTGAGCAAAGCTTCCTCACGCTAGATAAGACTGTTAGTAGTTGTGATTTAAATTTGTACCAGATTAGAAATTTTCTCTTTTCTATTCCTGATGCTGAAAACACATGTGGTATTTTATATGTTAAAAGAAAACAACAACAAAAATCTGGATTGCTTTTTCTCCTGGAATTTTTGCAAACCTAATGGGTGCCAAGAGTCCCTTCTCCAGATTTAAATTCAAGAGTAAGATATATCTCAAAAGTTTTCCCTACATTTCTTTTTATATCTTGTTTCTTTGTTATTTATAACTAAGATGATTCAAGGATAAAACCAGGATATCCATGTAAGGAACCTGATTTCTGGAATAACTATTTTTTTTGTAAGAATAAAATTAAAAACCAAAAATGTTAACTGTCTTATAAAAATCAAGACTAGTTAATTAGGGGGATAAAAATACAAACATATAATCCATAATAGTTTCAGATAGCTGTGTCTTTTCTCTGGGGGATAGAAGCTGTAGCAATCTGATTAGCATTGCTAATCAACACAAACCCTTTTAACACATAGTTATTATACTATGCAGCCAAGTCTAATTCATATTCCAGGTTGCCAGTCAAGTTTCATTTTTGTTCATTTGATCTATGAACTTTTTCAAGTAAAACACTGATTTGGGGGATATAATTGGTCTCTGGAGGGGATAAAGTATTTTTAAAAGTAATACAAAAAAAATCTTCTCAGTTCTTATGCTCTGATAATTTCATATGGATATTCACTGAAACATCTTGTCAGGGGAGCTCAGTTGAAATACCTTTGAGTTTTTTGAGTATTTTTGTCTGCCCTGCTTCTTACTTTTTGCCTATGTAATAATTATAAAATGAATGGACCAAGGAGGACTTTATGATTAAGCACAGGATCAATAATATATGCCTACAATAATGTAGAGGATCAAAGGGATTTGTGCTATGTGCTACCTCCAGAATACAGAAACATTAATGTTTCATGGATGCTGTGAAAGAAAGTTCCCAGAAAGAACTCCTGCATCTTGGATTGAATTTCCTGAAAGGCTGACTAACTGATTAGCACTCCGGAGACTGTGGAGAGTCTAGAATATTGCAGATCTGGAGCCTAGTCACAAATCACCTGGGGACATCTTTAACCCCATAAATAGCCACACCTTGACTACTTCTGTTTCTGAATTAACATTCTTGTGACTAATAAAATGTATTAACTTAGCAGACCACCAGGTCCCATCAATTAAAAAGCTAAGAATGCCATCACATAGCATCTGAGACCTATAGTAGAAAACCCCCTGCTTTGATCTGCCTACTGAATGTATCCATCAATGTATTTGAAAAGTATCTTGATTTATGACTTTTCTTTGTTCTGTTACTATCAAAATGTAATGTAACTGTAACTCTGGAACATGGAATTTGGGGTAACCTGAATCTGTATTCCTGGGCCATGGTCTCTTATATTTGGCTCTAGAATAAATGATCTCTTATCCCCTTTGAAGTGAGAGTTAAGCAACAATACTCATGTATGTGTTATATACATGACGTGTACGTGTGTGCACACGTGGATGTGTGTGTGCGTGCAGGTCTGTGTGCAGGTGGGCACGCGAGCAGAGGCCAGAAGCTGACATCATGGCTCTTCTCTTACTCTCAATCATATTTTTTTAGATAGGACTTCTCACTGAACCTGGA
This sequence comes from Nannospalax galili, assembly GCF_000622305.1. NCBI lineage: Eukaryota > Metazoa > Chordata > Mammalia > Rodentia > Spalacidae > Nannospalax > Nannospalax galili. The sequence goes on from NW_008354369.1 coordinate 57,946, forward strand.
ACATGCCATTTTGACCAGACTGACTGGCCATGGAGTTCCCAGGATCCTCCAGTCTCCGCTGCATGTTTGCAGGGATAATAGACATGTGCTGCCTCACAGCTTTTCTCCAGGGTGCTGAGGATGCTAACTCAGGTCTTCGTGTTTGCACAAGAAGCATTTATCCACTGAGCCATCTCTGCAGTCCCCGCAATATCTTTTCTTAAGGACTTTTATCCTAGTGAGATTTTTACCTGAGTTTATTCAATTAAAAATCGCATCTGACCTTATTTATTTTGAAATTATGATTAATTACAGCTCTTAAATTTAAGGATGAACATGGTTAGGCAGTTGTCAAATGGGTAGAATATTTTACAAGAACTGGCTCCTCTGGCATTGGGTCAAGTGTTCACAGAACTGTAAAACAGGAAAGGTGACCATGTGGTCATCTGAATCCCATCTAACATGCCTGTCAGCTCTACCTGAAGACTTCAAATGATGAAAAGAAGATCATCACACCTACCTGCAAATGTGGATAGCTCTGTTAGTTAATTCTTCCTTTATTTGTACCAAATCCAACTCCTTGGATTTCCAACCACTGAGATCTGTTCAGCCCCGGGAAGCCACCCAGATTAAACTTAGTAGTTCCTTACACTTACAAATCCTTCCTAATATTTGAAGACCTCTTCTATGGCCATTTATGTTTCTATGTCTGCAGCTGGCTGTTGTTTCACTAACTGAACCCTTGTGTGGATGTGACTACATCTCTTTATCTTTCAGGACAGTAGGCTCACTGTGCTCAGGTTTTGCATTTCAAAGCCAAACCTTTAGGAGCGTACTGTATCATTTGATCCATCTGCACATATCTACATTTACATTTGTATCTGACCTATAACGAAAATATTTAGAAATGATTGTAGTGCAGCTTCCAAATGTAATAGGTAACATTATGATTTGAATATTAGCTGCATTGCTTATATAAGAAATAATAACCAAAAAGAAATAGCCAAAAGAAAGACTATGTTTGCCTTGGTATGAACAAAAATAAAAATTTTCACTTTAACTCACTATCATATAAATTTAAAAAACTAAATATAATTCATAAATATCTTCTCCTTAGAAAAATATTGGTGCCAGAGATAAAATGTTCGTACAATAGTAAGGATGTTTTCACTATGCTCCTTGGGTCAAATAATTCTTAGCAAAACTTACTAATCTTTTTGTAAGATTTTGTAATCTCCCAAACTGCAAATAGAGAAAGGAATCTGAGGATTAATAACATCCAAAAATTATGTGGTGATAATTGCTTAAAAGTAAACCACCTTGGGAAAAAATATGAATGTATATATGGGTATATAATTTAGTATCAGTTGACACAATATGTATAATACTTAGTTTCTAAACGATATCAAAATAAATAATACTATTTACTGTTCAGTATGCTTATAATTCTATAATTCTATTATTTCTTCTGAAATCTGTATGTTTTTGTAATTCTATTATGAAAAATAGTGTTACAAAATGAAACTACAAGTACATATGTGCTTATGATTTAATTAAACAAAAAAAAACCTTTATGCCATTGACAAAACATTGCAACTGAATGTTGTATAAAATTTTCTTTTCTGTGAACAGGTAGGGAGAAAGGAAAATAAAAAGAATATACATTAGATTTTCATTCGTTTACCAATAACATAATCATTTTTGCAGAGTCATAATATTTTTGAGTACTAAATAACTATTTTCTGATTTATACATGTTATTAATAACAAAAAACTTAAAGAGAACACACTTTAAGTATGATTTACATTATCAATATTTTTACCATCATTTTCTCAAGTTTATACAGTCAACACAATATTACACTAAGCACTGACCAGTTTCCATCATGTAAGCACTTTCTCAGTGGTCAATTTTAAGCTATCAGCATGGCATGTTTCATTGAACACAGCGTTGAGAACCATTAAGTATGAATTGGAACGGTCATCCAAATGTCATGCACTTAAGGATTGGTAGCCAGCCTGTGGTGCTACTGGAAACTTTTAGTAGGTGGGTCTACAGGAATTAGGTCAGCGTAGGCATGCCCGGAAGAATACATTGGGTTCTATGCATTCCTCTCTCTCTCTTTTCCTCTCTCCCTAAGTACAGTGCAGCCACAATGAGATGAGCAGCTTCCTCTGCCACGCTTATTTTAATATAATTTATCTTGATGTAACAGGCTTCTTTCTGAGCTTTCTGGATTCACTGATTCAAATTAGAAGTATCACTCAAAATAACGTCATCAGCAATGCTGTTTCAATATTGTGCATTTTCTACCACACATATGTCAGAACTACATCTCTAACATATATTTGAAGCCATTAGCATATAATGTAAATTACTCTATAAAAAACAACACAGTTATTTTTTACCAATCCTATAAATGTTTAATTTCACACACAAGAACTAACTTCAGAGAATAAGCTAAAACCCTCCTTCTGCAGATGGAGGGAACTTTGCCGCATGCACAGTCATATTATGCTAATATATGGCAGGCAGAATTTATTCCTTTCCAAATACCATCTCAGGCTACATAGCAACACCTTGGACCAATACCAAAAAATACAAATGTAGCAATTATATGTCTGTTAGTCAATGTCAAGATGATGAGTATTTTTTTTTTGGAATTATTCTCATTTATATTAATAGCAAAGTTAAAAATTCTGATGGAGAGACAATTAAAGATGTCCAGAATATGAGTCTACTCCAAATTGTTTGTGCGAAGTTTTCTTCTTGTTTTTCATAAGAAAACTATATATATTTTGTTGTAAATAACTATCTAAAATCTGAAGAATATACACAAATCTGTTATTGCATTCTCAAGATACAAATCTCTCCATATTTTAGTTTGTTGGGTTGATTTGTCTAGAAAGTAAACACTGAAATAATAGTCTGTGCATAGATGCTAAAGACCTATTTCATATGGTTATCATAAGATTTTCATAAGAAAACTATATATATTTTGTTGTAAATAACTATCTAAAATCTGAAGAATATACACAAATCTGTTATTGCATTCTCAAGATACAAATCTCTCCATATTTTAGTTTGTTGGGTTGATTTGTCTAGAAAGTAAACACTGAAATAATAGTCTGTGCATAGATGCTAAAGACCTATTTCATATGGTTATCATAAGACAAATCAAAAATCTTCTTTGGGAATACATCCATTTTATTTCAAAAATTCTCTAAGCAAATGGAGGGATCTATGGCAAAACTCTGGATGTGCCACAGCTGGAAAGTGCCTATGATGAGTACTTTGAGACACAGCACAGGGACCCACAGTCTCCCCTGCATCAGTGCTCAGAGGTAATCAACACACAGGGAGAAATGTGCTCATCTCTAGTGCTAGGTGACAACCTACTTTCTGGGTAAGAGCTGAAGAAAGGAACAGGATTGTCCTCTGACAGGTTATACCGTAGATGCTCAGCTGAATTTCAGCTAGCAGCCAGGGCAGAGGCAGAGATTAAAGGAAAGGAGGAGAGCAAAAAAGAAAGAACACCCCAGCTTCCTCAGAACCTCCTCTGCCTCCCACAACTGCACTTAGGCTATGTACATTACATGCCAAGATTATACCAAGTGCTTTACCTTCAGTTAAACAAGAGTTATAATAAAAATAACCGAAGAGTGGATATGTGCAGGAAATATGGTTATTCTCATGATCTAGATGGTGAACATAGATGTAATAGCTAAGTGGCAAAGTGGGGAATTGTGACTGATAGCAGAACATAGTTCTATGCCATTGGTTAATACCATTTGTCCTTACAGCCTGCATTCTGCCCTTTTCCACTCAGTGCTCCAGGAGGTTCATCTATATAGACTATTTCAAAGCCATTTCTTGTCCACCAATTCCAGTTTGGTTTTGTTATTGAAGGGAGATAAGAAACTCATTTCTTTGTCCTTTCCTATGGGGGTCTTCTTGGGATGACTGCATCCCTCCACAAAGATGGACTTTTCCCTATGATTCGGTGAAGTGAAAGGTGGTAAAAAGCACTATGTTTCCTTACACTCTACCCAAAATTTGTAAAAAGTGCTATTGTTAAACTTTTTCCAATTAATCCATTTTGAATATAGAAATTCCTTTCTGTCAGGATTCTGCCAGATTAGAATAACTATTGGGTTGAATGTAATTCACTCTCAATGCTCCTAGGTCCTAGGTCCAGTCCCCAGCTACAATACTATAATATTGTACCATGTATAAACAAATTGTTGGTTTTGGATATTTATTTCAAAAAGAACATTTTCAACCATACTTTTTGTAATTTCTTTTTTTAAAAATTTTATTTATTATTTTTATTTTATGTGTATGCATGAATTGCCTGCATGTAGATAAGTGCACCCATGATGTGCAATGCCCTTGGAGGTCACAAGAGGCTGTTGGATCCCTTGGCTTGGAGTTACAGACAGCTGTTAGCTGCCATGTGGGTGCTGGGATTTTGAACCTGGGTCTTCAAGAACAACCGGTGTTTTTAACTGCTGAGTCATCTCTCCAGCCCCACTTTTTGTAATTTCTTACCAGCTCTTATTTAACAGTTTATTGAAGTTTAGAAATCACTGGAAAAATAGATTTAGTATCCTTTTATGTTGAGTTCATATAAAACAATAAGATTCAAAAGAAACTAAAAACAGACAATTCACAGGATTGCCAATAGCCGAATGTTGCAAAAAAGATTATTCAGTCTAATTAGCCATCAAAAACAAAATAAAAGAGTTGCTATTTCTTATCCACTACATTTTCTAAGTCCAACCTCTTCTTTAAGATAAAAACCAGATCTACTGGAAGAATGAGAAGAACACTCTCAAACACTGTTCATAGGTTTGCAAGTTTGCATATCATTTCTGGAGCATCTTGAAATGCACATAGGTATTGATGTAATCATTTTACTTCTATTACTTTACCCTAAGGCAACGGCTATGTAGGTAAGCAGTGTTTTAGCTACAGAAATGTACAATTAGAAACTGAGGCAATCTATCCAGGATTAATGGAATTATATGCCTATATGACAAACGCACTTCATAATCATTCAAGCCATCACTGAAAAACAAGGGATTTTGCTTAGAAAATTGCTTATCACATGTACTGTTCATTAAAGAAGGCTAACCATGGAAAATGCAGGCTACAAAATAATTTTACCATACCATGCTGCTCTAGTTTGATGTCTGTTGCTGTGATAAAACACTCTGACTAGAAGTAACTTTGGGGAGGAAAAGGTTTAATTGACTTATGCTTCCAGGTCACAATCTGTCATTGAAGGAAGTCAGGGAAGGAACTTGAAGCTGAACCTTGGCGGAATGCTGCTTTCTGGTTCACTTAGACTCATGATCATCTAGTTTCCTTATATAGCCCAGGACTACCTGCCCAGGGAATTGTACTGTCCACAATGGGCTAGGCCCTTCTACATCAAGTACCAGTCAAGGCAATCCCTCATATACATGCCTACAGTCCAGTCTGACAAAGGAAATACTCAATTGAGACTCCTTTTTCTGGTGATTCTATGCTGTGTCAAGTTGACAATTAATGCTAACTAAGACACATGGTTTCATATTAATATATATAGACAATATAATATTAAGTTATGGGTTATCAAGCATCATGAAGACCATGGAACCATATTATGGGAATTTGAAATTTCTCCTGAAATCAAGCAGAAGCCACTGTAAAGATTTAGTTAGTGGAGAAATAAAATGTTCATAATTCTATAAACTCTATTACTCAACTTTTAACAGTCAAATCTTGGTAAACATCTGCTCCATGAGATTTCTATGAATAATAACACTTTGAAAATGTTGTACAGTTACCACCACCACCACCAAAGTCTGGAAAAAGTAAAGGCTTAGCTTGTGGACACACTTGCATGACTATCATGAAGCTCTTCTCACTGGATTTAAGGAAAAAGCTTTTGTGAAGAGTTCTGCAGACTAGAATTTCACACTGCTTATTTTTGCATATGCCACTGAAGGGAACAGAAGGCTGTATGGGCCTGTTTATGTTTAGATAACATGGTACTGATATGGTTATCAGGCATGGGTCCAAATTGGGAGGAGTTGGGGGGTCTATGAGTCAGCAAAAAATGCCTGGCACCAGGTATCTGGGGTACCCGAAAGATAAGCAATGATGAGATGTGTCATATACTTATTTCTTGGAGAATGCCACGTCTGTGTAATTCTGTATAAATGTGTCATTAAGATCAATGTCTCACCTTCCTTCACCAGCTGGCCATGTATCTGTCTGTAGGCCTGTGTGCCTACCTCTGTGCTGTCTATGTGCCAGTCTGTGTGTGTGCTATGCCCACCTATGTCCAGCTCACGTGTACTGGCACGTGCCTGCAGTAGATGCCAGCCTAGCCGCCTGTGTGCCTATAAATAATGTATAACTTATCTGCCTGAGGCTCCTTCTACCTTATTCAACTTCCTGGCCTCCTGGGACCATTCTCCTTTCCTGGCATTGGAACTTGTACCTCACAGCCGTGAACTACAGAGAATGGTTATGAGCATCAACCTCCATATTTTCTGGTGTGCTACTTTCCTTTTTTCTTGGGCACATTCTCTGAAGTACTTGGTATTAAAGTGGGCACCTAGCAAAGTACCATCCTGTTTTCCTATGTATTCCCCAGAGAAGAGAGCTGCAGGGCTGGAGGGCATTTGAATAACAAAACATGATTGTAGGTTAGAATTTCATAACAGCAAAAAGAATTCAGAGCTCAGTACATGGCATTTTGGGTTAATAAAACCTCTTAACCTGGCCACTGTTTGAATAACGCATAACAATTGAACAAACTTTAATTCGATGAGTCTATACCTAGATAAACACTGCTCATTCTAAGTTTTCATGCAAACTTTTGTCCCCTCGCTTTCCTCAACAGAGCTGGAAAGCACCCTATACTCCTCCAAAACCCAAGAATCTCCCTTTTTCCTGTGATGACCCCTGTTCCTAGAAATTATGTTACATTACAAAATATAAAATCTGCTTTTATAAGAATTCAAGATGTTTGAAGAGTAAGTCTCCTAGATATAATCAGGAAACTTTCTGAGGTAAAACAATTTTCAAATGTAGGATTTAATTAAAAATAATTTAAGAAAATTGTGGTATGGGCGAATTTCTTATAAACAACAATAATGACATGAAATATCTTCAAACATACCAACTTTCTTTTACTGACTCATTCTTCTTTAGACTGTCCAGTGGAGGATATAAAGGTTCAGAAATGGTTTATTATAACTTAAATTTTTGTCAGTTATTACCAAAGAGAAATGTATTGAACTTAATATGTTAGGTTTGGGAAATCTATTTTCATTTGCTATAACCAATGGTCTGTCATAAGTATGGCCATAGTGAACTCCCAGAGTCTATCTTCTGCCTGCCCCTGACTCCTAACATCTGACTGCTTTTTTTTTCATGTTTATTGGGTAAAGACCCAGTTTCCAAAATCTGAACCACATTCCTTAATCACTCCAAAGAAAATAAAAGTGATAAAAGAAAGGTTACCTTCAGAAGAAATAGGCACAATACTCTAGAAAATATTAAGCTGCCTTCATTGAATGATGTAGACACCACCCCATTAACCTTGCCCCAAACAACATACTCAGATCCATTATATGTTCGCTAATAAGAGGACATCACCCCCAAATGCGTTTATTTAGTTTAATTTATCAGAAAGAACAGGAATAGCTGTATAAAATAACATTGTCTTTGTAATGGTTTTAAATCTTGTCCATGAATTTGTCACCATTCCTGCCAAAACTGCAGGGGTCTCTGCTTGTCTTGGGACTAGGGACAGCCTCAATGACTTGATTCTAACGAGTAGAAAGTGACAGTAGAAACAATGCTGTTGACTTCCAAGGCTAGGTTAGAAAGTGCCAACTTGTGAAAGCCAGATTCCACCTGGTGTTCCCTTTCCAGTTCCAGCTCCTGGTCCCATTCCCCTCCCTCTGGACCAGTGCTTTCCCTGGGAACCCAGTCACCACACTGGGAGGAATCCCAGCTTATAGGGAGAAGCACAAATGTTCTGATAGACCATTCCAGCTTAAACCAACAAATCTCCAGTCACAATCTTCGGATACATGAGAAAATCAGGCTTCAGATGATTTTAGCTCTAGACTTTGATTTCCTCAGCTGACATCAAATGGAACAGACATCTACTAACTTTTCTAAGTCTACCCAAGATGAAGACCTATGAATGAAATAAATATCATCATGTAAGTAGCTAAGTTGGAGAGTCAATTAATGCAGCAATAATGTTAACAACTGTATAACAGCAGCTACAGTATTTATCTAAGGAATCAGCCATACTTCATAGGATAGGCTAGTGAAGGACTCAGGGTTAGTGGTGGGGCTCTGATTTAGGCTGAGGGGGCAGCAGGAGGAATGAGGAACAGCTGTGGGATTTTCCACTCAGGTCATTTCCCTCTAGCTTTTCCAGCTTTGTTAATTTAGAAAGCAGATTTCAGAATTTGTCACCACTGCTTTCCCCTAACATCTCTTCATACTGTTCATTAGAGAACATTGTGTCTAAACACAGTTCTTTCTCTGTTCCTTTGCTATTTGCCCAACTTGGAATGCCTACTCTATTCTAACTCCAAGACATCAATTTTAGAAAATGCCTTTTCTAAATGTATCTTAGAGATTATGAGCATGCTAGTGGTCCTCAGTTGCATGTAATTTGAACCTACTCTGCTTTGCTGAAGCAGAAGAGAGGAAGAGACAGAAAGGGAGAAGAGGAGGGGAGGCAGGAAGGAGTGGGAGCAAGAGCAGGTTACTGTAGGAAGGGTTGGCTCAGCATCCACAGAAAAAGCTAGAGAGCTAGAAAAGGCAGTGACTGGGGCTGGAGAGATGGCTCAGCAGTTAAGAACACTGGTTGTTCTTGTGGGTGATCCGGGTTCAAATCCCAGCACCTACGTGGCAGCTTATAACTATCTGTAACTCCAGTCCCAGGGGATCCGATAGCCTCTTCTGACCGCCTCGGGCATTGCACAACATGGGTGCACTTACTTATACGTAGGCAATACATGCATACACACAAAATAAAAATAATAAATAAAACTTTTTTTTTTAAAGTTAAAAAAAAAAGGCAGTGACTGAGATTCTTCTGGGAATCAAGGCAGGAAATTTCATCTGGGTGCTCAAGTCAAGAATTACCTTTCTGGGAGAGAGCACCCTCTTGTCTCCTTTGGGGTGCCCATTTCTTTTTATCCATGGAAAGAAGGGCATCTTATGTGATAGTCCCCAGTAAGATTGTATCCAATGTTACTTATTTGCTCAAGTGGTATTCACATGTTGCCTACTCAGTGCCTACTAGAACAGCTGATCCTATCAACGATATTGATTCTTGTTACTCAATCCTATATCATTTATCTGGCTTGTCTATTTCAGAGCTCTTCTCACAACTACAAATTATTAAATTTCTAGACAACCATTATTTAGTATCTGCTTGCTTATCATGGGTGAAGTCCATGAGAACAGGGACAAATTCTGACTTATTTATCACTCTGTTCTCAGAACCTTATACAATACAAGGCACAAATGTACTCAGTGAATGTTTGTTGACTATATGAAGAATCATTTCTTTATCTTAGTTTTGTTATTAATAGTTTCCGATTCTCTCTCTCTCTCTCTCTCTCTCTCTCTCTCTCTCTCTCTCTCTTCCCTCGGTAGGACAGTAGACTACTGTGGGTAGAGTCTATCTTCCTTTAATATTCAATAAGTATTTACCAAGTGTGAATGATGTCCAGAAACATCCAATTCAGAGATGGTTCAATTCAAAAACCATTTATCTGACACTTAATATATGCAAGATCCATGATCCATCCTCAAGGGGCTTGCTAGCCAGCAAGGGAGGCAGACAAATGTTCAAGTCATGAGAATACCAGGCAAACGCTGAGAGTGACTGCCAAAAAAGTGGGAAAAATGAGAGAACAGTTGGTACACTAGGGAGGGCAGGACTCACTACAGGGTGGGAAATCAAGAAGCTCGGACAAAATATTTTGACCACAGGAGAGGGAGGAGAGCATGTTGGGGAAACACTAGGTAAGTATTAAATTTGAGGGAAAGAAAATCCCTCTATAAAGTTAAACAGGCAATTTAGAGGATACTTGAAGATATTAAATGTTTGTTTATACCTGGCCTCTTATACTTCGGTGAAATAAAGTGATATTTGCTAAAAATGTCCTGCTATACAGAGTCTATATATTTTTTTCTAGAAGTATGAGAGCTGATAGGAAACACACATCTCTGAAGGAATAGTTCTCCCAAGGTGTCCTTTGAAAAAGAGGTATAAAATTATTGCTGTATTTATAAGAAAAACCATCTTAAAGAAAGCCTTGGAGTGAACAAGCCTATTTTAGTGTTTTAAATGAAGAAGAAATGCTAAAATTATAAAATTTTATTTTAACTGATAAATAATAATTGTATATATTTACAAGGTGCATGAGATGTTTGACATACATGTTCATTCTAGAAAGGTGAATCAAGCTCATTAATACACCTACCACTCCACTTTCGTTTTTGTGTAGAGAACATAAACATCTTTAGCAACTTTGAAATATGTAGCACAGTATGAAGCAGAGTTTTCACACTGTGCAAAAAGTCTCAAAAATATTTTCCTCCCAACTGAAACTTTCAACTTCTTAATAAATACCTCCCGACTCCCAGCGTCTCTCCCAGGATCTTCATTCTGAGGGGTACCAAAAGTCATCCACATTTCAAGCGTCTTGAAGAGAGAAGGTGTATGAACCACCATAAGATTTAAACTCAGAAGTTTATGCTTTAAACAAGTTTTGCCTAGAAGAAACAATTCTCTTTAGAACTGACATTTAGTTCGGACTATTTAAGAATGAAATTTAGTGTGCCAACGTGGCTGAATAGATAAAAGTGCTTGCCATGGAAGCCTGCCAACCTGAGTTCAATTCCCAGATCCCACCGTGGAAGAAGAGAATCAACTCCCAAAAGTTGCCCTCAGAACTCCACACATGTGCTGTGTAGGCATACCTCCCCCCGAGTCATTCACACATACTAATAAGTAGATAGATAAATAAATAAAAATTTAAAGAAGAAATTTAGTTCAAGGTTATTCTTGGCTATTTAGTGAATTTGAGGCTAGCCTGGGCTTTATGAAACCTTGTTTTCAAAAACAGGGGAGCTTATCAGTTTTAATTAATATCAATGCAAATGTGTATATTGATTTAGTTTGAAAACATGAGTTATCTTTTTCAGTCTCTCTACATATATCTATAAATTGATTGACATGCATGTTAAATAAGTGGTTTTAAAAGTGCTAATAATTTCTGAGAGGTGTGCATAGGGCATGAATGTGTAATTAAAATCAAATTGACATGGGAACAATGTTAAGATGCTTTCTTAGTGATCCTGACCATTTTGTATGTATAAAAGGAACTAAGTTTTCATACTCTCAAACTAGATCTCTAAATATCCCCAGAAAGGTAATGACACATTTTCCCTCAAATCTGGCTTCCTACAAGCATGGTCAAGTCTTGGAAGTGTTGCAGTGATAGAGTGCCATTTTCCTTTTAGGCACAGGAAAGGTCATTCTGAACAGGACCCAGTATTACAGGTATTAAGACCAACAATTGACAAATAGGACCATGTGAAACTAAAAAGCTTCTGTACAGCAAAGGACAGCACCATTCAAATAAGGAGATGGCCTACAGAATGGGAACAAATCTTTACTAGCTATACATCTGACAGAGGGCTTATATCAAGAATAAAGAAAGAACTTAGAAAACTAGGCATCAAAAACAACAAACAACAACTCAATTAAAAATTGGGGTAAGGAACTAAACTGAGAGTTCTCAAATGATGAAACACAAATGACTAAGAAATATTTTTTGAAATGTTCAACATCTCTAGTGATGAGGGATATGCAAATAAAAACTACTTTGAGACATCTTCTTATCCCAATCAGAATGGCTAAGATCCAAAAAAAACAAAGGATGAAGAATGCCAAATAAGATATGGGGAAAGGGGAACACTCACTGCTGGTGGGAGCCAACCTGGTGCAGCCACTATGAAAGTTAGTGTGGAGATTGCTCAAAGAGCTAGAACTAGATCCATTTCATGATCCAATCATGCCACTCCTGGGCCTATATGGAAAGGTCTTTGTTATCCTACTACAGAGATACCTGTTCATCCATGTTCATTGCTGCCATATTCACAATGGCCAGGAAATGGAAACAACCTAGATGCCTTTCAACCAATGAATGGACAATGAAAATATGGTACAATTACACAATGGAATACTATTCAGCTGCCAAGAAAAAATTATAAGATCTGCAGGTAAATGGATAGAACTGGAAACAATGATCCTAAGTGAGGTAACCTAGACCCACAATGACAACTATTACATTTTCTTTCATAAGTGGATGCTAACTTTGAATTTTTAGATACGTGTATTTCAGCTGGAAAATCCATAGAGGTCAGGAAACTAATAAGGGGCCATGGTGGGGGGGCAAGAGGGGAGATATAATGCAGCATATATTAAGTGGGAAAGAGGAATATGGAATAGAAAGGTTTAAATGGGGTGGGGAATGGGAGGAACACAGGAGGGAGTGGGGGGGATAAGTGACACTAAAGGCCTTTTGAAAAGTTCATATGTAAACCTTTAGAAGCTTCTTTTAACATATACATACACAACATAAAAAGAGTTACTCAACATACATAAGAGTTACTCAACATACACAACATAAAATGTGGTTACTCTGTAATGGGGGCTCATTGGCTTTACTAAATGCCACAGGTTAACCGAATAAAAAGCCCTATGCCAGGAATGGATTCTGTCCTTTGGAGTTGTTGGCCAGGTAGTTCCCAAAGACCTTCAAACAATGCTGGCTATTGGCATTGCACTTGGTTGCCCACAAGAACTTGATGGTAAGATCCCATTGCTAAAGACACTATATACCCGCAAGTCACAGAACAAGCAAGGAGAAATCAAGCTGTTAGAAACCCCAAAGCTACATATTTACTGGCTAGCTTTCAGAGTGCTGGAAGGTACTATGCATGCTACTGGCAGAGAAAAGTAATCATTAACCTTATCCAGTTGCGAACCCTGAGTTCTGCAATAATGACTGGCCTGGCAAAATATGCCAACTGGTACAATAGTGGTATAAATGTTTATGGGAGTAACCAGTCACCTTCTGCTATTTAAGGTCCACTTCACGAGGGCCAAGAACCTGTGGTTAGACAGGTCACAGGCCATAAAGGAGAGCCTACTACTATTAGTTTGCTAAATAGGCATAGTATTAAACTGACTCCTAGTAACATATTGCTATACCCATAGATTAATGCATTTCTCAACCATCACCAGAGAAGGATCTCTTTTTTTTCTTTGAGACAGTGTCTTCCTATAACCCCAGATGGCTTGGAACTTACAATGTAAACCAAGCTGACATTGATGTCATAGAAATCCACCTGCCTCTGCCTCCTAAGAGCTGAGTTTAGAGGCATGTACCGTCATGCCTGGCTCAGAGAAAGTTCTTGTAGCAGACATCAATTAACATAACATAGCGCCCCACAACTGCTCAATATGCAGATAACTGCAGAGTTCTCAACCCTAAATGGGATGCCTGTATCACATCCTTTCCTCCAAGATTCAGGGATCACTATGGAAGATGGGTTGGAAAGACTGTAACAGCTAGAGGTGGCAGATACAAAGGAAATTGTATTATTTGAACACCTCAAGGTAGTTGCACATATGAACCCACAGAGCTTGTAACAGCCTGCACAAAATCTGTGCAAACCCAAGCCAGACAAAAGCCCAGCATGAATGTGGGAGGTGGGCAAGAAGACCCAGGCCAGATCTGAGGATCTACTGGCCATTGATAACTACTGAGAGAGAAAGAGTCGGTTTTCTTTACTGGTGTGATGCCTGTTAAGTTGACCAAGCTCCAAGGGATGGACCCACAGCCAAGAGCGTTTTGAGGAATACAGATCAGTCTAGAGAGGCCTTTAAGAAAAGAAAATAATAATAGAGGACATGAATTCGGGGGAGGGGGACAAAGATGGGGAAGGCAGTTTGAATGTGATCAAAACATTATATGAAATTATCAAGTCAATAAAAATATTTTAAAAGATAAAATAAAATATGAATAGTTTGCTCTTGAAGATTAAGACAATGCTAACTCCTGACTCTGAAAACTTTGAGATGAAGGAAGACACTATGCGTGGATTTCTAGCCACAGACATGTTTCAATACCTAACACATAACTGCTAAGCTCTTTTCAGAAGTATTTTACTCTAGGGAAAGAAAGGAGTTTCTTCTGGGACAAAGAAGATTCTTAATCTAATTCTTGGCTTCTGGGGCAGAAAATATCCTCTCTATCTAGGTAGAGTTCAACGTGTTGGCCTTGTCTGACCATTAAAATTTACTCCTCACTATTTTGGGGACTGTCATCAGAACAACTGTTATCATTCTCAGGGTAAGAAAAGTACATGTTAGTTAACAGGTGGAAAAAGGAACTCACATACTGTACATCCCCATGCATAGGCATCTCTCTTTAAACAATCATCAACATTTATCACCTATCCCCTAACGCTTATGCCAGAGAAAAGGAAGTGGAGACATAAGAGCTCAAACCCCTTTGCTTAGGTCAAGAGGCATGAACCCAGGTTACTCTTTCTACTGTGTTGTTCTCAAATCGTCACATGAATTCAATGCAAATTTTCTGTAACTTAGGAATTTCCTGAAATTCACTTTAATATGATCACAAGTCACCTGCAAAAGACCTCTTAGCATTTCACTATAGGCAAATGCTATATCTCTAATTGGCAATAATGTATTCAAGTCAGAGAAAAACAGGTAACTGCCCTGGGAAGAGGCTAGTTCTCTTGGAAAGATAGCTGGCACTCCTTGGAGGAGTCCACCCAAAGGGAGACAGTTTATGGGTTCTGGAATCAAACCATAAGTTAGAGAAAGGGCTGCTCTTCCCACAGGCCCCCACTTCTCATTACCAATGTTATTTTTAAGATTTCTAGTAGATGACAAAACTGTACTCGCCACATTTTAAATTTAGAACAGGGTAATATATATAACGGTCCTTCTTCCGCCCTCCACCCTCAGCCATATGCTCTCCAAGATGCAGGCAGTGAATTATCATCTTCTCTAGAAGCTGCTGGCATCCACTTAGAGGTGTGGATCATTTCCTGAATGGGTTTTTGGAGAAAGCAATGATTAATGCACCTCAAAAAGGAAAAGGTGTGGTCATTAGGAGGAAAAGATCCCCAGCAGGCACCTTTGGCCAAGAAATCTCTGAGAACTGGTGCTTCTTTATGGAGAAGCATGGATAACTACAAATGCCTCAGAACATTTATTGTTGCTTTTATGATATCTAACTCTAAAAATTTTCTTTCTGAAAATGGTGAGTTAATTTTCAGCCTAGTAAAGTGTGGTATTTACATCCCCAGAACTCTACAGAACTCTACACGTGTCACCCAGTTCAGCCTCAGGCATGCCCTGCACAATATGCACCATCAAACCCTCCAATCAGAGGTGGGGAAGTGGAATTCGTAGTGTGCTACTGATTTTCCTGAGACAGCTACTAGGTGGCAGTGCCAAGGTCACCCCAACCTCAAGGCTGAATTCCATAACTTTGAAGCATTGTATTAAATTCTATGACAAGAATTTAGAAAAGAGAATAAAGGTAGGAAAACCAGGAAGCAAAAGACAATTCTAGTTTACTCTCCCATTGAATATGACTAAGAAGCTCTTAAGAAAGCTCTTAAGAAAACTCACAGCTTTGAAGATCGAGGTTATTTCCTAAAGTGGTACTGGAAATGATGAAGGAAAATAAAAGTAAGGATGGAATGCTGATTGGAGGCTATTTGAGAATGATGCAACCATGCTTTGTGTCATTAACACCGGTCCCAGTAGGTGAGCTGGGTTACTCCTACCACCTGTTAGATGCTTTATAGGTCTCCAGCACCCAATGCCATGCTTGCCAGAGAGGCATTTATTACATATTTGTTGAGCTGATGAATTCACTACCAAATGTTGAATACATGAACTATAAAGTACAGATTAGAAGTAAAACGATAAAATAAACAGGAAACATATGGCTTTTCGCTTCTGTCTCATGTTCTGCAACATCACACACACACGCACACACGTACACATGAACACATACATACATACTCCTGGACACATACACACGTACATATGCACACACAGACACACACATGCACACACACATACATACTCCTGGACACGCATGCACACACAGACACACAGACACACACACACACACACACACGGATGATTCCTTTGTTTTGATGTGAGAATGTAGCACCTATGAAAGCCAGTCACAAAACACTCCACAGCAAAGAAGAAAAATATAAGAAGCAGAGACACAGGGAGTTGATGAAAATTCCTAGGAAAAGTAATTTCAAAGATTCAATATAGAAATGATCCCAGGATATCATGGTTTTATTTTCATCAACTGCTTTATTTCGAGAGGAAAAGTTGGCTCTTCTAACTTCTATAATC
This sequence comes from Nannospalax galili, assembly GCF_000622305.1. Lineage (NCBI taxonomy): Eukaryota > Metazoa > Chordata > Mammalia > Rodentia > Spalacidae > Nannospalax > Nannospalax galili. The sequence goes on from NW_008354369.1 coordinate 74,450, forward strand.
ATGTCCCCACCCACCAAGACCAAAAACATAAACAAAAAAACCCAAAAATCCCTAGTACATTTCTCTGTATGGCTTTGTTATTCTCAGAGGACACAGAAGGAAGTGGGATGAATTTTGACAGTGGACAGTCATTGTGATAAGTCCTGTTAATTCTTTAGTCCTGTCTCTGGAAAAGATCCTGTGCATTAAGAAGGTCAGAAAATGACAAGGAGAATGACATCATTTCAGAATGTAAAACATTTAAAACTAATCTTGATAACCATTGCAAAATAGCCTCATAATTAAATTTATACTGAAAATGTCATCACCTTTTATCTATATATTAAATATATGAAATCAATTTTTAAAGTCTTTAAAAAGCAATTTCACAAAGTATTTATTTCACCTGGTAAAAACTATCATTCTGTTTTGCTTTTACCTTGCATGAAGCATTCCACGAAGAATAAGCTAATTGAAAATATTAAGTTAAAAGCATTAAATTATTTTTATGTTCACTTGTTAAATGTTCAAATATGGCATATTAAAACAATTTCAGCTTTAAGTCATCTGTTTTTAGATTTTAGTCATCTTTTTTTTTTCCGGGCTGTAAAAGTGTATTACCAAATAAACTGACAAAACATCTCAGCAACTAACATAAGTGTGCAATTTTAATGCCTTCTAATCACACAAATCAATATGAGATTTTTTGTACTTGTGTGTGACCTTCTTCAAATTATCCCCCGCATTTTGGCTGAATCTGAGTGAGTGTGGGCTATTTGATAAAAAAAAAAGAAAGAAAGAAAGAAAAAAGAAAAACTCTAAGTGTGTGAAATCAGAGCCCTTGCTTCTACTGCCAGACTCCTCTTGACAGAAAGATGATAGAAGCGTTCCATCCCTGGGAGGGTAAATGCAAACTGACAAGAGATGAGCCTTTAGATGTTGAATATAATCTTGAATTGTGCTTGAAGTGTCTTATTATCTTGTCTTTTGATGTCTGAGGGGTGGCTCATTGTTAGAAAAAGGAAAGCCCTTGAACAGCTTTGCCATCTTTAAAAATTGTTTGGCCTTTAACAACTGCTTTTCCAACTAATGTCCATTTCTCCTGACAATAAATATGGCAGGCCATCGGCAAGTGACAAACAATTTACTTTACATGGTGCACTTTTATGGGTTTTGAGAGCTCATGTGGAAGTGTATTTTAAAAAGCCCATAGAAATTAGCAGTATTACAAATGTTAAGGGGCCTGAGGTATATGTGAGCACGCTGATGTCAAGTTATTCATCCCAGCCTCCCCTGCTGCTTCTGGTGTGATATCTCACTGCAGCCAGATTCACAATTCAGATTCTTTATTTATCATTGACTAAAAATAGCTTGGGAAAATGAAAAAGCAACAATCAGCTCTGACAGATTCCATGAAGGAAATGCACAAATGCAGATCTCCAACATGCCTGCAGTGCTCAGAGCAGTGCACATGCGAAATCCTGTTTTGAAGCAGGAAATCAAGGCCGACAATGGCTCATTGCATTTTGCCTTTCGTCTCAGACCTTCACTCTTTAATTTCTGTGGTCACTTCAGGAGCTCATGTCTGCCATGTGGTTTGTTTTAACTTAAAAGTTTAATGATGTTCCCAGTCGACAGGATTCCTTAACAGCTAAATCACGACAATACCAGCACTCTGTCACCCAGCCAGATTTTGTGAAAGCTTTCAAGATCTTTTCTCAGACCTCCCTCACTCTAAGAATCCATAAGAATTCTCAAAAGAACCATAAACCGTTACAGGGTTCAGGTTATTGTATCATTATAAAGCCATATCGATACACTGCAGATGAAAAGATGAGGAGCTCCCATTCTAGGCTGGCCAAACCATCACAGAGCCCTTAGCAAGCTTCCAACTCACTAGTCTTTTTTGTTTTCATTTTTATTTAAAGCAGGCAGCGACAGACATTAATCCCTTTAAAGCAAGATACATAATTCTCAAAATAATTTTCTGATTGCCTCCATATTCCAAGTGGCTCATTAGGAAATTACTACAAGCACAAAGTATAATGGGAGCCCTAACGATTTCAAATTAAAGCCAAAAAAAACAAAAAATAGACCAGTCTACTTGAAATTCGAATAATTTTTTGGGTTTGAAATTAAAACTTGCTTTCATCTTACGACCCAGAATGAAATGGGCCAATCAGCACTCAAAACACAGATGTGTATTTCCTTCCCGAAGTCTGGGAAAGTTCTCTCACAGAATTGAGATGAGTCTTGCCCCAGATCTCCATCCATTCACTGATTACACTTCAGGAGATAGATGGAGCTAGATGGAGTTATTAATGCAGTAGCTTTGTGAAAGACCTTTCCTGCCTCTCCTTTGCATACTGTATGTTCCCCTTTTGGTACATTTCTATTTTGTAGCATTTTGGTAAATGAATTAGACATATTGAGAAAAAGATGTCAGCTCTTATAGAGCTCACCCCTTACATTCCTGCCCCATCCATAGATATTTAAATACAGGAAAGTAAATTTTATTATTTGATTTTTTAGTCTCTTCTAATCTTAATTGATTTTAGCAAAAAGTGACTCTGCAGTAATAATTTTCATGCCTTTTAAACAACTTCAAATGTCTGCATCTCAAAATAAAATTAACCCCTTAGCCCTTCTTCTCTTCGGACAGTGACGATTCTCTCTCGCAATGTGTTACACCAGACCGTTAATCTGTAAAAATAAATCTTGCTATATCAGACTAACAAGTTGTCACACATGTGTTCACCAAAAATTGCAAAAAGAGGTTAATTTTACCACATTGTTTCAATTGAAAATGATTAAATGGGAATTATTTGTGCATCACAAACCCACCTACCTCAACATATGCCTATGTAAAGAATTCATGCACACTGAATTCATACAGTAATGTGCAATAATAATTGTGCTTACTATTGGACAAATGATTTGACTGATAATAATCATGGACTAGTACTTATGTTGTGACATATTTACATCTCACAAACAGAGAAATGTTTGAAGTTCTAATATTTAAACATGAGTTTTCCCTAGCTTGAGTGAGCTACATTTAATAGATACATATGTGTATGTGTATATATTTTTTTTTTTCATAAGGCAAATGTATAGAACCCTCAAATTGCTTTACTGAACTAAAATCCACAAGTTCTGAGCAATTGTGCTGTCCTCTCTGCTTCCTGAGTGCTAGCATCAATGACAGCACTAGAACTAGATTCCAGCCCACGCATGCCTGAGCGGTATAATTTGCTGCCCATTACTGACAAACTTAATTTTGATCAAGTTTATATAAGAGCTATTATTTTAATATACAGAAGTACAGAAGTATATCCATAGAGTACAGGGATAGTATGAACTGAAAGAACTAAATTAGTCTTGATTAATTTTATAGCAGAAAATACATATATATTACAAATTTCGTAGACAATTTGCAGTGGCATATAACTACAAGAGAAAGTAAAAATGAAAATACACCATGGATGGACACAAATGTTTTCCTAACTTTGTAACATTCAGAAACTTTTTTCACAATTGAGTTATTTTCCCCTCAATAGTAAGATGTAATTTAAAGTAGTAAAAATATTTGGTAAGTACTTCAAAACATAAAAATACTTTACAGGCAAATATTTTCTAGGAAGATAAGGAAATGCTAATACTGAAAATATGCAGCAGGACAAACTTATTTATGAAATTGTTAAATCCTTCCATGTTGACTGTTGTATACAAGTCTCCTTAAAAATACCTTTGTAGTCTACCTTATTGTCAGGATAAAGTAAGTTTCTTTGAGTTATTTTCTAAGAATAATTTTAGCCATCTTAATAAATGCAAATTTCATTATAGAGCCTCATTTCATAAGTCTCCATCATTGAGAACCTCTAAAGAATGCATTTCATGTGAAATGATATTGCTTTATTTCTTTTATTGAAATACAATCATCTATTCCTCTTCAAATAGCTTTGATGGCAGTACAATTCCCTCATAAAGTATTTAAACTGTATTAGTTCTAAGTAGCTAGTGTTTTAATGTGAAATATACAGTGTATTATTATATATACAACCTTAAAAATACTTAAATGAAAGAATCTTAGAAAATTTGAATGCGGACTTTCTTTAAGATTCTTAAATAAAATGTAGGCATTCATAAGAATATACTAAGAATAAAATATTTAAAACAGGAAACGGCTTAAAAGAGATTCTACAAGCTGTATACCTTGAGGAGCAGTTTCAAAATTTTATCTTTGAATACTTATAAAACAAAGTTAAGTTCTATTTCTCTGAGGATAAACTTTCTTCAATAAAAGTGATTCAGTATTATCCTTTCTGACCTCTGTGTTCACTAAAAATGCTTAATCCTTTTGACAGATCATGATATAATCTAGGAGACGTCACACAAGATATCACCAAACAAGGCCACTTGATCATATTTTTATGAAAACTGTCAATCAGAAGGTAGGAGTTACTCTTAAAGATTAAGAGTTGGACCCACGTGTTTATAACCAGATATCATCTTACACCCTCTTAATGCCAAAGCCTCAGTTTTCCTTTATGAACGAATCTTAACATAACTATTACTTGAAGGTATCCCCAAAGAAAATTCTAGTACTGCTAGGTTTAGAACCTCATTTGAGTGGGAGCATATATGCCTCATTTGAGTGGTGACATATATGCCTAAGTGCAGAACGCCGTAAAAAGTTAGAACAAATTTTATTCATTTATTTCTAAGAGAAACAACATTTGAAATCTCAAAGGATAAAAATGTAGGAGTAAGAATAAACGGCCTGCGTAAACAGCAAGCCGAACAAAACTCCAGTGAGTTCAAAACCCAGGAAAACAACAAACAGGAAGACTTCAGAGCCACTGTGGATGTTAAAGAGAAACATACTCAGGGAGAATGGCAACGGTTACTGTGAGCTTTCCATAGCTACCTCTGCCTTTGGATATTTTTAAAAAATTTATTAACCTGACAGCAGGAAACGTTATACAGATTGCCCCCTGACAGGGTGCCAGTTTGGTCGCAACACCTCGCTTTCTCTCTCTTTAGCATATGAAACTCAAGAAGCGAGTTAAGTGGGCCTGGTACAGATTTGGGGAAATGTGCCTTCTCCAATTGCTTCCATCTTCCTAGGAAAGGCCTGAGTAATCTGGGGCAGCCCAAGAACAGAGCTGAACGCTCTACCCTTCCTTTACACAGCTACTTTCTTTTTAATGCGTGATGTCTGATGTATTATTAATTCCAAAACAAACCAGCAAAGTCGCCAAAGAAAGTGCCAGATCCCTCACAAATGATCTGTTTACTGTGTAATAACAAACAAGATTTACTTGAAACAGTCTATTTAAATCTTATTTCTGCAGTTAAAGAATATTTTATTTGGTCAGTTTTTAAAAAATAATAACATCAATTCTATACTGAACTATGGGACTAAGAAAGAATACATAATCTGTTGAAAAGCTGAACCTTGGGAGCCAAAATAATCAAAAGGCTAATATGGGAACATTTAAAGGAGTAAACAGTGTGCAGATTAATCTAATTATATGTACCTTATCTTATTTCCAACTGTTTGTGGAACCATTTAACAATGGCAACTATGTGACCTTAGCAATCAAGGTAAAAGGGAAAATGTGTAAAGTCACATTGGTATTTTGACTTGCTCAGTGCATGACCTTGCAGCAGGATCAGACACTACAATACTGAACTTTCTTCTGTAGCAGTGGCCTGCCCTGAGAATCCCAGGCATGGCAACTGACAGAAAAGGAAGGTACCAAGAAAGTTCCCACTGTGTCCTGTCACATTCTGTGTACCATGCTCCAGGGAACGCCACTTAGCAAGGAGCAAAGCTCAGTGAACAAATATGGTGAGAAGTTTGAATGCCGGTGCCTTTCTATCTATTCTATGTATTTTATTTAGAATGTTATATATGAATTCTATCTAAAGTAGATTTATTTACAGTGTAACACCACAATCATATTTTAGGGCGAAGGAAACCACCAAACTACACACAGCCTTTCACTGACTTTTTAAAGAATTACCTCAGTGAATCAGGTTTTCTCAAACGTAAGAAAGATATGTGTGCATTTTCCCTCTCCTAGTCAGGTAACTGCAGGAAAGCCTTGTTTGACTACTAAGCCACAAACCGTTTTTGACAAACACCTTACCGTGCATCCTATTGCTTATATAAACACAGATTTCTACTTATTTCTTCTTAGTGATTTTGACATAGAATCAACAGCTCAAATTATTTAGTTGATTTACTAATATGATGTTTTAATATTTTCCTAGAAAAACACACTTTCTTTGGTGAAAAAGAGCATGAATTTCCAATGGATATTACATAGCAACTTGTAAAAATGTAGACGCATAGTCCATATTTCAAATGAATGTATTTCTCTAGAGAATTTTCCTCATCATCTCTCAGCTAAATCCCTCTGGGGCTTAAGCCCTCCGTGCTGATTGCTGGCTCTAGCATATTTTATCAGAGTGTTATAAGCACCCAAGGTATTGAAACCCTAAGAGAGATGTTTAAATAAAGTAATGAAGACAGTGATCCAATAATGAAGTCCTCCACATATACACAGTGAAGCCCAAAAGAGCAGCCCCCATGAATGCCCTGTAGTGACCTCCCTGCTGACCTGCAGAGACCACCGTCTCAAGGGGTGACAGACAATTTAGTCCTTTATCCTTTTGTCATCGAAAACGACTCCATGACCATAAATTCTAATCAAGTCAAACTGGATGGCAATTTGGAAAAAAAAAAATCTTTTAATGCTTATTTCTTGGAGAAAGATCACAGAAAGGAAAAGAACAAACAGACTGTATATTTCCTAACATGGAGGAATCACTGACCCAACTTTCAACCCTTTCCTAATAGTTCACAGATAAATGGCACTGAAAACACCCACCCTGACAAGTATTGCATGTGACATCTGGTAAGCCAGAAGTGGTCACAGGATTGCAGGGAAAAATCAGCCACATTTGTTAAATTTCACATATAGCACTTAATAAATGCTGTTGTGTTTCCCCCTCAGTTCAAGATTCTGAACTGTGTGTCCAGCTCACAGATAATGTAGCACAACTGGGAAACCAGCACAGCCACTCAGGGTAGGTGGCACTTAAAGAAAAGCAATCATGGGGTTTAACTTGAAACAATAAGAATTTTCCCAGGAGAAATACTGTCAATAAATCATCTTTCAAATCTCAAAGATATACAGAGGAAATATTTAGGGCACGTTTTATGAGGTCTAGTTCTTCAGCTGAGAACACATAGGGAGCTTTAGTACACATCTTTTCCCAGGGATATATATTACTTTTATCTTTTCTGCAGCCATTTTCCTGACCAAGTTGTTGATGCCACCATTTGAATTTTAGCATCCAGGCTTGCTGAATGTGGGACACTGAATTCTTGATGGGCATAACTAAAAGTGGAGCATCACGTTGACACAAGTGCTATAAATGTCACTGGAGAAACACAGCAGCCCTTTCCCTTGGAGACTGTTTGCCAAAGGCCAGTTTGGGGAATGGTTTTCAGTATGTGTATCACCAGTCACACATTCTATTTGGTGACTGGCCCTGTGTGGTATCATTCATTTGATCAAGCAGCTCAAACTCCATGAGACACAGAACCAGCTTCTCTAATAATTCCCCCCACGTGCAAGCCTGTGCCACTCTGTACTGTTTCCTGTGGTTCAGAGCTTAGCATAATGTGTTCGTGAGCTGAAAATGGAGGTAGTTTTCTATGGGCTTTATAAGAATAAATAATGCACCACTTAATGTTATCACAGAGATCTACCTCACCACATGTTTCTCAATGAAATGTGGATTTGCCTCTCTTAAGTGTACTTTAGTTTCCATGGCTGTTCAAGTTAAGCAAAATGTTACCTCTGATGTAATTACTTCGTAAAACACAAGGGCCCTTTTCTGAACTTTCTACTTAGGCTGGCATATGGCTTCTTGTTCCTCCTTCTGGCATTCTGAACGGCTCAGAGCTCTGAAACATTCGGCACAGTATGTTTCCCTTTGGATGCTGTTAAGTGCAGAGGTGCAATTTAAGGAGAGGCATAAAGAGCCGGATGGTTCCTGGAATTCCCTTTGTTTATCCATAGAGGGCATCAGTATTAGCCTTTCTCCTGCAGTTTTGGGCTGAAGATGCCATACTGTGAGCAAAACAGGCCTGTCCTCTGGACTGCTAATTTAAACGAGATCCAGAGAGTGAATAAGCTTCAAAGAAATCCATTTATACTGAAATTTCAGATGCAATAGGAAAACGGAGTTCTTCTTGTCCCCTGTTGTTGGATAATGTCTCTCCATGACACTAAACACACCCAGATGCACAGGATTTGTCCTGAGCTGTCCCTTTCACGGGAGAAGCCTGGGCTTCAACAATGTGAGGTACAGTTCAGGCACGGTGACTTGAGAGGGTAAAGAATAGAAAAACCATCATTCAGAGAAAAACTCAAATACCGGTGAGCAACACAGCTATTTTTCATCAAGTAAAGAATATAATCAGAACCACATCTACAGCCAGACATGAAGACCTAGACATATGTATTCAGGTGCTAAAGAGAGCAGCATATGCCTCTACACCAAACTGTGTCACCAAAGCCACTAAAAAGTCTGGGAGAATTATTTTAGGAAGTTTGAGTCAGTTGTAAACTAAAACTTCCAATCTGAGTGTAAGTAGTATTCAAGAGTGAAAGAACAATTGCCGGGGTGCCCTCGTCTCTTCTTACAATCTCTGTCTCACATTGTCTACATTTTTTTCCTCAAGTTTCCAAAACTCTTAAATCAACCAATTTCTTCTCCACCTAATTGGAAACTGGGAAAGATTCACACTGTATTTGCTAAGTAGTATGGGAATGAAAGACAAACAAAAAACACAAAACACTCCAAGACAGAGACTGGAGATCTTGCCGGTTTCTCTCACACAAATTCAGAAGTTGAGAGTGTCAAAATGCAGGTAGGTGCCTTCCGAAGCCCACTGTCTTTCTAAATTAAACTATGAATCCTTAGTATTTGCCATCCTATAAAGATTCCACTTGTCATCTGTTTTCAGGGAACTTTAAAGACAATTTCTTTGACCCTCTTGGTATAAGTAGGATAAAAATGCATAACAACTTTCAGGGTGGGGAAACCTAAAGAAACATCTGAGAAGCCAAATCAGTCATCCCTTCATTACTACAATGGACAGACCACAAGTTGGGGCTACAAACTCAAGTCTACAGAAAGTATTTACTTTTTGGGAAAAAAAAAAAAAAAGGCATGAAACGTTTGGATCAAACAATTTGGTCTCTGCAGCTGTGTTGAACTTACGATTGGTCCCTTTCTAATAGCTGGTAGTGAGCTGAAGGGTCTACTTTGTATACTCAAGTCACAGGGGCTTGGATGGGTTTGCCTTCCTGTAATTTATAAATTTACCTGACTTGACTCAAGAGCCTTCTAAAAGAAAGTGGGTATTTTAGGGCATAACTTTTCGCACAGATAAAAACTTAGGCTGCAACTAAATACTTCTTAGAGTGAAAATGGCAAAACCCCAATGTCTAGGGTTGGACATTTTATTTCAGAGGTAATACCTTTTGAAGAGAAGGTAATCACAGAATTTCTCAAGACTGGAATCTATTTACCTAATCAGGAATCTAAGTATAAGTCAGTATTTTACCAACAGAAATTTAAAAAGAAAGACTCTTTATAATATCTTTTTAATGTTTGAACTTTTAAAATGAGAAAGACATTCCTCTGTTAAAACCGGCTGAGAGTTATTCAGCTATCAAGGCTACTTTCTTTGTATAAGAAGAAAAAAAAAAGTCTTTTTTAAAACTAAATCCACACTCTTCACATAGTAATCTGGCAATGTTTTTTTTTTTTTTTTTAACCCAAAGTTCAGGCTCATGCCTGCCTCTTAATCTGAGAGCAAGCAGTTCTTTGCATATGTTTATAGCAGGTTTATACAGAAGTATGTGCATACAAACACACTTGAAAATAATTAAAAGCAAGTGTTTTGGGGCAATTGTTCTGAAAACCTAATGTCATTCTGAAGCATAAAATAATTCTCAAGCAGAGACATCTATGAACATCCACCACACAGGCACGAGCCTCCACAGTCAGCTCCCTCTCTGATTAGAGATCACAGTTGCTTGAGTTGGCTTACAGAGTGTCATCTGTTTGAATGACAGATGTCTTTGCTGAAGTGGCACTCTGTTTGTTCTTGTTTTGTTTATGAAACAGAGATTCCTGAAAGGTCCTGGGCTGTCTCCATGGTTAGCATGAGGCTATAAACATGTTAAGGGAAGAGGGGCAGGGGACAGGGGACAGATGCAAAAGGTCCTATTCTCTTCCCTCAACCCCTTTCAAAGAAGAAATACTCATTCTGATGGTGATGACAAAATGTGTTTCTTTGAGCATTCCTGTAGCCACCTTTGTTTACCTGGCACAGTACGGTTTGTATTGACATTTTCAGTTCTCTCTCCCCTTCTCACTACAGATAATAACTCTACTCTCCTTCCCCTTAACAAAAGGCTGCAAAGCAACCCGAAACCCAGTCGATATTTATTCAATAAATGTTAACCAATTCTCGCAATGGAACTGATTTCCTGATTATTATTGCCATTTTCTTTCTTTCTTTTCGTTCTCCCCCCCCCCCCAAATAATTTCCAGCCTGGGGAACGCAACACTATTTGGCAAGTCAAAATGAACAGCAAGTAAGTTCCTTGTTGGTAAAAGTTTGGAGGGCATCCTCCGAGCTAGCTGAATAGGCTCCGGTGCCTCAGCACCTCTAAGATGCGCAGCTTCTCTTTAGCACTTACAAGAAAATTGAATGAACAACAGGGGAAAAAGGGGGGTTGGGGGGCTGGATTGCTCTTCCGGACAACATGGTAGGACTGAAATGAAATACCTAGACAGACTTACCGAAGAGCTTGCTGGGAGTGTCCTCGCTGTCATTTGATTCCACAGGCGCAAGCAGGGGCTCATCGAGCGCGCTGTCTGAAGTAGCAGCCCTGTCCTCACCTCTCAACTCCGCATTCATTTCACTCGGCACTGACAGCAAGGGCTTACCGACTTGTCCAGCTATCATTGGATCCTAGGATGGGGGGAAAGAGTGAAGGGGAGGAAAAAAGTGGCAGCTTTAGAGTGCGTGTCCTCTCTCTCCCTCTCCCTCTCTCTTACACACACACACACTCCCTCTCTCCTCTCTCTTATCTCTGCCTGCTCCCGCTGTTATTGCTGGCTGCAGTCAAGTGAAGAGCTATTACAGATTCGATGAGTTCTCCATTACTCCCCACCCTATTAAAGCTCAACTAGCATGTGAGAGACTCAGAAGGCTTCGGAGGGAAAAAAGAAAAAAATAATAATAATAAAAAAAAAACTTCTTTGAAAGCAGCCTAACCAACACAGTTTAATTGTGGTATGTGCTTTTGTAGGAACGTTTTTACACCTTGTTCTGTCTTTAGTGCAGTAAGAAAAAAAGGAAAATGCTGGTTTGTACTCTAGCAAAGCACCTTTTTAGAAGGAGCACCCTATGGAGGAGCCAGGGACTATTTTAAGAAGCCTTCTCTCTGGGAGAGAAGCAATTAAACCCTATCCCAAGAGTAGAGAAAAGAGACAAGGAGAAAAGAGGCCTCCACAAGCTTTCAGTGGAATAAAAGATATTTCTTATGTAAATTCTGGAGCAGGCTTAGAAGTTGACTTCTCTGGTCCCGGATTGGGACAGAAGCTGACCCCAAACCACAGGCACATTTTAAAGCAAACAATGCACATCAAAATATACAAAAATTGGTTTACATTTTTTAAGGAAGTGGGAAAATACTTACAAACTGTGTTCAATAATTCGGTTACCTAGAGCATCATACGCCCAGAGCATTAAAGAAAAAGGAAACAAGAATCACCTCCAAAAAAGGCAAACTTTGCTCCCCAGTAATTTAGAGCGGCTTTATCTTCAGCTCATTTAGGAGGGCATACTAGGATGAGAAATGTTTTCCAAATGTAGCCTTTAGTCCACTTGCAAACTAAAATGCATACGATTGCTTTGACACAGATATCAGATGCAGAAGGAAAGGAAAAGCAAGAAGTGCCTGATCTGGGAGCTATTTATCATCAAGTTCATGCCTAAATGGTTCCTGAGCAGGAAACAGGTGACGCGCAGGAGCAGGTGGGGCGGCTTGCTCCAGTGCCCCATCATCACATTGGTTGTGGTATGCCTGTAGGGTTTTTTTTTTTAATGTATTCATGCCTGAAAAGTGAATTTGATATGACACATGATAATCTATGAAAATGTTAATCAATACAAATAGTTTAAGCTGTCATCAAATGCACTTCTTTAGTCAATACTCATACCACCGAAAACAATGTCACTGTCACCAGGGCTTAATTTGCACAGCACTTAAATATTGGACTCTGTGCATCAATGCACTTCTTCAAATACTGCAGGTAAACACATTTTCTCCCTATTTAAGGCTGAAGCACTCAGCACGCATTTAGCTGAGCCGAATCCTCCCTTTTGAATACCTTGATAGGTCCACTGGAGGGCAAAATTAATACTTAATTGAATCTCACAGTCATCAAAATAATCAATACTTTTTTATTATTTATTCTTTACAGTCTGTTGACTGTTTCAAACCTCTGAGGGAATGGTGGAAAGGATTCATGGCTTTGAAACACTGTCATTTAACAAGGTAATTTTCAGTGGGGCATTAGGGGTTGTGAAACATATAATAAAACAAAAATGGTGGCTTATAATAGGAAGAAAGAAAAGAATTATATTTCTGCCATCTAACAAAACAGGATAAATAAAAAAAGCAAGTGCAGAGAGAGCAAAAGAAAGGAGGGGGATGAGGGAGAGAGAAAGACGGGCTTTTGAAGGGTTTTATCATATCAAGAGCAGAGCCGGGCTTTCATAATGCTGACATTTCTCATCCTGACAATCCTAAACAAGTGGAAAGGATGCGATCGCAGATATCATCTTTCATCACATTCCCCAGCCTAAGAACCGACATGACAGCTCCTCGGCCCTTTACACTGTTAATTACTAAATAAAATACTGCTCTCTGTCAACATCAGATTATTGCAGATAGCAACCACAAACATTTCTCCATTGTTCCCCCTCTGAAACCATGATACCTACCTTGAACTCTTTAGAAAATAGATTAGGCTTGTCTCACTATATTGTAAATATTTGAAATAGAATCAATGTAATCAATGTGGTCGATCCACAGTATTGTCAGTCTAAATTTACTAGTGATAGATTAGCATCTCAAGCATTGGGTTTGGTGGCTGGGGTTTAACACAGTTAGAACTTGGGGGGGCGGGCTGACAGTGCAGAAAAGAGACACAATTCTCAGATTTTCCTTAGATTTTTTCCCCCATACATTTATGGAAGGTTGAGTGTGTGGATTGTCCTGATTTTGTGAGTGACCGGGGTGGAGTAGGGAGAGGAACTGTACTACTTACCTCACGGCGTTTATAGTGTCCTCACCACAGGACACATGAATCCATGTTTAAATTCTAGAATATTCTTTTTACTTCCTAACTGGGTGAATACTCTGTCTCTCTAACCTAAAGGAAGGGAAACGATTTGTGCCTCTCAAATACACATTCTCTGGCTGCACTGGCACTACTCATTTGAGTATCCTTGAAGGTGGTGCCAATGGTAAAATTCTGTTGAGAACACATTTCCACGATAAAACCACACAGGATTATTCATGTGACAGTGACTAGCTGGGTGGACTTTAAAGGGAATATTCTCTTGCATTAGTTGTAAAGGGTCAAAACTGAATCCTGAATCCCACAGACGAGCTGAAATGCAGCTGCTAAGTTCAAGTGCACTGAAATCTGGCTGATGTGTGCAAAGCCTATCCTGACAGATGGTGTATATTCACTGGCCAATAGCTTTTCTTCCTTAAGTTACTTTCATGTACCTCATCCATGGTTAGGTTCCCAACTAGTACCTCTCAGTGACTTAAGCTTAGAAAATTCAGCTTGTCATTCAAACACTCATTTGATTTTTCCTTTTACAAATCACTTTACAATTTCCATGATTCAGCTGAATATACTAAATAGCAAACCCCTAGTGAGTCAGACAGCTTTTAATCCCAGCTGCAGTCACTGGGAGGTCCATTTGAAAATGTGCCACAAGTGTAGTCTCTGAGTAGTCTAGGAGTGGTGGGGGATGCCTCTTTTAAGTAGCACTCAGCTTGGAAGTTGTTCTCTCCCTGCAAAGTGCTATGGTGCTCTGTGAAATCTTTCCTACCAAGAGAAGCCACAACTTTCCAGTGCACACCCCCACAGCTCCTTGCAGAAACATAAGCAAGTAGTAACTTCAACATGTACAAGGATCTCTGTAGCAGCGAAGAGGAAAAGAAATAGTGCTGGTGAAAAATAAAATAGAGGTGAGGAGACTTTCTTACATAAACACTTGAAGTTGCTACTACTGCAGTAGAAGGGATTAAAACTCTGCTATTTGGTTATCAACCCTGGTAGGATTCAAGTATTCAAGTGTTGAGGGTACAAGAATAGGACACAGCATGTACCAATAACAAGGCATTCACAGGAGTCATTAAAGTCCCAAGAACCCACGACAGTGAAAGGAGGAGAAAAGTAATTTCCAACAGCAACATCTGAGGAAAGATTCTACTACATCCTATAGTGAACAAAGAGACTACTCTCAATATCTAAATGGAGCAGTGATTTATTTAGGTGTCCTTCAGGCATTGTTAAAGAATAAAAATCACTCATTTAATGCTTTGCTCAACAAGTTCTTCAGACATATCTGGTGTTACCCAAGCTAAGCAAGGCATTGCCCACATTTTATGGATGAGGAACTAAAGCTCAGAAGGGCTGGCTGACTTGAGCCAAAGGCACACAGCTAAGCCATAAAGCTGAACTTCAAGTTCTGATAGACTTCTCTTTTTATACTGCACAGTAGCCATTGATTGAAAAAACCCAGACTTGTGGACTCAGCTACTCGTGGATATCCCAGGGCTTGAATTAGGGACTGAAGAGTCAGTGAGGCCACAGCAAGTGTGAAACCTAAGTAACCAAGTCCCAAAGTGGGCTGCGTATGGTATGGAAGACAGAGCATCTTCTGACTGACTCTGCTTGAGCAAAGCACGTGGATATACTATAGGAGACAGGCCACCAGAGAGTGTTCAACTGAGTGCACTCAGCTTCCTCCTAGAAAAACATAGCATGCCACGCACCCATCTCAAAAGTGAATAGGCTGAAGTGAAACAGTTTTTCCTAAAGTGCAAGTGAGCACTACAAAATCCTAGATAGGCTGTGATCTAAGAGTATTCCTCAGTTGGATGTGGTGGCACACTCCTTTAATCCCAGCACTTGGGAGGCAGAGGCAGGTAGATCTCTGTGAGATAAGTCTAGCCTGGTCTACATAGTAAGTTCTAGGCCAGCTTGGGCTACAGGGAGACCCTGTCTCAAAAAAAAAAAAAAAAAAAGGAGAAAAAGGAGAGAGAATTCCTCAAGGACTGGTTATATGCACCCAACATATATACATCCTGCATACATTCATATAGTTTAGTATGTACTAATTAAGTATACTCTCATCAGACACTAATTTCTGCTATCCTTTCATATGATTTTCACTAGAGGCGCCCCAATATATTTTTGTTATCAAAGCTTTATTTGAAGGGTGGCTACAGGGCACTGTATCACCCTGGAGAATTTAACTTTTGCTTTTTCTAGGTTGCTAAAAATAATGCCAGATAAACAAAGACATAATAATTCAGTTTAAGGTCTTCAATAATTTAACCAACATGAGTTTTGTAAGCATAAAATCTCTCATTTTCTCATCAGAGAAACTAAGGGGAGTGAGATTATGAACTCAGCAAAGCACCCGTGGCCAGTGGCAGCAGGCAATGGAAACGTGCACCCCATCAGCTGAACTTGAACTAGGTCCAGCATATTTTTGTGTACAAACCAACTGTGAAACTGACAGAGCAGGCTTGTGGAAAATGTAAATAATGTAGGCAGCCAATGAAAATTCATGAAAAAAGTTTCATTTGGTTGTGTGATAAAATTATAGCAGACCTGTTTTTAGAATTCAATAGGAATACATGTTGTAAAAAAATAAATGCATTGGATTTTTCCCACTCTTAAAATATATTTTCATATAGAGGAAAAGAAATCAAAACAAGATAGGCACAGTTGATTTAATATGCAAACACAGCATCATTTTTTATGTTTAAGTTCTCCCACTGAGAAGAGGTAAATACCAAAATGAAAAATAATTGGAAGAAACTAGTCCACAGTGGGTTTGGAGAAAAGGCAGCCAAGTGAATTCTGTTATCTTAGACATGAAGAAAATAAATTTTCTCTTTTTTTCATCAATTATCAAATGTTAAGTAGTTTAGTTCCCAATATATTTAGTGTATTGAGGAATATTTGCTCTCTTAAATTCTAAGACTTTCTGATTTTTAACAGTTTGATAGTGCCTCGTGTTGAAAATAGATTTTTAAAAGATATAAAAAATTTTTATAAAACATAATAGACTTTTGGACAAATAAGATATTTTATTTTCATTTTTATGTTTTTATTTTAAATGTTTTTTTTATTATTTTTATTTTATGTGTATGAGTATATTGCTTGAATGTATGTGAGTGCACCTGTGTTGTGCAGTGGCCATAACAGTCAGAAGAGAGTGTTAGATTCCTTGGAACTGCAGTTATAAATGGCTTTTAGCCGCCATGTGGGTGCTGAGAAACAATCCCGGGCCCTCTGAAAGAGTAGTCCTCTGCAGAGTCATCTCTCCAGCCTCTCATTTTCATGTTTTAATTTAACATATATTTTTGAAATTTTTGAAATTTTGAACATTATGAAAATCAAAGAGGTACACTTAATACCATAAATTCACTTACCATTGATTATTTTATTTCAAATGTTATTTCTTGGAGAATTAAAAAGCCATTTACGAGAAAAGCAAAAAACCCCACATTTCCAGCATATATTCAACAAATAGAAATCTGCATTATAACAAATTTAATGTAAACTCCACACATAACCTTGATTGTTTCTCAATAGACTTGTAAAGCGAAGTGTTGGCCCAAGTCTGGATTTCTTCCCTCAAGCCGACAACCCCAGTCCTCATCTCTTCCTTCCACTTCATTATAGCATGGTGAAATTTTACTTAATTCTATCCCAAAATATATAAATATTCTATGAAAAACAAGCAAAGCACAAAGAATTCAAAAGGAACATTGTGCCCAGACAGTAACCTACTAAAACTTCTTGGGGCATCACATGGATAGCCCCCAATTTAGTACTAATTACCCACAGGTCCATGAGTGAACTACTCTATGTTCCATCTTAGTTTCCATACCAACATGACCTTCTTCATATCCTGGGAGATATTGTGAGACTCGTGTGAGATAATGCACATGAGTATATTTTGAAAGAGTGCGTTGTGTAGGTAGACTATTTTCTACAACATTGCCTGCCACATAAGCATATTAACTTGGGTTAGTTTTCTTTCTGTGCCTTTGGTTTGGAGTAGGAGTCACTAAGTCACTGAAGTTGAAGAAGATTCCACTTCTTACTCTGGCATATCTTCCCCTCAGATCCCAAACTTCTTTCCAGGTACCAGCAATGTTGGCCCTGCTGCTCGCAGAGAGAACCACCTTGGAATTTGCCCTTCCGTGAATGTAGCTGCGTTTTCCAAAGTGACATCCCGCCCACCATCCTGGATTGTGCCCGATGGCCTGCAAAACCTTAAATAGTTACCCTCTTCTCTTCACAGAAAAATATATAAAGGGGAGCGGAAGAGATGGTTCAGTGGTTAACCTGGATGCTCTTCCAGAGGACCCAGCTTCAGTTCCCAGAACCCCATTATGGCAGCTAACAACCATCAGTAACTGCAGTTCTAGGGATCCAACATCCTCTTCTGGCCTCCTCAGGCATTGTACACATGAGTGCACTTACACAAGACATGCATGGGTGCAAAAAACACTCATACACATAAAATAAAAGTAATAAAAAAGAAAAAGTATGCAAACTTGTCTTTCCAGTCTTGGTTCAGTCAGCTGCTTTCAACAACATCCATGAACCACGGCTGGCTAGTGTTTAATCACAATGCCCAAAGTCTAGGCTCAGCCACTGTTCAAGTATGGCTATTTCTACTCTGTTCTATCTAACAGTCCCTCATCCTGCATATCTATTTAGTATAATTTATATTAATTTGGTTAGAATTGATGCCTTCACGATCAGCATTAATAGGGGTTACAAATGGATTTTCATTTTATTAAATTAGTTATATTGAAGATTTTTGTACTGACTAAAATATTTTGTAGATATTCTTATGTCCTTGGGGCTAGGGGCTTCCAACTTGACCCTAATTTCTCCCAAGTCCAGTCTAGGAACTTCAGGTACTTGATGTTGAGTGAGAGAACTATCTCACTTCTAGAGCCCTACCATACTTCCTTTAATGAACCCTATATTCAGTCTCTTAGATTCACCTGAAATGACAGATGACTGTAATACCACCACATTTACAGACATGCCAAATGAACTACTTGTTGATGGTTGGCATTTAAAAAATATCAGAATATATGGATGCTCTAAATTTGGGAGCTTGTTTTCTTTATAGTCTGTGCTGGATAGCTTTAGTGTCAACTTGACACACCTGGTTGAAGGTGCCTCAATCGGGGAATTTCCTCTATTGGGCTGACCTATGGCCATGTCTGAGGGGCATCTTCTTGATGAGTGATGTGGGAGGGCCCAGCCCACTGTGGGTGGTGCCACCCCTGGGCAGGTGGGCCTGTGTTGCATAAGAAAGCAGGCTGAGCAGGGGT